>NW_019525237.1:259292-293317 GCF_002814215.2 Seriola lalandi dorsalis | reverse complement strand
GATAGGAAGGTGAATCAGACCGTGAAGAAAGCAGTCGTCGCACTTCAAAACTTTCAGTGGAAACTCGATACTTTTCCTTCAGATTGGAGGCGTCGGGGTGATTTAAGTGGAGCCCCAGAGAACGATGACAATATTTCATTACAGTCGTGATGCTTTCTGTCAGTTTCACTCTTTGAATAAAGACTTTAAAGTGAAGAACCAGAAGAGCCTCTACTGGAACTGCTTTAAATGGATCATTCTCGCAGTTGTGTTGTGGGATTAAATGGTTGATTGTGTGGATATTAGATCTCCATGACTGTGTCAAATTCCTGTCTTCATATTTTCTTGATCTTAATTTGTGTTGATGTCATGAAAAACCCAACGTCGGCTAAACTTCAGTTCGCCGACGTCGTGTTTTGACGTCAACCCGAATTTTAATTTAACATCCAAAGTTAGAGTCGTTAGAGCCGTTCTCAAAAACTACAAAACAATCAGCAAGTGAATCATCTAGAGAGAGATGAACTCATCAGTATAAACTGCAGAATTATTGAATCAAAGGAAACCCTGCTGAAAAACAGGTGCTTAAGATTTAATTCCTTGGTAGAAACCAGTTCCTTCCTATTGCAGCTTTTCACCACTGAATCTTAACGAACCACTTTGTGTTTAGCTAATTTAGCTGGTAAGACTTTTTCTTTTCTCGAAAGAAAATGTGACACAATATATATATATATATTTTTTTTTTTATCAATGTTCTGCTGAATATTCACACCCGGGATATTTTTGTGCAGCTGCAGAATTCAACAGCCCACCAAGCTTATTTTCAGAGCCTTGCTCAAGAGCCCTTTGTGTCTATTTGATGTGGGAGACGAAGCCGCTCTGTGTTCACTCCCCTGTTTACTTTGGGAGGTTTCTCAAGAAATTTGAATTCATGATCAAACAACTTTTATTCAAGTGAACCCTCCAAGAATTATGCATGTGAAGGTATTCTGATCGGGTGCTGGTGTGTTTGTCTGTCAGCGTCTTTGAGGAGCAGTTACTTTTGCATCTCTGAGTTTATTCAAAGGGGGGGAACATTTTGAAAGGTTTTGGTCCTGACGAGCTGAAACGCCGGAGAGTTTTTTACTCACCCTGAAGGAAATACATCTGAGAACCGTTACAAAGAATTCCTTCAGAATCGACTGTAGCCGTTCTCTCTCCTTCCTCTGGTTTGTTTTGGAGGTTTCCCCTTTCACCCCCCGTCCTGTCTCTGCCTTACAGCTTGTTCCCTGCAACATGCTCACTCCTATCTGTTGCCAGCACTGTCTCTCTGTCTCTCTCCATCCACTTTTGTTTTTACTTCATTTGCTCTCGATGCGGTTGGCAGCATCTTTTCACTCAGTGCATATCCCTGTCTCCTTTTGCTTCCCTCTCTCCTCTTTTCACATGAATTCTCTGTCCCTGTTTCGCCTCATTTTTTTTTTACCTCCTTTCTTTGTCTTTTTTTCCTCCCTCTCTCTCTCTCTCTCTCTCTCTCTCTCTCTTTAAGTCTGTTTCTGTGTCCCTGGGTCCAAATCTCTTAGATAATCTTGAGTGTTATTTTCAGCCAGAACCTGAAAGCTGTCGAGCCTTTCCATGTAAAACTGGGGAACTTTCAACTGGAAAAGAAATATATACACACACGCCCTTCTCAAATCTGAAAATGGTAACCTTAAAGTTTTTGAAAAATCTTTTCAAGATTATTTTTACATTGAAGATTCTATACAAGCAATAAAGCCCCCCCCCCCGCTTATTTTGTTTGACATAATTAATGAAGCAGACATGTAGACATTATCTCGTGCTGCCAAGTCCAACTAATTCACAGGGACTGTAATATGACAATATTAAATATGACACTGCTGTAACCATGGGATTGTCTGATAACCTGACCTTAAACTGTGGCTATTAGAAGTTCCTTAAATATATTTTTACTATACGTGAAGGAGCGGCTCAAATCTGCGTTTTTGATTCATTCGCATGTTGATGAGAGGATGATGGTGGATGAATACTTCAAATCTTAACAGATCATGCTGATATTACTCTGTATTTTTCTGACTGTTTCCCTTCGGGGGCTTCTTCCTTTTGAAGCTGCATTTGAAAACCGATTCCGTCAGGGCGACGCGACGCGGCTGTCCCATTTCGAAGCCTCCCTCAAAAGTGGCCGAGAAATACTGCCTCAGGCTCAGATGTGTGGATCCTTTGTGGTTCAACCTATCCCAAGATTCATTCACATTCATCACACATTGTAGTTTTTAGCAGACGTTACTCAGACTGAATAGAGCATTAGTCAGGGTCTATTTTCACCTGTGGATTGATATACCTTTGACACACAGTTGAGTATTTAAGGCACCAGGATAGTTTATGTGGGATATAAAATAAATTGCAGTATTGTGTTTGGTGTTGATAAAAGGAACATATCCCAGAGGAATAAACTATATCAAGCTAATAATAGTAAGACAAATTTAAAAACTAGCTTTATACTTTCAAGGAAAAACTTTGTTTCACTGCTTTTGTTGTTGAAAGTTTAAAGCCTGTGGCCACACCCACCAATGATGTCATGCCGTACTGACCACACCCTGGAGTACACATCTACATCACTGCTGCACAGCGAGGAGTTAAAAGTGTTGAGTTAAACCCACTGGAGGTAATAAAAAAAAAAGTTGAAGTTGTTTGCAGTGCGGCTCTGTTTCGGAGAGTAAACAAGGACATGAAACAGCTTAATCAAAATCAGGAACCTTGTCAAAAGATGTATTGATTCGCAAAGTGTCACATCAATATGTATTTTCAGCGCTGTCGTTCTATAAAACTACTTTTTTATTTTTCAAAATAGTCAGACTAGACAGAGCAGTGTTTCCTGAGCCTGTTGAATAAGCAGAGCCTCGGTTCATCTCCTTCCTTTGTTTACCTTGATATGGGGTTGCGTGCCTGCGTGTTGGTTCAACTACCACAGTAATGTGGAATTGAAATAACAAAGTTTGCAAAAAAAAAGTCTTAAATCGTGAAATCCAGCACAGTGCCAGACTGTGTATGGTTCTCTACTGGTGTATCATCGGTCCATGCATATTTTTCTTGCTGTTCGGTTTAGTAATTGGTCCCTCTTGTAGCGCGCTCATAATGAGAAGTTGTTATTTCAGTCAAGCACTCTCAGTGTTGTTTTATCTCACTTCAACGTGTCTGTTACTGCCTCTATTCCAACTGAAAAACCACTGATAACATCTCATATGGGAAAAGTCCGCGCTCTCTCTCTATTTTCAAACAGAGACTGATAAATGAACGGATCCCCCGCTGCGCTCGTTTCGGCTTCAAAGGCGCTCGTCATTAGAAAGCAGAGCGGTGTCGCGGACGGTGTCATCGCTTAATCACTCACACCTTGAAAACTGGAGGGGAAGTTCTTTTCATTCATATTTCATCACTTTCTATAGGCCTGCAGCTGCGGTCGGCCTAACTTAATGAGACATCAGGATGGAATGTGTGAGAGTGAATGTGAAATGATCCCGCGACGGACCAGAAGGCCTTTGATCACTTTGTTAAATCTTGTAGAAGAGATGGAGAGAGTGTGGTCGAGAGATTGGAAGTGATCCACACATTGAACATAATGCTATATAAATACATATATATCATGTGAATCCATTGGGTAAAGCAGTTTTCATCACTTCCGATCGTATCACGTGAAGACCGCACAACATGGCAAATTCAGTAGCAACCCAGAGTTTGAATCTGAATCATAGCACTTTGTACAGCACTCCCTGATTGTGCTGTAGTGTTCAAACCTCAGGAGAAAAATCAAAACTTTATTTTCAAAGACTGTGCTGCTTCGCTCTTCTTCTTCTTCACTTGGTACGTCACTTAAATTTTTCAGTGGTTTTTTTTTTTTGATCACATTTGACTGGTGATTCTTTTCATGTTTTATGTCCTGCAGTCTTGGCTCTATCCCTCTTCTTTCAGATAGGGGCCCGATCTTGTTAGCCCAGAATAACCGCATTGCCAAGGTGGCTGGCGAATGCCAACACTTGACTATTGGTAGTGACTGCTTGCGCACCTCCACCAAGTCCCTCATATTTTGCCCAAATAAGGAGCATCTAGTTCTGGTAGCTGACAGACAATGATGGACTTTCAGAGACCAGTAGTAGAGATTCACAGACCTTATGTTTCTTTTTATTTTTTATATGTTGTGGAACAAATTATGACTACAAATCAGTTATATAATACACTCCTTCTCTATGTGCCTATGTTTGAATACGAGGTCTGCAGTATCCACATACGGCTAGCTAAAGGGTAGGTATAAATTTTACAGTGATCTGGCCACAACTATTGAATATTTAAACACAGGTGACAGACTAGGACCGGCTCATAAACATACCTATACACAGTGTCAGATGTCTGCCGCTTTCTGAACAAGTCGTGTTTTCCTCTGGCTCTGTAAGGATCTTTACTTTGGCCGAATAAACCACGCTAAATGAGCAACGCTCTAAATAAACCATTGGAGTAAATGTACCTTCAGAAAATCCGCTTTCTCCTTGTAGCTCTTTTGGTTTTTTTTCTTTTCCTCGTTGCTGCCGAGGTCTATGATCCTCTTTGCTGTTGTATTGGTTTCTTGTTATGCAGGTGATGACAGTATTTACGCTCGCTCTGCTACGGCCCTTAATCCAAGTTGATGTGGGTGAAAGTTCCAGCTGAACAGTTAACCGGGTTTTCAAAACCAATCCCACATCAGCTCACTTGTGTTCACTGTCTTCAGATTGCCTCTCTCTGTGTTTGTGTGGGTGCATGATGGGTGTGGCCTCCTGGTTCCTCCTCCGACCGACTCACCTGCATCTGATCATCTGATCAACTCGGCAAGCTGCTGTAGTATTTAAACCCTGGTTCTTCACTTCACACTCGATACAGTTGTTCTTCGGCCAACTTCAGTTACTGGCAGAGAGTTTTATGACAAAATCAAGACCTCATGCTGTTAAATATGAAGCTACAGCCAGCTGCCAGTTAGCTTAGCTTAGCTTAGCATAGCATTGGAAAAAGTAACTAATTGCTAACTTTGTCTGTCTGCTGTTTGGTGTTGGCCAGGTAAGCTATTACAGGTTATAAGTGTTGTCCTTATCTCAAAACTGGTTGTGTACCATTAGGGGTATGAACAATTGGTTTACTTATGTTTGACGACGCTGTAGAAAACAATGGTAAACATTTGATGTGCTGTGTATGTATGCAAACCCACCTGGGTCGCAGAAGAGCCTGTAGCGGCGGCCATCTTGAAAATCTACTAAAAATTGACGATGAAGGTAAAGGAACGACCCCCGGTTGAATGAACTTGAATTTATTTTACAGGTTTACAACGGTTGCTTTACAGCTACAAACTTCGTCATTTTACAAGTTCAAAATCTTTTTGACCCTAATTCGAACCCATACTTTAGGGAGTGTGGTTTTGTTGCAGCGACTGCAGCTGCTGAGCTTAACTGTCTGGTCCTGGTGGAACAACCAAAAGCACACGCAGCAGCAGCAGCGTATTTATTTGAATGGGGATTGTCGAGAGAGATTACTCGCAAGGAAACTAGGGCAGTTGCTTCCGGTCAAGGATTGCGTCTGGCAGGATGACCCTGGTGGCGGTTTCATTCTGAAGCCTCTTGTTTGACACGCACGCACATGCACGCACACACACACATGCAGTTCCCCTTGCATCGGCTGTACTCCTCTGTTTTCCACCCACTCACTCTGCCTGTGGATTAGTTGTTACTTCATTGCGTGTACGAGAGAGAGGGGGAGAGATTGAGAGTGATTGAGGAGACACCGGGTTGAGAGACGGGGAGCGGGAAACCGAGAAACATGACTCTAGGTTTTTCCAATGTCACACCGGGTTATTGTTTAATCCACTCAACATGAAGATAAGGTAGCAAACACACATGAACACACACAATCCAAGGGAGCATAAGATGAGATGAAATGGCATATTCCTGGAAATCCTCTTCTCTCTTGACCTCAGTGTTAGACTAGACAGGACTACTAGCGTCTAATCATATTTTTTTAATATATTTTTATTTGATCTTATCTCAATGCATAGCAAACACCAATTACATTTGGTCACTGTCTCGTAAACCGTGTCCTTGAGTAAAATCTATGTGCGGCAATGTTATTTCATTTCCCTGGTGGAGGTTACTGAGGAGATTCCTGGAGAGATCCCACTATACGTCTTGTCACTTGGATAATTGAGGTTCCCATCCCAGGGGATTTCCTCAGGGAGTCACTGGATTCAATCAAACTGACCCAAATATAGACCAATATCAAATTTCTCCCGACAGCAAAGCAAGGAGACATCCCGAGTGCCTTTTTATGATTCCGTGTCCTCGTCATCCTGTGACGATGAGCCATACAACAGGTATGCTGCGTGAGTAATTCCCCTTCCGAGGTCTCTGCCCACCACCGCATTTCTAACTTACAGGAAGAGCCGACCACATAGATGACGTCAAACTTTAATAAAGTCATTTTAGAGCTTTGTCCTTCGAGAGCAAAGCTACGGTGTTGATTTCATAATAATGAGTACAGAAAAAATAATTTCACTAACGCAAATTGCACTGGAACCATAACCGAGACAATAAAACAAGCATGCATTTGGAAATAAAACAAAAGATTAGCTCTAAAATGCGTTCAAGGGAGTGAGCACCGGCATGGATCGAAATAGAAAATGGAAATACTGATGAGGAGAATAGAAATTAAGATGCGCTTTCTGCAAGACTGAGGATACATATGAAGATGTTTGGTCAGATTAACTTCAGGTTTGACCAAGAGGAATCTCTGAGGGGTGGTTAGGTTGTGACCAGTGGTTGGAAACAATTATATTATGATGGGAAGGGTTTGTGGATGAAATATTTAGCACACTCGCACTGATCTCCGCTGCCTTGTGAAGATGTTTGAGATTAATCTGCCAACTATGGAACAAATCCTGTACTTTACAGAGATTATGGACTTATCCAAAGCTTTTGTAGGCACCGAAATATAATATATAATAAAGTGTAAAGATGTCCGACCTAGTGCAAGCAGTGGTGGCGGGTGGGGCTCGAAGCCTGATCCAGAATTTCTCAAAGAGGAAGTAAACGAAGATGTGTTTTTCTTTTTTTTCACTTTATGTGGAAGGGGACATTTAAGTTTCAGCTTGAGGTAGTTGGTATTATATTCACTTCAGACCTTTTCTAGGGAATAAGAACATGACCGAAATACAACTTTTCATTGTTTTTATCCCTTATTATTAGTATTCATAGTAATACTAGTTCAGTATTTCATATTCTTTTTTGCTTACTGGCTCCAACTGACTGCTGCTGAATACTTTAAGTTTGGGCCAGTCATACTTGAAACCAGCTTTTCAGCACATTAATAGTCCGGAAGGGACAATGTTGAATGAAATAATTACACTGGTCATAGATTAGACCAAGTGTTAATGATTCCCAAGAGGGAACTGGGTGTAGTCATTGAAGAATTGGAGCAGGGGCTGGTAACGCTGCCACTCTCTCACATCTGTTGCCTGAAAAAAAGGTCATTTATCATTAACCTCAGACATGGTGGAGACTATTATTACAGCAGGTTTCTTTTTTTCTTGTGTGTGTGTGTGTGTGTGCACACGTTGTTGTGGAAACCCAGACTTCAATTGAAATTCAGTGTCACACTTGATGACGGACTCACCCTTCGCCTCGGCGACACGTCGGAACATCCAGGGCTGAAAAAACGATGCAGCAAATGAGATTTTTTAGACTTTTGTTATTGTTTTGTTTTTGTCAAGAATCTGCTGCTTCTTTTCATCATTGTTGTTTCTTTTTGGCTTTTTCCCAGCTTTTTTTTTTTTTCCTATTAACTTGCCATTTAGTATTTGTAGTAATTCCAGGAGGGAAAAGCATTAAAACTGGACAGGTGCCCTTTTGGAATAAAAGTTGAGCACAATCGCCGACTTTATTAACCTCAATTCAAACATCAGAGTAAGTTGTCTCCACCTGGGGAGGTGTTCGGCACATTGCCAGAGAATTTTGGAAACCCTGAGGTGTTGGCATATGGCAAAGTGGTTGTTGAGTCATTTATTGATCAATCACCATATAGTTCCCTGGGGATAGCGGTTTTAATTATTTTGTGCCGAGGGAGATTATAAATGCTGCTCAGAGGTCACACAGTGCACATTTACCACGAGAGGAAAAGCAGCAGCTTCCTCAGTGAATGATGTTGAGACTTCAGGGCAGAGAGAGGCTATTGACCACTAGATGGATGCCTCAGTCTTGTGTATTGGGCTGCTTAAAGGATTAGATTCTCAGCTGTCAGGTCAGGTCTTTGAAATTAAAATGTGCAGCAAGTGAAATGTAAGATATTTATAAGCTCATGAAAGATGGAGTTTGTATTGGGCCGTAATGTGAAGTGTCAGCAGGTTGTCTTTCTGAGCTCTCTCTCTCTCTCTCTTCTGTTTGTCTCTTTAGGTCTCTTGGTTCTGCTGCTCGTCTCAGCTTTCTGTCTCCTCTGTGCCTTCGCTCTCTCCGCCGTTGCTGGCATGACTCAGTTTTCTGCTGTGTGTTAGTTTCTCTCAAACATAAAACACAGTGGAAACGCTCACAAAAATTCATTGGATTCACAGCGTGTCTGTCACATGTGAAATGATGTTTGGACGTGTCATTAGGCCCTGCTGGAGTCTGCTGTCAGGAATCCCGTTTGACCGGTCTTACTAAAAAAAAAAAAAAAAGAAAGGAGAGACCATGTGCTAGGTCTCATAAAGTCACATACTTACACTTGCTAATTTGAGTGCACAAGTGTGTTCGCTGACAAGTATGGCAACATGCACTGCATTACAAGTACCTGGATGGTGCAAACTCTAAACGGTCACAAAATTGACACTGGAACTCTGGACATTTCTCCCCCTCAGCGGCACCATATTGGTTTCATACTAGCGGACAGAGAGGGACCACCAGTGTATTTTCAAACTTGTGAGAATGGTGACCAAGGATAAGTTGTTGGTGTAGATTGCGGTGTAATTTCCATGTCGCATGACACAGAAGAGCAGCCGGGGGAAATTTTTGGTGGGCGAAAATAGAGGTCATATGTCGTAATCGTAATTACCAGTGAGTGCACAGTGTGAGTGTTAGATTTGGGACGACACCGTCTGTCGTGATTTTTACCAGTGAGACAACCTGCACAGTGTGCTTTATGTATGAATGTGTGTGTGAGCGCAGGTGCGTCAGGTCCTCAGTTCGGGCCCATGCCTGGTCACTGTGGAGGCTCAGCTGTGAGGTTCAAGGTCCCAGAATCACTAAACACAACCCTCCATAGAAAGCTATATCCACTTTTGTCAACAACATTACCAGCTAACATTGCTAGCATGCTTGCTAACAGAATGACAAGCCAACAACATGTCAAGCTAACTAGCATATTGCTATCACCGGCAGCATAGATTGGACTAGAAAGACACGCTTCTCCACAAAGAACCACAGCGTAGCATTCAGTATAATGTACATGTACAGACTATGCTTTTAGTGTGAAGCATAAAGGAAATTCAGCAGCAGCAAAGACACAGGAAATGAAAAAAGCACATGTTCTCTGCAATATTTGATGTCTTCAAATTAATTTGCATGACATTCGCTGTGGATCCAAAGGCTAAGCTCATTTCCATCCATCAATGTCACCACCTGAGCAACTCGTACAGCCCCATAACAACCGTCCCCATGAACTACTTACAGCAGAAATGCAATCTCTTATATATGTATAAATGTACAGAATTTCTCAATTATGTTTTGAGTGGTGCAAATAAATTCACTGACTGTAGAAGATTAACAATATGTATTAAGGGAATAGCAGCAATAAGCTGGCCTTACAGCATAGAATATTTATATTTTTATCTTGAAGAATGAGTCTGTCGATCTGAGTCAATGCCTGCAACAGAGAGAACCACATAAACAGAATAAATCAAGACTATATAATAATCATGAGGAGTTGAATAATAGAACAAAATTCATCCTTGACCATGAAGTGAAGGTCTAACTCCTTCTCTGTAGATCCATTTGCGGTCGTAGCAGTTAGCAACACGGGTGCAATTTTAATGTTAAAAAACATTTTTGCTGCACAAACACAACCTACAGCAAATGATCAAATCAATCAAACACCAGCACTGATCTGGCAAGAAATTAAAGGACACCGGTTGGGAAAAAAAGTAACTCTATGGTGATTTGTGATACTACAATCGCCGTGATGATAACGGTGAGAGCTTGCTGCCGGTCAAACTGCCATGAAACAGTCACCGCTCTCAGCCGTGCTCCAAGCCCCGCCCACCTGGACCCAACATCCCTACCTTGCTGTGGTTTGGTTTCTCTCGAGCGTTTACCTGAAATCTGCTATGTTTTTATTGGATCGCTCGGAAAACAGTCAGCCAATCAGAAGAGCGGATGGGACCTTAAAGTCTGATTATTAGTCTGTTGAACTCTGCTCTCCTCTCTCTGGGTACATTAAAGGTTCCACACGTCTGCGTATATTTCTGATGTTTGCCAGATGTGAGATATAAATAGTTGGAACGCCATGTTGTCCTTTTTGCTCCAGAGATCACTCCCACTTCCATTTAACATTCCAGTAAATCCATTAGGAATATGGTGACGTACAAAGAGTATATGAATAGAAACTAACAGGCTCTTGTGTTTTTTTGTTTTATTTTTAAATTTTTTTTAATGATTTCTATGGAATCTCTAGTTAAACTGTTCTAATCGTTTGAGATCAACCTCTGCAGAACAGATAAATCACTAATTAAGTCTGAACTCATTTTGCGCGGGGTCTCATCTTGCAGACTAACATACACTTGCCTCAGTAATTCCCCCCTTTTTTTTTTTAAGTGCAAATTACGACTTCAAAGTAATGTGCAAAGACTTTTTCTCGCAAGTAAAGCTATCACTGATTGAACATAATAGCTTTAATTAGCTCAATTTAATTTATCAAATGAATTAAATCTGTTGCATTTACTGTACTTCATACACGTTGCCTGGAAGCTGTAGGGAGTGGGGGAAAAAAAAAACTCCCTTGCACAAGGAGTGATGCATTTTATATTTTAGCATGGACAGAGAATACAAAACTCCGACTAAAAAAAGAAAAGAATCAAACTTCTTGAACGGAGTTTTGACGTTTTGAAGCTGTCCTCCGTTCCGCAGTTTTCACTGTTGACAGATGCGTTATACGGTTCATCAAAACTCTCCCTCAGTCCTCCAAACCAAACAGGGTCTGTGGTCCAAACCCCTCTCTAAAGATAGGCTCTGGATTCACACCTCGAGCTCCAGTTGAGATTTTTAGTTTATATTTGAACTTTTAATGATGACTTTTATCCTTTATCAAAATTGAATCAGCACTAAGTGATTTCCTGTGTAGTAACTATTCTTTCAACCGGCCTCTATTAATCATCTCCCTAATTAAAAAGGTGAGGCTTTTCTAATATTACAACCTTGGAGTGACTTCTGTGATGTTTGCACAGAAACACTGAGCAGGATCCTGTGCTGTGAAACTAACTGAAGCTCCCTGCAGACAGGTGAAGAGGAGACCACTGATGCTATGTGCTGCTGGTCCAGAGCAATTTGTCACTTGTCAGTACTTGCCCTTCCTGGGCGTCAGAGCCAATGTAAATGAAATCAGGACGATCGAAGACAGGAAGTGGTGGTGAGACGACCTGCAGCTGATCAAGGCATAGGGAAAGAATTTGTGCATGGAGTCATGGGTGTGTTTGTTATTGCAAGTGTCCAAGGCGAGGCCATCTGGTACTAAACCTGTCAGATTTTTTTATCAGCTGGAGGGAGTGAAATGAAGCTGGGCCCCATGAGAAGGTCAAAAGCTCCCTCCGTCTCCCCCGGGATTTTTCAGGTTTGACTCGCTTTAAAATAGAAATCTAAATGAGTCTTTGAGACTGAAATGAATGCACGCAGCATCCTCACCAGCTAATGATCCATGTGGAGGACACGCAACACTGAACGAAGATTGAAGAAGTGTGGAGCGAGTTAGTCCAAGTACCATAAGTATGATGATGAGACTGAAGACTGTAATTTTAATTTGAACGTTATAATAGGAAAAAAGCTTTTAGGATGAAGAGCTGATGTGTTCCGGAAACCCCCCCCCCCCAAAAAAAAAAGTCAATTTCACAGATATTTACTTTCTACGTGTTGATTGTGATCATTTTACATGTATATATGAAACTCAAAGATGTCAGATCCAGGTTGGCGGATTATTTGTCGTCTGTATTTCTGGCCTTGAAACAGACAGTTTTCTTTTGACTTCACTCAACAAAAGAGGAAGGTTTTCACCACCAGGCCTGGAATAGACGATACAACAACATTTTTATATCTAATATTTTTATCAGATGAAAAGTGTCAGTCTCCATGTGTGTGTCCATTTGTAATGCGTATGTCTCTCTCTTTGCAGAAAGCATGCGATGTTGATATTTGAGGCATTTTTAAAAAACAAGAATTGCAACCATCTTGTTTCTATTATTGAAGTCTTGCACCTAAATTTAACATCGTTTAGTGTGAGTCACCTCCGTTGTTCTGACGGTCCCTGGTTCCAGACATTCTGCGTTCTCAGTGTTCCATACCGCTCCGATCCGGTGTCGGGAAAACTGTCAGCAGATGGGGAAACAGGAATGTACAGTCCGTCCGTCTGCACATAAATACGCAGCAAATGGTCCAGAAATGTGTGTATATGTGCACATGTGTGTGTACTGCACATGACGAGTCAAAATCGAGTTTATTTATAGAGCTCATATACAGCCCCTCATGCAGCCGACCAGATGCTGCAGCGAGGACAAAAAGGACTGAAATGGAAGAAGCCTCAGCAGTAAGTGAATGTAAATGCAAGATTCATAAGGCGAATAAAGTATTAAAGTGAATGAAAATCAATGGGCCGGGGCCTGAGAAACGAGGCCAGTGAAATAAATAAGCCCAATATTATTTCCTCACACTGTTCCAACTGTGGTGTGCCAGGTTTCTCCCTCTGTTCCGCCGTGCTGTCATGGCCGTCACCGGTCATCCAAACTACCCAGTCCTTCTTCCCGTTAATCCAAACTAACCACTGGAGGTCAGCGGGAGGTCAGCTGACGGGGCATCGCCAAGGATAAGAAGTGTGACAGGTGATACCAACTCGGTGGAAGAGGTGGAAATCCGTTCACTGTAGCCATAGAAACACAACCTTTGATATCAAAGACGTCAAGTTTCTGTTTAAATAAGCAAATGGAATCAGACACTGTAGTGAAGCAAACACAGCGACAAGGGTGAAATACCTGTAACCAATGGAAGGAATGGATGCAGGAAGTGTAGAATATCCATAAGTCATAACTTTTACAGCAAGATAAGATCATTTGCAGTTTTTGTCCCTTATGAATTTTTATTAAAAACAGACAAAGAGAGGCCGACTCAAACACAGACATGGTCACAGATGCAGCACGACTGGTTATTCTTCAGAAACTTTCACTTAAAATGTTCCCAGTTATGATCAGTTGTGATAAGACTCAGCTCCCTCGCTGCCAGGCCGCAGCTGTCTGTCCAAAGGAGATTTGGTGATAAGGCGCTTTCCAATTCCCCCAGAAAAAAATAAAATAAAACAGGCTTCAGAGTGGAGCAAGAGTTTGCAAATTTAAGACCTGACACATTTATCTCCAGATTTCCTCAAGACCATGAATAACTTCATCACGAAAAGGTCACTGAGTGCAGTTTGCAGTTAAACTAACTTCATGTAAAGTCTTTGTCATTAGAGAAGTGTCTGTTCAAAATGTGCCTGTGTGTAGGGGCTGATTGCTTTGGGCCTGTGTCTTGCAGAAACATACCAAATGTATGGAAGTACTCAGCTCCTCTGGGGCATCTGCCTTCAGATTTGAAAACTGTGCCCTTCAGATCTCCGCGCTTGATTTGCATGTGAAAAGAACACTTAAGAAAAGGGCGAAACATCCAATACACAACACATTTGTAGCGCGCAGTTCGGTTCTGCCGATCCTAAAACCCCCGGCAGGTTCATGCTGAGAGTGCTGCACTGCTCTCATAGCGTAGTCCCGCCCCTTTTCTGCACGTCAATGTTTCAAAAAAACTTAACACTCGACAGTGCACTTCCTCAGGTCCTCAGCAATACACCCACAAAGTTTGAAGTCAATCGGATGGGTGGTTGAGATTCCTCCATTTTATAGTTTCATATTTTCGGTTAAAATCCAACATTAAACTGACATTAAACATCTGACTTTATAGCGAACATTTCCGGAGCCATCAGACCCCAAATATCTATATTTTACAGCTGCCTTATCAATTCTCCCCCAGAAAATGTCACTCCTCGCCGGAAACTGCTGTTAGTCACATTCACAGTTCCCGAGTTTTTCCACTTCCTCTGCAGCGCTGTTTCCTCGTCTTGAAATCACAGACCCAACGTCAAGGTCAAACTACAGACGACGGCAGTAAATGTTTAAAGATCACTCATATCTGACTAATGTTGGGGACCATAAACCAGAGTCCACCGGCACATAAGTCACTTCCGATATGATGTGCTGCATAAAGATCATTTGCCACACACCACCGCACGTCATTCATTAAGGAACCCACGTATGCCGAGTTTGTCGTCATTTCGGGCGCATGATTTACATCTGGCGTCATCTACCCAGTCCTCGCTGATATTACCATAATTCCCTCTGATAAAAATGAAACCTGTTACCCAGCTCACAGTGCCGGTATAAAAGCCCATTACAGTATTAATCAGTCCCCACACACTCCTCATGTAGGAGCGTGCGTGGGAATGAGAACTGCTGCTTTCACTTGCCTTTGTGTCTGTGTGACTTGTCGCAACTGTGCGTCTAATCTTCATGTGTTTGTGCACTTGTGTTGGGTCAGCGTGTGTTCAATTTTGCGTAGTTTGTGTGTATGTGTGTGTGTTTTTTTTTAAAGTCAGATGACATTGAGAAGTGGGTGCGAGGTTTTTCCTGTGGCTCATGTTAATGTTGCCAGAATACAAAACAGACACCCACCATCATATTTCCCTAATGTGTGTTTGTGTGACAGAGCGAGAGAGAGAAATAACACAGGAGAACATAATATAATGAAAAACAGAGTGATGAGAGGGTTGATAATTAAAGGAGAAGTACACATATCACATAATCAGCCACGTAGTTGCTGCAGGACGAGCTGTAAACACAAAATGGCTAACGTGTTAGCTTACTTTTTGCTAATACGTTAGCCATGCGTGAACACATCCAGCAGACACAGATCATCGATCATCATTATCATCCATTTAGAGTTGTGTTTCGGGCCACCTCACAAATTTAAGTCAAACACTCACTTTCCCTTTAGCTCCTTTTTTGGGTCTGACAGCTCCTGAGGAAGCTAATTAGCTGTTCAATGCTCCGTTGTGTTTGACAGCTAGCCGCTAGCTTTGCCTGTCTGATGTTCTAATGCTGAACAGGCATTCTGTTTTACTACATTTACTTTTTGTAAGAGGTCAGAGGTCAGGCTAACTAACTAACCTCTGAAAAACAGATATTTTGGGTGGCAGAGGAAACAGAAGCAGGTTTGTTGAATAAGACCATAAAAACTGAAATTAGTTCATTTGTCCGTCTTTTACTGTTGATGAAAAATGTTCTGCATTTTCATCATAGTTCTCATCGTCATCTGTTCCTTTTTTTAAAATCTCAATCAGTCTCCTTTTCACAGTTCGACACAGTTCGCTCATGTGTTGTCGTATTACAGAAAGCGAGAAAATTGTGCAGAATCTACCATTTTTCTTACCTGTGTTAGGGAGAGGACAGGAGCATTGAAGAAAGAGAGGAAAGAGGGAAAGGAAAGAATAAGAGAGGAGAGAAAGCTTCAGTAGTTGAGAATAATTCCCCTCCTCATTGGTTTAGGAATGAAACGCAGCAACCTACCTCTCTGTCTCCTCACTGTTTCAGTAAGTGAAACCTCCTGAGGGAAGTGGACTGCCACCAAGTTGTCTCCTTTTGTCTCAGTATGCTCGTGTGTTTTAAACCCCTGTGTATGTGTATGTGTGTGTGTGTCTGTGTGTGTGTGTGTGTGTGTGTGTGTGTGTGTGTGTGTGTGTCTTGTCCCCCATGTTGCCTGTAAAACACCAGAATTTTTTGAGAATTGGACCCTGTTGATTTCCAGGAGGGGAACTCTTCTGTTATTTTCCATGGATAAACACAGGGTAGCGGATCTGAGCTACACACACACACACACACACACACACACACACACAGTTTCTTAACCTCATAGAGTATATTTCCTGGCAAACCACATATTTTTACATTGTCCGCAACCCAGATTTTAACTTTTCCTCGGTGGCCTGTGATGATTACTATCCCCATGGTCAAAACTGAACATAGTAGGAATGAGTGATTTTATAAGGCATGAAAAGCTTCTGGTCTTGCTAATCAGATCCATTTAAAATAAATGTAGCCAGCACAGCAGTCAGTCAAATTTCCTCTCCCTTTTTCCGAATAACAAATGAAGGATGTGTCCTTGAAACCTACTGAACTAATGCAAACGGAAAGTGGAGTGACACGTGGACGGACCACCAGCTCATTTCACTGCTCCGTTACTGCCCAACAGATGGATGATGGACTGACAGGAAACCATTCATCTCTTGCAGCGGAGACAGCAATTATATCTCTTTTCCAAAAATCTGGGTTTGATAAAAACTCTGGCTGAACAGAAGAATTAAACAACTGTGAGTAATGACAAGCAACTCCAACAGGAATTTATCACCAACAATATTTTTGATGGATGAATGAATAGACTATTTTAGACAGTTGATTTTGGAGCAAGGTGGGCAACAGCATGATGATTATCACATTAGTCAGTTTAACTTCTGAATGGATGGATTAGCTGCAGTGGGTGTGTGTCTATGTGCTGAAGGTGCAGTCACTTGCTTCAGTGAATGCAAAACTGGCGACAGGTCCACTAAAGTTAAGGAAAGGCGCTACCGGTAGTGCCAGACCTGTGGTTTGGGAACGGCACAGTTCAGACGCCACCGGGACTCTTGTTTCCCATGATAAAAAAATACGGACTTTATGATGATGTTTGGATTTAAGTGTCATGCCAGATATTCACCCCGAATCTCTCCTGTGGGAATTTTCCCCCGAAAGCACAAACTTTCCAAAGAATTTGCTCGCACAAAGGGACTGTCACATTGTCAAATCGTTTACCATGTTTGGTAGTTACTTAATGCAGGATGTCTGATCGATATTACTTTTTATTTGTACTAAAGCCAAGCATTTTGATGATAAAATCTGACTGTGTGAATGCATCAGAAAGTAAAACGAAAATGTGAAGCAAAGACGAGTAGAACAGCATCAGCTACTTGTAATAGAAATGGCGTTTTCTTGTGTGCAAAGTTCACAATGTTCATTAGAATCACTCCAGATGTAGTTTTCCATCAATCACAGGTTCTCAATGGAGACTATTTTAATTATTTCTGCCAGGTGGTTAATTATATCCGCCAGGTGCAAATCAGTGTGTGATTAGATATCTGGGAAGGAAAACAGGTCTGAGGATTGATCAGAGGTAATCCAAACCGTTTTATTTCTGAGCTCTGTGTATTCAAGCTGTTTCACAGGGAAAAAACTGATGTTTACAACAAAATATTCGGAGCACAGAAAACATAAAGGAGCTATTTGTAAGTTTTGCTATTGCTACATAGCTAACGTTAGCATTAGCAGCTGTTTATTTACCAGTCTGGAAGAAACACTACGAGTTCTCCAGCAACACGAATATTAACTCTTTTTTCTGTCACTTCTTTTCTACTACTGAGGTTAGCGCGCTAACCAGTTAGCCTCAGCCCGTACCAGACCGCCTCGTCACTCTCCGACAGCGACTCACTGTAGCCACGGAAACCACGTTCGGCGTTAGAGAAAAACCTACAAATTGCTGTCACCAAACATGTCCCATGTGAGTGACATGTCAGTTCATATTACTTCATGGTTACAGCTCTTGGTTTGTTTGTAATAAGTCATTTTGAAAATGAAGGAAACCAGAACTCAGAAGAAAAAGGCAGCGACTTATCTTTTTTACAGGTGTGACCGCACCCTGAAACTCAGCTGATAAAGTGAACCTTTAATCAACTACCAAAATTAATGACTTTAAATTAAATATGAGCCATATTCATTATATGTAAGGCGGCCGACAACTCTGATGGTCCACAATCTGATTTTAATTAAAGCCCCATATCAGGCCAATACATCAGTATAGGCTGACTGTAGGTGTGACAGTTTAATTTCTGCACCATGTTTCCCCACAATAAATCAGATTTTTGACCTGAGGAGAAAAAGAAACAACAGCTCCACAGTAGGAACATGTGGCAACTCTGATCATAGGTAAAAATTCTTTTCCTAGGAAAGTTACAGTCAGTTTAGAGCAAAAACTTCCAGAGTTGCTGTGATGCTTCTGACTCAGCAGCTGCTGAGTCACACGCCCTCCTCTCATGTCTTTACAGGTGGTTCTACCTGGGGACGGAGATGAGGGACTGCGGATACCGCGGGAGACAGTTAATGGGGCAGGTCGCGAACTGTCTGGGATGATGCAGCCACGGAGACAGAAATCCCCTTTCAAACGGAGGCGATAATGAGAGACTTTGTTTAGGAAGTTTTGAGTCCTCAAAATCTCACAAAGCAGAAACACTTGGCCTTTATTCTGAGGGAAAGACAGAATCTAAAGAGTCGGCTGCTCATTAAAAACCCCTCTGTCATGACAGTGAGGACCGCTAGCAGCAAAATAGATAAGTCAGGCAAGTAATGAAAAAATAAGTCGCCATTTCATTCTTTATAAATACCATTTCTCCTCATTTCACCATTAACTTCAAATTTGTCAGGCTACGTTTTCATGACGGTTGAAGGGACCCGGAGACGGTCGGACCTTTCACGGGGGGATTCTTGTTCTGCCATGTCTGACATGCCCGTGCCGGTGACCTTTTGTTAGATCGCTGATGAATGTAAACCTTCCGCCGCTGCCGCTGTTCTTCGGCGCAGCTACATCAGAAAACTGTATTTCACATTTTTATCTACAGTTCAGCGACCTTGGTGGAAATGTTTCACCAGAGAGTTGGAGGTATTCAGTCCAAATTCTTCTATCTGGCTTTTATAACTGGGCCTCAACAGAGAACCACCCACATCCTTTCACTAATGTTGAGGCTTGATTTGCTCCGCGTTGGATCGGGCGATGGTGATAAATCTAAAACCGCAAATTACAAATGACAGTTCAAAATAACAGACAGTGAAAAGAAAACTGTAGAGAAGAACACAAACAAAGTCAAATAAGAAAAAAAACAGCAGTTATCAACAAAACCACTATTTTTTTCTCAACAATGATCTCTTGTGTGTCTTTGTCTCTGTCTCTTTTCTGTCTCACAAATATAAATTATTCGTACCCTTGAGCCACAATAACTGAAGGCGTGGATGGTGGCAGTGACAGTTGGATGGATCATTGCTGCTCGGGTGGATGGATTGTCGGAAAAAGACACCCCCCCCCCTCCTCAAGAGAGCCATGTAATAGAAAAGGCGCGTGCATGATGAGTTTTACTTCTCCTCATCTCTCTCTCCGCACCGTCCCTCTGCTCGTCTCCGTTCACTGATGCACAGATGCTGTTGTGAACAGGTGGAAGTCGTCAGCGAACCTCCCGTCTCTGTTTACCTGTTGTCAACATGGATGATTTGGCTGGAAGAAAAGGAAAAAGATAAAAGGAAAGTGAATGAAGTCTGTGGAGTGTATGTGGGTGTGCTCTTGTTCTTCTATCTCTGTGAGGACACATTTGAGTCGTAGACCTTGAGAGCGAAGACATTTATGCTGTGAAGGGAAAAACACAAAAGGAGGACACTTTAGCTAGTCCTCATTTTGTGAAAGGGCTGTCTGAGTGTTAATGTAAGACTGAAGGTAAGTGTTGAATGTCTTGTGTGTTGTGTGTCTGAAAGATAATATTTAATATGTTTTCCAAAACTTCCACTTCCTGGTGTTGAAGTATATAACCTTTATTATTGAACTGCCAAACAGGAAGCTTGAAGTAAACTATGAAATGAAATGTTTGCAGCCCACAGGAGATCATACAGTCCCTCAGAAAATGCAACTTTTCCACAGTTTTCAAGCCAACAAATGCTGAAATATGCGAGAGCTGACTTCACCCTGATGATTTATATAATCCTTATTTTGTAAAGCTAAGAAATTTTAATGGAAACTACCTGAACCACACTCAATCAATCAAAACTTGTCAGATGATTTACTACTAGAGCTGTCATAATATCAGATTGTTACCACATGATTATCGTTAATAATTCACTATAACAATATTATTGCGTCTGTAACCATAACTACAAAAAGAGCAACCGCACTTAATGGATATTGATAAGGCAACCAGAGGAACCGATAAACAGAAGATCCACAAGGCAACTGCCATCACAGTATTATCATATGTGTATTATTATAACACAATATCAATATTATTCTACAGATTTTTCATTCGTCTTTCAGAAAATTATAGCTCTATATATTCGCATAATAATGAGGTCTTTCTTTGTAAAGACAGGTGGGTTTATAACCGAGCCACAGCACATGTCTGTGTAGACCCTTGAACACTTCATGTTTTTAAATGAAAAATCTGACTTTGAAAGGAGCCTCACGTGCCGCAGAGCTGCCTCTCACACATGCCCCCACACAGACACAGACACACGGACAAAAAGAGAGGGAGGGAGGGAGGGAGGGATCCAGCCAGTGAGGTGAAGGTGGCATTTTAACATTAGCAACACATGATGTGACATCTGTGAGTCCCTTTTAATTTTTCATCTTGTCCCTGCCGCGCTCTCGCTGAGTCACTTTAAAAGTACACGGGACCTTTATGTGAACCTGCTGTACGGTGCCAAAGGTGATGAGCGGTGGCGGCAGACCGAGCCCGTAGTCTGACAAGAGTCAAACATCAGCAGCATCAAGAGGTTCGTTTTGTCAATTAGGCAGGCGATGATGCGTGTTGGGGGGGGCGCAGCTCGCGGCCTCGGCTGACCCGTGCCGCCTCATCTCCGTCGCACCTGCGCCATGTTTGATGGCGTGTTTCTGTTGTTAAGACAAATGTTCCCAAAAAGACTTTCACATGCTTCAACACCCGACACGAAGACACTGACCTTTAATGGTTTTCACTGTCAAACGAAGGGTGATGCGTTTTAAACGTCGGGGATTTTCTTGATCTTCACTTTCTAGATTGTCACCTGGCAACGGCTTTACTCAGGTGTGTTCAGGTGTTTTCTGGAAAGCAGCTTATAATAACCCATAGTTACGTCTACTCATTAGGTGACCTCTGGCAGCTGTAGTGAATATGACGGGGGCAAAGGAGGAAGTTAGGTGACGTAGAGGGGCAAAGTGAGGAAGAGAAGGTCGGGTGGATTCATGGGTTGACAAAACACAAGTTCGACACAGGAGACATCTGTTCACTTCCTGTTTGACACCAGTATTCATGGTTCTTCCTTTTTTTTTATCAATGATCCACAATTTAAACAATTTATTATTTTAAGAATGGTCCGTATTTTAAGTAAGTTTTATCCCTAAACCAAACTAAACCATGACTGTCCCACAATGTT
Source organism: Seriola lalandi dorsalis (assembly GCF_002814215.2). Taxonomy (NCBI): domain Eukaryota; kingdom Metazoa; phylum Chordata; class Actinopteri; order Carangiformes; family Carangidae; genus Seriola; species Seriola lalandi. Next base: position 271,773 of record NW_019525237.1, on the reverse strand, counting down.
AACTGTGTCTTCATCATTGTAACCATGACAACAAAGGTACGGCAACCCCTCCACCCTAGGGGCAGCTATTTGAGGAGATGCTCCGATGGGTCGTATCAAAGAGTAGAGACAAATGACCTACAGGGTGGTTGAAGTTGTTCAGTGGAGCAGAGACGTATATATATATACAGCTATCTAAAGAAGATAGAGGAGAATTTAAAACGCTTCAAAGCATTGCTTTCCTGTTTTTTTTTTTTTTTGAATTATTCAAACAGGAGTTTTAGTTCAGGATATGCAGTTGTTGTTGTTGTTGTTGTAGAAACTTCGAAAACTTGTGATGTCTTTGACCTTTTTGGATATCCAGTTGATGTGGTTTAAGTTGCTGTTTGTGGTTTCTGTTTATGTATACCCAACTTCTTTCCCCTCTGCTTGAAATGTCAAGAGGCTTCTTCCTCACCTGACACACAGTGGCCGCAGCAAATGTGATGAAAAAGATGGCAATCGCATACCAGGAGCCTTGATGCTGTAATTTAATGCTTGGCCAAGGTTAGACCTGAAGAATACCTTGGTCTTGGCAATAAATTATCTTCAAACGTACGGGTGTGAGATGCCCATCTTATGCATGCTAATGTTTTTGGTTCAGTACTTTCAACAAACTAACAAAATTGATCATTTATTTAAATGTCACAAATTGGTAATTTAAAAGACAGCTACAATGCACATCCTGGCAGAATGTGAATGATCTTCTTGCAGTAAGCCCCACCCATCTGGAGCCTCCTGCAGATCTAAAGCCTTAGGAAGCTTTTAAAGTAGGTTAGAGATCCTGGCGCGCAGCCTACATGCCAAAGTCTAAAATCCTTTTCAGTATATAAAAGAGATATCAAATCAAATCAGCCTTGCCAGAAGTGAATAACAATGTCTGAAAATCCGCCTGATATTGCATCAGATATCCCCTGATGAAGTGCTGCCTGAAATAATGGGAGAATTAGCATTATGGGCGTTGATACATTCTCCGCGTGATAAGTTGAAATCCTCCTGGAGGATTTGCTGCAACCCACAAGAAGAGTTTTACACATCAAGTATCTGATATTGGCTGTTAACGATGAGGTCGAAACACAGATGTAAAATGTAGTTCCATGTCAAGATAAAAGTAGAGAAAAATATTAGACCCAGCAGTGGCCCTGATGCTGCAATGTTAATTACGTTGCATGATATGAGAGTGTTGGACAAAAATGAGCAGCATACTGACAGTTTTTCTATTCTAGTGCTAGATAATTTGCCACAAAAAAAATTCAAATCATCAAAATCAAAAGCGTTTATCTCCGTTGGGAGTATAACATGTGCATAAAGCGGAAGCATACCAGGTACGGAAATGTTTAGGCTTAAAAATGTTCCACTGTGGGAGGGAAACAAAAGCTCGTAGAGTATCCAGAATGAAAATGGTTCATCCTCCGGAGAACTGAGTGGAGGATGATTACATGGCAATCATATGGGAAATGAACGGCAGTGCCTTGAACCGTGACATTCATCTTACCAGTTCTTTGGTCTCACCACCTGTGCAGTCCTGTCGTGGACCAGCGTCAGAGTTTTGTTGTCAAGGTAAAACTCTGCTTCCCTAGCCGTGTGCGAAAGCCGAATAGATGGTCGGCCATTCTTCAGCAGAGAAAGAAGAAGAAAAGAGAAATGAGATGAGATACATCACCTTCACACAGGCACGTCTTCATGTCATTTTCATTCTTTTCCTTTCCTTTACTTGCTGGTGTCTCCACCGTACACATCAGCTGCCTCTGGGCCGCACGTTGACCTCCAGGGTTGCAGCTTTTATTCTCTTTTAGTCTCTGTAGTCAAGGGTAATTTACTTACAGAGAGACTTTATGAAGCCGCTTGAAAAATGCTTTCAATGCAACAGGGCGGGCACGAAGCCACAGAGCAGCAAAGGACACATTCAGATTAGATAAGAGAGAACACTTGACACTTGAGTGAGACACGATACGTTCATGTCTGTGCATCTCTATGTTTGCATCCAAATGCATTTTGCTGTGTATCATGTGTTCCTGCAAGACGGAGTGAGAGCTCTGCAGCCATGTGAAGGTGCTTGGTGCTTGTGCAAATCTTTTTTTGTCCTTATGTAGCCTCTGTGAGACTGAAAGAGAATATCTCTTGTTCTTCTTTTCTTCTTATTTTGTCTTTGGTTATCATATTTCCCCAGATCACTCCGGTGCTGACCTTTGTTTTGACACACCTCTGTGCTTTAGTGCTTGTATTGACTATTCATCTGCTCATATAATCCTCCGTGCATATAAAAAAAAAGGCTTTGCCAAAGACAATGTTGTATAGTTGCTGTTATTATTGACTAAAAAACATCTCAGTGAATTTCTTTGTTGGAATTTCTTTGTTGATGACTGCTAACAACATGACATTACAATGAGCCCTATAATTGTAATGTCATAGGGATGACAGCGTTGGTTTGTAGCTCCGTCGACGGGCCCAGAAAATACCTCTACATTAAATTCTCCACAGACATTCGTGGTTTTCAGAGGATGAATCCTACTGACTTTTGCGATCTCCGTGCTTTTCCTTCATGAGGTTCACAGTTTTTTTTCTTTTTTTTAGTGAAATACCTCAACTGTCGGATGGATTGTTCTGAAATTTGATACAGACATTCATGGTGAAGAGTTTGGTGAACTCTTTTTCAACATCTATATTCTGTACAGACATTCATGGCGCTACGAGACTGGCTGTAACCTTTTCACAGGGCTAGAAGCAAGTTATTGTTAGTAAAACCTTCCCCCACAAGAATTGATAGCTTCTTTAAATCACAAAGACGCCCCTCATTGAATCCAGAATTTACTATAATGAATGTGACCCTAAGGCTCTTTCTATATACAAAATCCAACATTTTCTGCTCTATCAAAAGAAATCACATACCAAGAGAAAGAAAACCAATTGGATGTAGTATTTAAAAAAGGCTTATTATAGGTGTCATGAAGAGTTAGCAAGGCCACCCACCAGCCTTCAGAGTCAAGGTGAAATCATTATTAAATGATGTGTATAGAGTGGCTGCGAGGGTGATAGAGCAGATATTGGCTTCCTCCGTAACAGAAGCCAGAAAGTTCTTGATTTAAGAGATAGGGAAAAATACAGTAATGCAGTGACGATAGATATACTATATGTCCTGTTCTATCTGGCTGCAGAGCTGCTTGAATGATCTGCGATTAGATACAGAGATATAGAGATACATACGTGGATACGTACGTAGAAAAATACAATTCAAGCAGTTGAAAGCAAAAAGATGAAGTGATTCTGTAACTCAGAGAAGATGGCCTGCGCTGACTTATAAAAGGCAAAGATAAAGACCAGACAGAATCACAATGCCTCGGTCGCACTGTCGCTCTGACAGAGACCACATGGTGTTGTCCCAGTGGGTGGACTAATATATTGAGGAAGCAGACTTTGTATTTGAACTCTACCGGCTCAAATATGACTCACACCAGGCTTTCAGACATACCTCCATCTCCCTGTGTACTGTCCCCCTCTGTCCTCTCCTCTGCCTATAACCTCCAAATAAGGTTTTTACCTCCGACCCACTCTCCTCATAAAAACATGGAGTGGAATGATAAATCCATTTGACCGACTTTGTGAACGGTCACTCGAAGTTGAAGTCCAGCGCTGAGCCGCTTCCTTAAACCGGAAGCAATCCGGGACTCACGCGCGGAAAACGCAAAAACAAAAACATGTGCTGCCATCATTGATTTTTGATGAAGAAATGTCAGACTTTTAACGCCATGTTCCCTTCTTTTCACAGTCCCAGACTCATAACTTTACATAGGAAGTATGAATGAATGCATGCATCAACATAATAAATGCGCTCGCTATGAAAAATTCAATGACCACGGACATCCCGCCCTCATATATAATACAGAGCATTTGTAAATATTGAGTGGACCGTATAAATCTGTAATGCTCATATTGCATTTTTATTACATGTTGCCCGTCACTCATAATGGAGATTCCTGCCTGATTGCAGCCATGTACATAAAACCTGCCCCGTCTCTCATGAATATTTCTTTGCACGTTATTTATATATTCATTGTTCAGGAACAACTTCTGACAATTACCTTATCTTTTAATGGCAATGGTGTATCCCAGAGGTTTGCTAACCATTATGGGATTACCGGGGGCAATTAAGAGCTTTTATCCCTAAAAGAAGTCCACAAGTTTGAGCTTTAACGGTCTGTTTTAATGGAGTCGCACAATATAAATGCGATTTTCAAACAAAGCTCGAATTTGTAATTTTTCTTTTTTTTTTTTGTTGTTGCCTTTCCAGCCTCTTGTCATATAAAAGAAGATGAAACAGAGAGACGCGAGGGCATAAGGTCATCGGGGTCCAATGGGAAATCAAGCTGCTCAGGGTTGTGCTGCTAATTGAGATACATTTAATCAATTGGAGGTAAAGTCAGACACAGGTCAGTGAAACTAAAGCTGACCAGTTAGCACCGGTTCAGAGGGCTAAAAATGACTGGGATGCTTTGATTTGCCCAAAAACAGACGAATGATTTAGTTTCTCAACTTTAGAGAGTTGAAATAAATATGAATCAGTTGCTTTCAACGGTAAAATTAGAGCAAAAATTATGTTAACGAGCAGTAATAAGTGCAAATTAGACCACAGGAGATGTTCGAAACACTTGCTTTGAATTAAGAAATGCGTAGCGCTGTTCCGCTGCTGACTCTGTTATCAGTAATCAGTTGTGATCAAGCACTGTGAATATTTCTCTGTTTGGTCCCCCAGCCTTTGAAAATGAAACCAGACACACTACAGGCAACATTATGATTAAACCTTTGTTTATCCAGGGGAAGTTAACAGAGTGTAGATCACAGTTTTAGTTATGCAAACATTTCTCGAGGGCAGAGCGGCCCCAGAGCCAGAAATGTGCGCTGACTGAGTTAAAGCTTAATTGGAAAGAGTCAAAGACTTTACGGCTCGTGCCATCTTATTGGTGTCGCACGGCTCTCCGATTTCAAACTAACCAAAATTATCATGGGTAGCAAAAAATGTAACCTAATTACGATTAGCATTAGTAATGGAGAGGAAAGTCACGGTGCATGCATCAAAGGGCCACGGGTCGTATTCGAGCCCAGGCTGCTGCGGTTGCTTCCATCAGGTGAGCCACCGCGGCGCCGTAATACTGCCATTATCTGTCCAATCCACTCGTAGGCTTGAACTGCTGAGGTGGTTTTACATGACATTACGTTATTCACAGCACTGTGCGGAGACAGTGAAATGCGATGCAGGAAGTCCAGTTGGACCAAAAGCTTAATGCGTTTAAGACACCAAAAAACATTGTACACTGAATTTAAGCTCTGCCTCTTTACTCTCTTTGCCTTTGGCAGCAAAACTGTATTTATTTCCTAGATAACTTACTCTTTGAGATGGAGGAGCGGCTCAGCAGTAGTTCAGATAAAACTGGGTTTCTGCAGAGGCTATATCTCCATTATCGTTTGCTTTATTTTTAGTTTATTGTGGTTTACAGTAACACAACGTACAGGAGATTGTGTGACATATGGTCCGGTTCTTCCACTGTCATCTCATAGTCCTCAGCAGTCAGAGCCCAGCTGCTTTTAATCAGCGGCTGATCTACACCTCAGGAGGTGAAGACAATTAACAGCAACGAGCTGGTTGGCAGCAGAGAAACCAGCAGCTCTTTGACCCGCCAGGACCAGAGTCTCTGCCGCAGCATTAGATCATACTCTTGTGTTGTGCAACTAAGTTTAAGACGGCATTAAATAATGCACGTGCTCTATAATATCCCAGAGCTTTTGCCTTGGATGAATGAGATAAATATAATATGGGACATAAGGGCGTAATCTCAGAGGAAACAAGTGCAGTGTGATTTATTATACATCATGTGTTTGACATGGAAAGGGGGGAAAAAAAATATCATGCTGCTTGAGTTATTGTTCTTTGCAGCCAGATACGGATATTTTCATCCATGTTAAGGGACAAATACACAGTAAGTCTGTCGTAAATTCTGCATAATTCATTGTAAGACTATATGTGAGTGTAGAGAGGCCGATATATTCCTCCCATTGTGAAGGAAAAACAAGACACTACTCCGCTGCGTGCCTTTAAACTGTATCTCAAATGAGCCGTGTATGTGCATGTTTGTTCCATGTCTGATAACAAAGCAGGAAACAAACATTGTGATCTGCAGCCAGTCCTCAGACGGATCTAACGCAGCAGCTCTCTGCAGTGTTTGACAGCGTTGAACCAAAGTCATGAATTGAATGAACTATGTGTTTAACATAGTAATGAATAATGGAGTGAAGCCCGAGTGCAAAACCATATTACACTGCAATGCACCGCCCACTTCTGACACATGTAGTTATGAAGTGAATTTCATTATAGGCCTATATCTTTTCTCTGTGTGTGTGTGTGTGTGTGTGTGCAACACATTGTAAGGTAACAGGATAAACAGTCGAACCGAGGCAGCATGACAGAGGGTTTAAAACGTGGGATTTGATCCACCGCGGTGGGAAGAGAGTAACAGAGAGTGAGACGTGGACGGGGAGGTGGCTGAACAGAGAGAGAGAGAGAGAGAGAGAGAGAGAGAGAGGGGTAAGAAAGCAAATCCCTCTTTTTCCATCACAAATGAAGGGATTCGTTGCTTAAGGATAATTAATTCTAAAGCTGAGATGACGATAGGCTAATTCCTGTTTCAATTTACAGTATTACAGTTCAGTGTGTGCATGTGTGTGTGTGTGTGTGTGTGTGTGTGTGTGTGTGTGTGTGTGCTCTTCCTACTATCTTTGTTAGGACCAATCTGAGTTTAACACACTGTGAGGACACTGACTAGCGTCTGTCTGAGGGTTAAAGGCCCCTCACAGGTGAATTCAGTTATTCTGGCGGATTGGACCTGTGCTCATATTGAAGCTATGATGCTGCTAAAGTGAAACGCACAGTGTGTAACTTATGCTGCTCATTCAGAACAATAACAAAAGACGCGATTGGTAGCGATTGTTTCTCTGATGGCTTAAGAGCCAGACGTTCAGCAGGTTTTTACCGGCAGCTGAATCATCTGCGGGGGTTTCCTCCTCTCTATAACAAACAGACCAAGGGATTAAAGTCTGTAGAAAACAAGGAATGAAGCAGTTTCACTTTAAAAATCAGTGATTCTCCGATGCTCCCTGGCGGACACAGGAAGTCTCGGAGCGGCTGGGAGTTGAACTGCCTCACTTTTGCTTGGCTTTTTTCTCTGATAGTCTTTGTGACTTCAATCATAGATACTGAAAGACATATCACACACACCCCTAAAAAATAAATCCCTTTCTTCTCCCTAACCAGTCTTCACATTATGGCAGAGTAAGAGCCCCCCCTCCAAATGACACTTGAAATTTTGACTTGGCGGGAGGCGGTGGGTCTTGAAAAACTGGGAAATAACGTTTAGGATTTAATGCTACATTTAATGATAAAAGAAATAAAAACGAAATGTTAATTTGAAATGTATGTGCGCAGCTCTGTCGTCATCCGTTCACCCGTTGTGGTCTCTGCAGCTCGCTGTCCCCTCAAAGGTCAACGCTGTCGCGAACGCTCTCACCACATCTGAACTGTGTGCAGAATATTGGGCAAATTTATTTCGAGCAGTTCCTCTGATTGTGGCGATTCCTTCAGAGTGAAAATAAAACCCACCATGAAATTTTGCTGTTTTCAATCTTGCAATTCCAGGTGTTGGGTCACATTAAATTATACGCTGCATGTGCCAGTCACACACAGTCTGTGATGCTCAAACTGTCCTTGGAATGAGGCCTGATCAGGCAGATTTCACCAACAGAGGAACAACAAGCTTTGGATTCATCCATTTCACCAGTGCAACCAGTTGCCTGCTCGGCCTGCAGGGTTATGTTGAGGCTTTATGAATGGTGTTGGAAATGCATTGTGTGGCGGGAGGTTCCTGTGCCATGGTTCTCATCACAATCAGAGAGGAGGAGAACTGGGCAGTTAAGTTAAATGTGTTGGTAATGGAGTGGAAACCTGCAGATTGTTGGCTCTCTGTGGTTCAAGCATCTTTGAGACAAAAAAGAACAAAAACAAATTTAAAGGACAAAAAATAAAACCTCATGAATGAAATGTTTCCGGTGCTTTTGTGCAATAGAGAGTCGCTTTGACCGTCACCACCGAAGCTCCTGCTGCAACTCTGATCAGCAGGTGACACCATGTCTCAGTGGCATAAATAAAAATAGAAATATATAACAAGAAGAATCCTGAGTCTCGCCCTCGGCACCCTGTGCAGTTGGTTTTGCATTGACACGCCGCTGCGGAGCTTTGCAACGTCAAATTTGCAAGAGCTCGTTTGAATTCTCACCGAGTTGAGGCCTCACGTTGTGTGGGGACCGCGGAGTCAACTCGTGGTCGGTGAAGCGAGTCGGAGTCTGCAGTCTTTCTCCCTCCCTCTATCTCTCCCTCTGTCCCTCCCTCCCTCCTCCTCCTCCTCCTCCTCCTCCTCCTCCCAGCTCCCGTCAGTCAGGAGTCTTTTATCGCAGCTTCCCTCTCATCCCCTCCGCGCTCTGCTCTTCGGTGTTCAAACTTTCCCTGAAGGAGACGGATCTTTCAGCACCATACGTAAATAAATTAACCAGCTGTTCTTCATTTGCTCGGGACTTGGAGGAGGGTTCATTGTCTGTGTCATTTATATCTCCTGTGTTGGTGCAGGACGCGTCTCTGGTGCGCCCCGGACCAGAATGGACCGCAGAACGTGTCCGGTGCGTCCGCCTTGGAGCTCTGCTGCTGCGCCCGGGACAAACTGATAGATATCCTGAGCGGAAGCGGGCTGAACGCACACCTGCGCTACACCCCGTTGGCTCCGTTCAAGCATAAAGATAAAAAAAAAACAGAAGCGGAGAGTCATTCCTCAGCCGAAGAGAGGACATGGACATACTGTAGCCAGCGCTGGAAGACGACGAGGAGGATGTAGAGGGACATGACAAGCTGCAGGAGGACGCAGGTGGAACAGTCGGATGTCTTCACGGGTGAGTGAACATGTTTTGTCCGCGTTCAGCTGAGAAACGTGAAACTGTCCGTGCGCCCTTGTATCTTTGACACGGACGGTTCCGCGCGGCCGGAGGTCAGCGCAGTTCTTGGGAGCTCTGTGCGGAGAAATGTGAGGTGGAAGTTGGTCTCTGTTATAGATACAGTAAATGTAGAAATGAAATGTGGAACACGTGTGGATCAGATTGAACTTTGAGTCCGTTAGAGAGTCGGGTACATTTGGAATAAGGAGCAGGACCGGCACTGAGGTGTGCGATATCGTCAAGAAGACAGATGAGTGAGGAAACATGCACAATGTGTGTAACTGTGAACTTGTCTGAATCGTGACATTTACAGGTGGATGAAGCAGCTGAGTTGTTGTGGAGATTGAACCAGCTGCGTTTTTACGCATCGCACCGTCTATTGCGCCTCAAAAACGCCCACACCAAGTCATTCAGGCCACTTCAGGGTTTTAAAATGTTCTTTTTTTTTGATGAAAATGATGCCCATGTGTTGAAAAGCATCGTGAAGGGAAATCACTCCACAATCAGGAGCGATTTTTAATCAAAGCAATTAAATCATTGTCTCATGATCCAGATGTGCGGCTTTGGTTTGAGAATTAAAAGCCAGATTAAAGACCACGCGACTTGTTGACACGCTGAATGTTGTTGGGAGGGTGTGTTCAGGTCTGTGACTGCGTGCTGCTGGGCTTCATTCAGAGAGGGTGTGGCTGCTCGCGTGTCCATCCCTTGCTCTGCTCTGCTGAAGGCTTTCTGCGTCTCGATTGTGTGTGTGTGGGGGGGGGGATTCAACAGCAAATACCTGCACCAAACTGGGAATTCAATCATCTAGCCGAGCGCCTGTGTGTGTGTGTGTGTGTGTGTGTGTGTGTGTGTGTGTGTGTGTGTGTGCGCGCGCGTGCGTGCGCCTGTGTGTGTGTGCTCGTGTCTAGTCAATGAACATCCCACTAATCCACCTGTCTCCAGGGAGGATTAGAGCTCTTGGGACATTTTTGGACCTGATTTTTTTTTTTTTTCCCCCCTCCTTTCTCCTCCGCCTTGCAACAAAGTAATCTGCCAGACACAAACGTTGATTCCTTGAGTTAAAACCCCAGAGATGGAGCCACAAGTGCCAATCCATGCGCAGCATTCAGGTGGAGGCGTTTATCCAAATCGCCTGGCTGCGCCTTGAAATATTTTTAGCAGCCAAGCCCGGTTGGCCCCACTGAGGGGGATGTCAAAGTATGTGTCAAGCTTGGAGGCATTGAGGCAGAACAATTAGTGTGAAACCAGGAAATACAAAACCCAGTAGAAAGTGATATATTTGACTTTACTCAGGGCAGATTCTAGATGTTGTGCTATTATAGAGAAAACAAGTGCTGAAGCCTCATTTGGATGCGTGATGATACTCAGACTGTGCCATTTATCATTACCTGCTTTCCCCTCACTCACTCTCTCTTTGTCTTTGCTCTTCCTTTCTCCATCTCTGTGCGCTTCATCGGCATGAAAATGGAAAGAGATATTGAGAGAGGGATGGAGCTCTGCCTGTATCCTCCACTTCTTTGCTTCATTGTGCTGCTGTCGTGCTGCTGTCACACGGCCGTCACGCCGCTGAGGCTGAAGGTTTGTTTCCAGCTCGTCATCAAAGACCCATTCTGCTGAGAAACATGCTCTGATGCTCAGTGATTGAAATTGTCGCCATGACACTGACGGAGGTGGTGATGGGGGGGTGGGCGGGGGGTTCTGCTTAGCATATTTCATTCATCACACTTTTTCTGTTACGACCACGCGCACAGGCGTGGAAATGTGAATTAATTGTATCCGCCTGTTTCTCATGCTCATGCAGCCAGAGCGCTCGCGTGGAGAGACGTGACCACCGAATAGATAATGGCTGGAGATGCAGGTTGATTTATAACGGCAGTTTTGTTTTCCAGAGTAAATGGAAAGGTCTCAGGGCCTGAGGGACTTTAAACAAACGCCAGCCTCAGACAGGACACTCGCAGACACGCAGATGGTCAGACATGTACACATGAACGCGCTCCCACGTCTCATACACAGTCACATACTCCACCTCACCTCAGGATGCCCCCTTTTGAAAATGCCACATCCTTCAGTCCCACCTCTTATTTGATTTGCAGAATTAAACAGAGTGGATCAGCAGAGAAGGCTTTATATATATATATCGCCATTAACTGTGTTTTCTTTTCCCCTTCAATGAAAAAAACAATCTATAAAAGAAAAGACTGGCTCTGAGCAGCAGCACAGGGAAGAACAATAACTGCAGAGCATGAGATCAGAGCGCCAGAAACCAGGAGGAAAATGGATTTCAAAAGGGGGACCCAGTATTACAGGGAATGAAATGGGATGTGATTGTGTGCTTGCATTCAGTAATCTTTTTTTTTTTGTGTGTGTGTCTGCGTAAGAATATGCATTTCTGTCTGCAGGCGGTGTGTGTACTCTTGGACTTGTATCTTTGTGAGGACCAGTTCGACTTTCAGACCCTGTGAGGACATTTTTCTTTAAAGAGCGGTCTGAGATTCAAAGGCAGGGTGGCTAGTGAAGGTGACGGCATGTACTTCAAAGTGCTTGTTGGATCATTGACAACTGTTCTGAAACCCCTCCGTGCATATACCTCTCTAACGCTGGATGGTCTTCGTCCCACAGTTGTTATAAGGTTCAGAAACCACTTGATGCAGAGCGAGTCCAGGCGCACAGCGATGTAGAAATACTGTTTGACCTTCTCTCTCAAGCTCTTTCTTCATTCCTCACACAGCTACTCTCTTTGCTTTTTGTGTGTATAGCCATGAACACATTCAAGTGACCTAAAGTCAGCACTTATACTGTTCACCATGTTGAGTCCTCTTTGGGATCGCAGGGGTCTTTTTCTTTGTCGCTATTTAGAAGAGCGGTTAAAACAACACACCTTACACACATACAGGAGGACTGGACCTTGTTGTCCTTGGACAGATGATTGATTGATCTACATTGGGCTTGGGTGGGTCACCAGAAGAACTCGCCAGGTTGAGCCTCGTTTTAGTGAGATAAAGAACATGTTGACTGTGAATGAGTACTGAAACCCTTTCTCCAGATGGAAGAGTAAGACGTGACGAGCATCACCTGCTTTTCTTTTCATCCCTGTCAAAAATCTCTTCAGTCTGAATAAATCTTGCCAACATGATTCTTTGATTGCGTGAGAGCATTCTTGTGTCGCTCCCGTATGAATCAGATTCATTCAGCATTCGCTCTTCACCCCCCCACCCCCACCCCCCCAGTAATGCATCCTAGAGGCATGAGTGTGTGTGTGTGTGTGTGTGCTTAACTACGATCATCGCAGCGCTTGGTTCAGTCATTCAGCAGAAGAGGATTTTATTTGGCTGAACTGCCTCAGTCTCTCTTGGTCGAGACTCACAAGATTAAAGTGAAAATCAGTCGTGTGAAGCAACAACAATAACTGCTGCCTCCACAGACCACCCACCCACCC
>NW_019525237.1:238787-259265 GCF_002814215.2 Seriola lalandi dorsalis | reverse complement strand
CCCCTCTCTGTAGACCTGCAAGCCTGTCAGGGGCAACAACTCACTGATCGCGGATCGCAGCTTTAACCTGCAGTGGTGAGGTCGGTGGGAGACAACTCTCATCAGTTGTGAGTCTGCTGCTGCTACAACACAATCTGCCTCCAAATGGACAGCAGCGATAAATACAGAGGCTTCTTGGGTCTGATTACATCTTTCCTGTAATGGTTTTGTGTGTGTGTGTGTGTGTGTGTGTGTGTGTGTGTGTGTGCAAATTGGGCTTTCCCAGCTGAGACTGACTCAAAAAGTCCAACTGGGATCTTAAATGAAGAAAGCCAAAGCAGGTTCCATCATTAAAGTTCCTCAGCATGAATCAAAGTAACTTATTATGCTCCCCCGGGTGTTTCTGAGGTAATGTGGTAACAGAAAACTTCCCCTCTGATATTTAGAAGATCTTGATTTATTCAAAACATCTTTAGGGAGTCAGCAGAAGAAACTGTATTGCATGAACCAAAAAAAAAAAAAAGGCAGAATTGCTGTGAGAGTTGTGTTTCAAACAGAGATATCAACCTCTTGAAAAGTGAGGCCCCTACTTTTACTAAATGCTGACTTTTAATTAAATTCAAGAGCGAAACTATCCAGTCGCTCTTAGCTGTGCATAAAAGCAGCACTTTATGAGCTGTAGTCGTCTGTGGTCTTTAAATATTGATCAGCGAGCATTAGGGAATGATGTTCTTTTTTACCCTTTTTGCGGAAATGGAAACTGCAGAGCTTTGTAATGAAATGCATTACTTGTCAAGTGAGGATGGGCTGTCTGAACTAAAAAAGCAGGAGTGCTAAACTGGCCATCCTGCTGTATGGAGCTATTAAACTTCAAGTTGGTGGAAGGTTTCCAGGATCCAGATGGGGATTTAGGACTGGGACGGGCTTCATCTGGTTTAATGTCTAGGATGGTTCGGGATGGGCGGAATAAATGGATGGTAAATGGAAATATAGAAAAGTAGTATAATAATTAAAGGTCCCATATTGTATAAAGAGAGATTTCGCTGCCTTTTCTGATTATAAAGCAGGTCTAGGTTCAATATTGATACTGTCAAAGAGTCAAAGCCTCAGTCCACAGAAAAATGCTCACAGCCTGTATTCAGAAATTGAGCCTTAAAACCACCCGTCAGGACTTCCTGTAACATTGTGATGTCACAACAAAGCGCACAGCAAAAGCCCCGCCCTGCCCAAAACAGAGGCTCAGAGCCCCCTCTCTTCTGATTGGCTGGTGCTGAGATTAAATTATCCCGCACTATTCGGAAGAACGTCTTCTGTGACCACGAAGACATTAACGTCCACGTGCATGTTCACAAAGCCCGGAGTAAAAGCTCAGTCATCATAGAGAAATGAAAAGGGAAACCTCTTGTACTAATATACAAGTGGGAGGAAGTATCGTGTTTATTTTCTGGGCTGTTGGAGGGATTCTCCGAAGAATGCGATAATGTCTTACTCTCTGATCTTATCATTGATTTTCTTCTCTGTCTTACAGCCAACCTGGCACCTTTTTGTGTCCTGGAAGGGGTTTTCCACTTTTGTGATCTTTCCCAAGACCATTTTTATTCTGTTAAATGTTTTATTAGGAGTTTTTCTGGCTCGCTTGGGGGGGCTGTCATTCTTTTTTCTCTCTGTCTCTCCAAAGACTTGACAGATTCCTAATCCCTTTATAATGGGATGATAGAAGCCCAATTTTCTTGTTTTTGACCGCATACTAATGATTTAGATTAGTTTATATTGCAAAAACAGCAAAAGTTTCTCCACCAAAATATCACCAAACAATTTTCTGAAGCTTTTTGTAGATGGAAAAAGTGAAATTTCTCAGGCAGTAGAGCATAAACGAAGCAAGCGGGCGTCAAAACCCGACTAAAGTAATTGAATCATTCTCTTGCCTTGATCCTCCTGCTTCAAACATTTCTTTTATCCCAAATCACCCCTGTCCTACTAAGTATTATCAGACTTGTTCACACTTTTTGCGTCACCACAGTTCACTTTTAATAATTCTGAGTAGTTGTAGCTGAATATTTGCAAACGCTACAAATAAAAGGCTTTTCTCAGAGCTGCAGAGACCTTTAGCTGCAGGAATGCAGAGCCAGGCACAATACAGTTGCTTTTATCGCAGAGACCTTGAATGGCTTCACAGATTTCAGATCTAAAAAAAAAAAAATAAAGAAAAGTTTATCTGAGTGAGAGAACAGTAAATATGCAGCGGTGTGATTAGAGAGTTTGAAACAACAGAGTGGAGAGAAGGAAAAAAAAAAGAAAGGAGAGATTGAAGGTAAACAGAAAATGAAGAGAATAAGGGTTAGGGTTTTTTATTGAGAATATGGAGAGAAAAACAAAAGAATGAGCAGTTGGTGTGTGTGTGTGTGTGTGTGTGTGTGTGTGTGTGTGTGTGTGTGTGTTGACCTTTGTGGTGTAGATCAGATGATGTACAGCTGTCTCTCAATCTGAAAATGAATAGTACAAGGTCAACAGGGGCAGTTATAATCTAACATAACCACAGTTTATATAATCTCTACGTATAGATGTTAATACCCCAGCCCTCCTTTCATTGGTTAATATTCAGTCCAGCAGCATGAAACAGCCAATAGGGAACAAGTGGAGAGATTATGTATGGATGTGTTATCAATTTGCTGAATTAAAAGCCACTAGATGATCCTTTATCATACACATGCATATATAAAGAAGCACGTCCATCCTCAGCATTAACAACTTCTATATAACACGTATTTATTATTTATAGTGTTAAAAATAGATGGAATAAATTAAAGATAAAGACAGACGGGTCACTTACTGTAAAGCAGGATTCCTGGAAAAAAAAAAAAAAGCTGTGTTATGACAGAAACTCCCAAAATGATGGGGGGGGAAATAAAGATTTGGAGCCTTTTCAGGAAATTTCCCATGTTCTGCTTTCTGATCGTCTAAGCGTAGGGTTTTACTTGGATTGCGGTGGATCAAGGCAGCTCATTTATTTTCCTATCACTTTCAAGTCCAAGTTACGGCTTCAGCTGGCCAATAAAATCAACCGAACAGTCAGATAAGATGTTGAACTGGAAAACCAGCCCTCCCCACTCCAAAAAAAAAAAAGAAGAAGAACAAGAAGAAGAAAAGCAGCATTTGGACACATGTTGAGATGCATTTGGTCCCAAAAAATTGCATTCTGGGCCATGAAGCAGTCATAGAAATGAAAACAGGCCATGAAGAAGGGATTAGCTTGCTCAGTACCACCATTGTTGAAAATTCAGACATCAGCTTTCAGATGAAATGCTCTTAAATACACTATTGAAAAGCTGTAATAAAGCTGTAAAGCTGCACATGCTTTTCATGGCGACAGACACGGCCGGAGTCATTACGTTATCGGGTTGTCCGTGTGTCGGTACCTCAGTAACACTTTGAGGGAGTTTCTTTAAATTTGGCACAAAGGTTCAGCTGGACTCAGAGATGACATGATTAGATTTTGTCGGGAAAAGGTCAAAGTTCAAGGTCATAATGGCTTTGTGAACACGATATCTCAGTAATGCCTTGAGGGAAATTGTTTATACAACAGCATTCAGACACAAGGCGATTCAAAGAGCTTTACAGAGGCATGGAAATACATTGAATAGAACTTTATGATGACATTAAAATAACATTTAATAAACAATAAAAACTCATTTGAATAAATAAAAATATTTAAACGCAAACGTTCACTTGGACTCGAGGATGAACTGATTCGATTTTGGTGGGAAAAAGGTCAAAGGTTGAGGTTTTCAACCGTAACTCACAAATTCATAAACTAATTATGACACAATTTAACTCAAATGTCTTAAGGATAAAATTAAGTCTTAACATTTTCCATCCATAAGGTCAAAGGTCATCTTCAGTGTGACATCATAATGTTCTGCAAAAACACTTGTGGCCATTATTCGGTGCTGTAACTCGTGGTTGTGGTTGGTATCAATTCTTATTAATCAGCTTCATCATTTATACTTCTGGAGAAATATGAATCAAGGCTGAACTTAAAATACAAACAGGACTTGAAGCTTTAGCCTCACTGTTCTGAGTCGGTGTTAAACTCAATTACCCAGAATGACTGAGCAAACACGATCAGCTCATTTGAATTCCAGAGGTAGCCTGAGCTCTGCAGCTCAGGTATAACACATCAGTGAATACAACATAAAGGTGGACAGAGTCAAAGGTGACGGTCCTCCCTGTCTACTGGACATTGCATTCACATATGACTACACTGTTTTCCTATTGGCTCTGAGGTGGCAGCAGAGTCTCTGGCTGGATTATGATCAGAGACAATGTTTGTTTTTGAATGAATGAGACGCCACTTTTATTAAAGAGTTATTCCTGACTTATAGTCTGTTATATAGGTTTTTATGCATGTAAATAGTCTCCAGAGTCACAAGGATCAAAGGGAGGAACTCTGTCAGGGGAAAAACACAATTTTCTCCTGTGTATGAAACGCCTCGTTGGGGGTCCAGACGTTACTTCCTGGTCCTATTGACGTCAACACTTCTCTTGGTGCTGCCCAGCTGCAAGCTTGAAGGAGAAAACTAAAGTCTTTTCAGAACATTAAAGCATGTAAATGTTTTTTGGTCGACACCAAGAATGAAATGATTAACACCTAAAATGGCCATAATCGGTCCTCTTTAAACGGCGTCAGAGTCACAGGGAGGATGGCGAGCGCACAAAGCGCACATTTGACTAAAAGGAAAGATAGTAGTTTTGGTTAAATGTAAATGAACATGTGTGTTTGACGCTACCGTGAACTTTATCTGTATGAAACCAGATCATAATCTCTCCCTGAGTCGAAACATAATCAGGAGTCACTATAAGTGTATATTGTACTGCAGGATCTACAGAAATGTATTCCAGCTTTACAGGAACAATATACTTCAATATACTGAACACTTACTGGCACAAAAGATCAATATATTCCATTTTTAATGTCTTATTTGTTCCCAAAGTGTCTTATTGCAATAACATTTTCAATGATGCAGTTTTTCTGTTTTTAATTTGCAAACCAGAGAAATGTTTTCTAATGTCATGAGAATAGCTAACACGACTGTTTACGTCAGTTTTCTTCACTGTTCCATTGTTATAAAAATAAAAATAAATGAATAAGCCATCCGACATCCCCGGCAGGATGTTTTCTAATATGAAATCTGAGGTGATATTCTCCCATCACATCGCGTTGCTGCAGCTCCCTGGAGCGTCCTTTGAAATCATATGTAAGTGCGAGGTAAGGTGTGAATTACATCCCGCAGGGCTCCTTGTAGATTTCCCTCGCCGTGCGCTCTGCCTATCAGCATCTTTTCTCATTCATATGCACCTCTCTGACTGCACTTATTTTACAATTTCCTTCTTGTTTGATCTCCTTTTTCAGTCCTCCGCTGTGGGACTGTCCCCGGAGACAGACACAGAGGGAAGGGAGAGAGTGAAGAAGACAGACAGAGCAGGGGGATGAGAGAGCGTGTGGATTAAAGAGGGACAGGTGAGAGAGTGAGATAGACATGAGAAGGAGGTGAGAAGTGGGGGGGTGGGTGGTGCCATATGCATGCCTCATGTTCATGTCAGGTGAAAGTCAAGGAGGCCGGGAAATCAGATGACAGCATGGCCACTCATGACCAAGTGTGTGTGTGTGTGTGTGTGTGTGTGTGTGTGTGTTTAGATTAGAGCTTCAGCTATAAATAGCTAAAACACAAGTGGGGCATAGCGAGGATTGGGAGTGTCGCTGATGATTATTTAGCATGTGTGCAAACTTTGTGTCACACCCCAAAGTCACACAAAGAGATGCGCAACACATTCCCCAACATCCTTGTGTAACGGTGGATTCCAAATCGAATTCTTTTCCAGGTCATCAAAACACACACACACACACACACACACACACACACACACACACACACACACACACACAGCTGAAACAAGCAAATCACTCAGATGGGCTGAGGTGTAAACAGAGGAACTACAGTCCTGTATGTAAAAAGTTCACAAACTAGAACTTATAAATCCACCAGTAACACGGTGTTCGCTGTGTGTTTGAAGAGAATGGGCACTAACAGAGGGAGTTTATTGAAAGTCTTTTTGTGTAAACGCAAGAAACACATTTGAATAGTAAAAACTAATCAAATCTTAAAGGACCACTGGGAAGGATTTAGTAGCATCTAGCAACCGAATACACATGTAGGAGAAACTACGGTGGCCTTCAGGTAACGTAAGAACGACCCGCTGCAGTTTATTTATTTATTTAGTATGATAACAAAACTGTGAAAAGATCGTCCACAACCTCCGATATCAGAAGACAAGTCCTTTTTTTTTTAAACTTTAAACTAGAAAAACTACAATTGGATGAAGTGAATTTGGAGGAGCCACTAAAATCTCGCCTTCGCTGCCCCTTTTTAGCTGAAGGAAATAATTGGAAATCCTGCATTACTGCTGTCAGGACAGTTTGTGTCACCAGGTATGAAAATGAATGTCTGAGAACAGGCTTCATGCAAATCAGGTGTGTCAGACTCAGGCAGAGCAGCAGACACGTAGCAGGTCGTTATCTGATGTGTACTGTACGAGACCCGTGATGCAGAAAGCCACGACGGGCCGGCGGCGTCTGCGTCTGCAGGCTGTGTAATACCCAGGCGGGTCCGTGTTTATCTGTACAGAACGGTGATCGCGACAAGCAGCATCCGCAAACAACCGCTCTGCATCCTCATTCCCCTCAGACCCTCATTCATCTCTGCTTTGAGGTTTCGCCCCTTTGAGCGCAGCTGTAAAATCACACGGTGTGTGTGTGTGTCATTACATCACACCTGTCTGTATTTACACACAGACACACGCACACACACACAAACGCACACCTGAAGTTACAAGAATGTCATTTTACAAGGCAGCCATGACAGAGGAGTCCATGCACCTGTGCACACACACACACACCTTTTTGCGCCTTGCCAAGCTTCGCACGTCAGTGTGTGTGTACATGCGTGCGTGCCATGCTTAAGCGACGTCAAGGCTTCCCACAATCCCCTGATGTCATTTGTCATCACTTGACAAAATGACATCAGGGAGGAGTTTGAAATATAGATGAGCGGGCAAACACACAGGCTGTCAGCTCATTGCATAAATTCAATCAAACTTTAATGTTATTACCTTGTAACCTTCACAGGCCAGTGTTTCTTCTTCTCTGCTGTATATATGTCTCTTGCTCTAACTTCCTCCCTCCATAATTCCTCAGTCCGCTCTCCTGTAATCCCTTCCTCATTTCCATCCTTTATTGGTTTCCTCCCATTCCCCACGCGTTCATTCATCTCCTCTTTTTCTCTCTTTTTCACCATCCTTGTGCACGCCTGCCTCATCTCTTTTCCCTCCTTGTTGTCTTCTTCTTCCCTCTTTCTCTCATCTACCCTTCCATTTCTTCCACTCCCACTCATCTCGCGTCTTTCCTCTTCATTTATCTCCCACGATCCTTCTGTGCATCCTCCCGCCTCCTTCCTTTTCTCGTATTCTTCCATGTTTCTCTTCCGTCTTCGATTCCAACTTTCTACTCATTCATTTATCTCTTTACCTTCCTTTTATTCTCTCTTTTCATATTTGTATCTATCAGCTTCTTCTGTTCTGTCGTATCTCCTTCCGTGCCTTTGCTTCTCTCCCTTCTTGTGCACACCTGCCTCATTTCTTTCTTTCCTTCCCTCCTTGTTTTCCTTGCTTTCAATTTTCTTCCTCTCTCTCCTCCTGAGTTCCCGTCTTTCCATCTGTGTCCTCTTTTGTGGCTGTTTTATTCTCTGTACCGAGTTCTCCTCCCGCCTCGACTGCCCTGCCCTTCTTTCCTTCCATCCTCCGCCTCCTCCCGTTTTCTTTCTTTCTGCTTTTCTTCTCTCTCTTCACTTTCTTTCCAACTGCTTTCTTCGCTCTTTCCTCCCTTTAATGAAAAGGATACTTCTGCTGTGCTTCAGCTTCCCTTTTCCTTTCATCCTCCACTCATTCATTCATCTTTCTCTTCCTGCATTTAATCTCGCCTTATTTATTTGTTTACTCAGTCTTCACTCTTTTTCTTTCCCCCTTTATTCATTCATCTCTTTCCTTTCTTTATTCTTTGCTTTCATCTTCTCCGTGCCCAGTTTTCTTTCTCATCCTTTCCATCCTTCATCCACCGCCTCTGGGTTTTTTCCTTTACTTCTTCTCTTGCTCTGTATTCCACTCACCTCTCCTCTCTCTCCTGAACTCTCAAGGAACAGTCCACACACACACACACACACACACACACACACACACACACACACACACACACACACACACACACACACTCTCACTCACACTCACTCTCACTCTGCCATCGTCTGTGTGTGGTCTTCTTTTTGAAGGTGATGTGCTTTGGTTGATTCGTCTGTTCCACTGCTGTTTGACGGTTTGACGCACACGTCCACACTTTTACTCCTGTATGTTTCGCTGCCAGGTGCAGTTCACCTGCTAAAATACTCTCTCGCTTGTCACTTTTATTATCTGCAAAACTCTCCCAACCTGTTTCTTTCTGACACACACACACACGCTCATTAAGCGTGTTCATGGCTCGAGCTGCAGAGAGTGGCATTAAGCCTGGCAGGGTTAGAAAGGTTCAATTCCCAGGGAAAGTGCCAACCAGACGGCGTGTAACATTCCCTCCGGCAACATCAAACCGTGATATAAAAACTCCATTAAGCCATCTTAGATGAGTCCATTAATCACGGGTACTTAACCTTTGATGATGTCACTCACACACACGTTCTCATTTACGGATTTATTGGCGGAGGCAACAGTGTAATTAGGGGTTTACGTTGATTTCCTCGTCACAGCCAAGAAGCCGTGTGCCTGTCTACAATGAAGAAAGGAGGTGTTAGAGAACAGGAATTAAGTTGCTGAGAGGTTAAAGAGTCCAGGTGCATTGTGGGTCATTGCTCTAAAACTCTGGGGCTCTAAATACAATTTCATTTTCTAGGTGTGTGACGTGGATTTCAGCCAGAGAAGCGGATCTTTCGCTCTACGCTAAAAGAACTCGTGCTGTGGTCTGTGGTGAGCTTTTCCTCACACATCCCCGTCTGACTCCGCCCAGATAATAAAATGACACTTCTGCCTGAGTCCTCGGCCCGAGTCCGGCCCTTATACATCCACATCTGGGCAGATTCCAGCTGTTATCCTCCGTTATTGGCCAGAAAAACGTGTCTGTGTGCGCGCCAGAATTGGTCCAGATGTGAAAGTAGCATTTGGCAATCATAAATTGAAGTCTGTGTCTTCTCCAAAAACCTGTTGATGTTGATCTCAGGATTTTAAATCGCTCAATAAAAGCTGATATTAGTTCCAACACATCATCATCTACACATTAAAACAACAAGATGTGGCTGCGCTCTAGAGTGGATTTCCCCTTTAATCCACTGTTGTTACTTTGATAAGGGCATTTGTGTCCAAGCAACCGTGCCTGGAAAAGTTTTAAGAAAGGCTAAAAAGCCCCAGATTAGCACGTAGCATCACATTTGTTTCAGCTAGAATGCTGGATGAAGTGGTTTTACTTACAGCATCTGATGCTATCTACACTCTGTCTTGTCTTAAACATCGAAGAAACACCTTGAAATCCTATGAATTTATTTATTTATTTTCCCAGAAATGGCCGAGTGGGCGTAGCAAAGCAGAGCCGGCTAATATTCCCATCAGTCAAATCCCCTCTACATCTGGCCTCCAGCCAGACCGAAGCAAACGCTCAGACAGACTCTGGAAGAGCTTAGGAAGATTTCGACTCCCGCTTCAGATCTTTGGCGATCTGCTGCACAAGTTTAAGTCTTTCGGTTTGTGACGCATGAAGACAAAAAGGGGCATCCTCTCGCAGCTGCCTGACCTGGGCAAAGATTTGTATTTGTCTTTTGATGCAATTTCACTTGATTAATTATCGGTAGAAGTCTGGGATTGTTGATCAGCCGCCGATAAGAGATTGCGTATTGATTATGTTTGTTGTTTTGTTCTGTACATCTTTTAGTTCGATCCTGTCCTTGGGTGTGTGCAGGTTTATTAGATGAAGTAACTAATTATTTTAATGCTCATTAAACAAATCTCATTGTAATGAATGTGCTAAAGTGCTTTTCAGCTTCTCCTCTCTCTTGTTAGAAAAGACTGAAATGAAGAAACAAATTGCACAGAAAAAGAAGTATTTCGCCATTTGTTTCCCAACCGTGAATCGAAGTGTCACGTTATTTAGTATTTTGGAATTACCGACAAACACAAGGGCAATCAATGAAAGAGAGGGAAAACAACAGATGGAGAATGAAAAGCAAATGAGTTGTGAGAGAAATGCCGAGGAAAATAAATCACACAGATAACAGGAAAATAAAAAGAGAATTGAGATGGACAGATGAAACTGAACGTCAGCCAAGGTCTTCTCAGAGTAACAGCGAGTCAGTCAGACTCTCACGACCAGCCCGCTCTAACAAACAGACTTTTATTAAGAAAAGAATAAACGGAAGCAGCGGCGGAATTAATTATGTACTTTACGGAAATTAATTTGATTTCTTCATGTTCATTTTTATAATTCATTATTTGTGCGCCACATTTCAGAGACATATTTGAATTATCTCAGTAATTCCCTTCAAACAACAAACATTCACTTTGACTCAAGGAAGAACTGATCAGAATTTGGTGGCTTAAAGGTTAAAGGTCAAGGTCACGCTGACCTAACGTCTCATGTCTCATTCTTGTGAACGTGATATATCAGGAAAGCCTGGAGGGAATCTCATCACGTCTGGAACACAGCGTCCACTTGGACTTGAACTGATGGAGGCAGAAAACCGTGTTTAATAAAAACACGCAGGGCGGAGGAGTAACTCGCCATCGTCTGTTCTGGCAGGATTGTGATGTGTTTTTCTTTTAGTGGACTTTGACTTTGACCATAAGCAGTGCTCTCAGTTCATCGTGGCAGCCAGTGCACAGTGACGGCTCGTCTGTGTGCTCAACCGTCGCAGCTCATGATGGGAATTTACTTGCTAAGATGAAACGGCCCCGGGGTGTTTAGCAGCGGCGATAGTAAAGCTTTTGTCAGTTCAATAGTGATGATATTGTTGTGTGATAGAAGGTAGAAGAATAAAGATTTATTGATTTGAAATTGGCACATTACGGCCTTTCTTTTTTCTCTGCTTCCTCTGTCATCGATTCTTCCCCTAAACATCTCTCCTCAGCTTCATCCAACTCCTCGCCTTCGACTCGAGCTCCCTCGTCCCTCTCTGCACTTATTATACCTTATTCGCCTAATGTTACGTTTCCCTGTATCCCCACGATACTTATTTTCTGTCAAACCCTTACTTGTCCTGTCCTTGCCGGTCTATAAATCCTAAGGGAGGGAATAAGAGACCAGGTGTCAAAAGCCAGCTGGCTGAATCAGTTTTTTCATTCCCGTCACTGTGGGATTGTCTACTTCAGCTCGCCCGCAGGCACAGACGGCTCAGGAGGAGGAGGAAATAAGAAATGGCTCTACTCTTTGTCCGATTCTTACTCGCACTCATCTTTCTTCTAACAAAATTATCTGTCTGACCGGGTCAGTTACTATAAGTTTGTTGCACGTGTTGCCGTATGATGCTGGATAACGACACCAGCAGAGTCAGACCCTAATTATTGGCTGATTTCAAGGGGACTGCACCCAGTATCAGCTTCATCAAAGCCTGCAGGGAGTTTTTATGGGATCTCATTTAGTTTTGAAATCGATGAAAATAATTCAAGTGTTGAAAAAGGAAATGTTTTGGGTCCAGGCAGCGCTGATTGCAGCTCTTAGCTGTTTCCTTTCAAAGTGAATTGTGTGGCTCAGGTGAGTTGAGTCAGTTGAGCTACACTGCAGCGGGAGATGACGGATTAACTGAAGAACCCACTGGTGCTCAGTGCACAGAGGAGGCCATATGTCTCCTTCAAAACTACCTGTGGGCTTAATTACACCTCGACAGACAGATGGATCCCTTCTGCCTCCAGAGAAGTATGGCTGTGTCTCCACCTTGTTGAATGGTTTCCCACCAAAACAACCAGGTATCTCATTTACCTTGAAACAACCTACAAAGCTGACCAGTGCAGACACTAAAACCAAAGATGTTTCCTCTGTAAAATCTGAATCTTATGTCATCAGATAGGAGAGGTTCATCCGTTCATTCACAGTCAGCGAAACTGCATTCGACTGAATCATTTTATATATATTTACATTGTTTATTCAAACAACCGTGCGGCTGGTGATGCATCTGTCTTCCTGTCTGGAAACCTTTTTTTCCTGTGACATTATTTAAAAAAGCTGCTTCAACAGAGCGTTTCCAGAATTTAGGTACACACACACACACACACACACAAACACAATGGAGCACCCCCCTGGCCATGACAGACTAATGTCAAACCACACACACACACACACACGCGCTCACATGCACAAACACATTGAAGGACTTAGCCTGTCAGATTCACCCTGTCAAACAGGAACATGGGGTTCAACTGGGGTTTTGGTGTGTGTGTGTGTGTGTGTGTGTGTGTGTATATATGTGTGTGTGTGTTTGTGTCAGCAGGCTGGCTGTGTGAACAGATGCCTGCTGTCTGCCCCCTACTGCCCCTTTTGAAGGTGCCACTGGTGCATACATGTATACAGACACACACACACACACACACACACACACACACACACACACACATGCAAGAACACAGGGCAAACATTTGTACACACACTCCAATTCACAGAGAGAAAACAGACAAGCTGGACTGACTTCCAGTTGATGTGCCTACATTTCCCAGCAGGTCTCTGTTTTTCCAGCTTTATTACTCACACTGATTATTACACACATTGATATTACAGCTCGATCCATGTAGAGGTGTAATTAAATGAGCCTTAATACTAAATCAAGACAGTCGTTGCGCACACTAAGAAGTTAGTTACTCCATTTATTCAACTACTAGTTTCCAAACACATGCTGTGTGAAGAATTAGTTAAAATAAAGGAGGATGTGAAACTATTTACAGTGAGCCACAGGTTTCTCCCCCCCGTGTTCCCCACATGCCTGAAATTACTGAAGGTAGAGTTTAATCACAATTAGCCTGCTAATTTCATCATGGAATATCAATTATAAGTTTTCGTCTGCTATGAAAATGTCTGGCAATCATCCTAATTTGGCAATCATCACTTTGAGGAGTGAGGAATTAAAGCAGCAGTTGAGAGAAGCTCCGGAGAGGCCAAATCATCTGAGGCCGGGTCGGGTACATGAGAGAAATGCCAAGAAAAACCTTGTGGAAACTCATGACTGCGCGCCAAACAGAAAATAACGATGAGCAGTTTTTAATCACTTATGTTCACACACAGCAGGATGTGGTTTGGTAAAACAGAAAAACAAGTGGTGTAGCGAAGCAGCGAGATACCCACACCTTTCCTCCTGTGCTATGATTGATTGTGTGTTTTTCCATCTGTCTAGGTGAGAAACACTTACTCCCATTTGCTCCGCTCTGCCGTTGATAAGGACGGTCGAATCCACTCTCTCGCTCTAATCTGAGAGATTGAGGAACGTGTTTGCTCTGCTCTCTCACTCGAGGAAACCGAAACGCACACAATATGTCGCTGCATACCTGGTCACAGGAGAATCGAGTGCGCCGCGTGACCTCCGTCGTGCATCCAACACAGTCTTTCTTTCTCCCCGACTCACACACACACACACACACACACACACATACAGAGGTTTTCATCCGGTGCCAGTGGCGAGGACACACGTATCATAATTGTTAAGCTGTCCCTTATTTCTTCACATGGAAGATGGCAACCTTTGTTTATTCCGCTGCTGAAAATAGTTCCAAACAAATGCAACGTTTCCTCATGTTCGAGTCACGATTCCTCAAAACTGCAGTGCCCAGCTGTTTTAGGAATTTACTGAGCATTTAAAAGAGGTATTTTTTAACCTTTTATTTTATTTTAACCTTATTAAGTTTTACATCTGCAGTATAGGGTCTATGGGTTAGGGGGCTGAGTGCAACTTCAAATATCTGCTGAAGCGACATGAGTGAAGGGCAGCGTTCGTCATAATCACTTAAACTGCGTCTCACCTTCCTCTCCTCTCGCCCGCTCCCCTTTGATCTCCGGTGGGTTCAGGTACTTGCTGCAGCAGGGGAGCGCTCTGATACCGTCACAAATCGAGGCAGTAAAAAGACGATAAAAGTGAACATGTGCGGCAATAAACGACTTCACATCACATGCTTTGGACGGGTCAGCCTCACTTCAAAGTCGTCCTCTGTATTTCATTCCACGATTCCACTTTCATCAAAGAGGTCTCTCATCGCTGCTCCTCTTTTTGTTTTCAACCCATACACTCATGCCTTGTATCTCTGTCTAACCTCAGTGTTTCTCTCCAACTTTCATTTTGGTACAAGGGCATTTTAGACAGTGTTCCACCTGTGTTGTTTGTATCAGTGTTAAAAGAAAATAGAAACTGAATTTGACATGTTGGTGCCCATACCCTCGTTTGTTTCACTTTTGCACTCTGGCTTGTTTTGGAGGATTAGCTCTGTTATCTGTTTGTGTTTGTCCCAGCGTTCCTCCATCACCCGCCTTCACGCTGTCGAGGCCAATAACTTTATTAGAATTTGATCTTCAACACAAACACATTTATTTTCTCCCCTGGATGAGACGTGGGGCGACAGACGAATACATGATGGAGAGGTCAGTGATTTGTGTGAAGGGCACTCACTCCTGAGCGCTGCAGAGGACAAAAACGGCAGTTCATTTAAAAAAGGGACTTTAAATTGAAGGTAATCAAATCACCACGGAGAGTACATTGGTGAGATTAAGTTTTGTGCCATATAGCAGCATCTGAAATGGATTGATTTACCGGCAGTTTGGCTGCATATATGTCATCTTGTTTTGCTTTGAAAACTCATCCAAAACCGACTCCCAGGCTTCTTTCATAGCTAGCGGCCGCAGCTACTTATCATTCTGTGTGATATTATCACCTCTGCAGCGGTTCTGGAGATTGAAGTCATTCATAATATTCTCTTTACAGTTGTTTCTTATTCTTCCAGCGTTGTCATTTCACTGGGACTTTCACCAACACAGCAGTTTTCCTTTGCGGTGCTGGACATCGTTGGCTAGCTATGTGGTTAGCTTGTGTCCACACGAATCGAAAACTGGATTCAACGAAATGCTCAGTTTGTAATTGTAGCCATACCAGTGAATGAAAGTTTTAACGCTTGTCTTCACACTCCTCTGAGATACAGTTTACGTTTCTGCTTTGTTTATAGGCTAATAATAAAGAGAAGCAGGATTGCGTTGTTAGCATTAGCGGTGGTGCTATCGTGGCTGAAGTGATAAAGAAAATTGCACTGACGGAAACTTGAAGGAGTAGTTTGTCATTTTGGGAAAAAGATGTGTTCACTTCCTTGCAGACAGTTAAATAAGAGGATTTATACCATCCTTGTATCTGTTTGCTTAGCCTAGCATAAAGTACAGATTAAACAAGCTAGTTAATTAGCTGTTAGGAGTGCTGTGCTGACATTTAAAGGACGTATATGCGAGTGGTATTTGATCCTCTCATCTAGCTCTTGCCAAGAAAAGTGAGTTGTTGGTTTAACTAGAATAAAATGTTTAGTTAAAGATAAATTAGCAGCTCTGATTTAGTCAGGAAACGCTCTTCATTTGCTGAGCGGACCACACAGGAGCATCATCGCTCCACACACATACAGCTCTCGCATCCAGTTAACGCTTGTCGGCCTGGTGTCTTGATGTTGCACTTTGCCATCATGGTCTCTGGCTTCCTGCCTAGATCTGCTTTTATGTTGCACAGTGGGGATGTACATATGATCAAAGTCTGCGCTAGTGTGGCAACAAGCTACACAAGCAGATCTATGTTAATCTGCCCAAACCAAACCTAATAAGCATTTTATTCAAAACTATGAAGTCTCCTGTTTGAACCAGTGTTGGTGGGAATACACAGAGCTGAACAAATATCAAACCGAGGCTTTGAACGGAAAGAAAATAGAAATATGAAAATAAAGTTAACAAAGCAAGTGATACCCTTTAGTGGAGAATAAGAGAGAGTGGCAGAAGGACTGGATAGAACAAAGGCAGGGAATAGAAATGAGACATTAAAGACTAGACATAGAGAGGGAGAAGTAAAGGCGCGAGAGGCAAAGAAAAGGGAGGGAGTTAAATGACTGATGCAAAGCAATGGCCAGAGGATGACAGGAAGAGAGATGGATGCAGGAACTAATTATGTAATGTAAAGAAGCAGAATGTCCATAGTGTCCTTTTTGATTTGCATTGAACACATCATCAGTTTCACCCTGTACATTTATTGGTCTAGGCTAAGTGACTCCAATTCTGCTTGTGATTAAAAAGCCAAACTTTGTTGTGACAGAGAGAGATGGAGTGAGGGAACTCGACAGCATAAACCTTTATGAATGAAGTGAGTAACGACGGCAGGGCTGAGGAACGAGCGACCGGGGAGGGTCACGGCAAATGAAGAATGAGCGTAGGGAGGGAATTACAATGAAGCTATGATTCAGAGAGGAGTGAATGAATAAGGGAGCGAATGAGTGACTCAAGTGGTGAAAGTATGGACGGGTCGAGGAGATAAATTGAGTGATGACGAGGAGGGGAGGCAAGGCGATGATGGATGGGGGAGAGGCGCTGCCACGACGAGGAGAAGGAGACTGATGGAGAGACGAAAGTGTTGAGGGTGAAGAAATATAAAGTGGAGCTGCGGTCCTGAAACACCTTTCGGTTTTATGAGAATCAGTAGGCCTCAAAGGTGGGCTACCTCTGCAGCCGCCATCTTTGACGAACAAAGCTTCAGACATTTCAGACTGTTCTTTAAAGCCTACGCGTGGTGAGTATTCACCACTCAAAATCTAGGTTTTTGGTGAAGTCCTCCTTTTAATACTGAAAAACCCCAACAAAATATGAACTAAAGGAACCTCACGCTTGAAAAAACAAACCTTCCGTCATCGCACAGATTCACATTCTGCTGCTTTTTGCCCCATAAATCAACAGTAAACCCACCACGAGCGTTGTTCCCCCACAGCCCCCCACATGCCTGAGTCTCTGCACATTTACTGACTGACCCTTCTTGTTCTCCGGCTCTTCGGCTTGACCTTACACAGTATTAAAAACAAAAAAATAACCCAACAGTTCAGCAGTGCCTCTGTGCCCTTTGACGCCTTTATACCTCTCTTAAGAATAACATGTTCCAGAGCTCTGTACACAAGTCTAAGAAAAGATGTTCTGCTTTTCACAGGAAGCGACGCTCACCCCCAGCAGAGATGTCACAGAGGCGCACTGCGTTGGACTTAAAGCAAATGAAAATCAGCAGCTCAGACACTTTCTTGCTCCAGTGTTTTGTTTTTTTTTAATTTACTCTCGCTCGTTGGCACAATCTCAAACAAAAAAGTGCAGGATAAGCGCAGGAAGGAGTATTTGTTTTATACAGTACTGATGCACTTAAAGACGCGGGGGAGGATGTATGTTTATGTGTTCATCAATACTCTCTCTTCTGGGAATAATCGGCTCGAGGCAAGATTTCTATTGCATTGTTAAGTTGGTGAAATGAGCCAGTCAATAAATATTTCTTTAATTACTGCTTAATGGCTCGAAAGGAGCTGATGTGAAAATCACATTTCCACTGCAGGTGAATTACTTCTGAAGTTTGTTTTAACTGCAGATGAGAACAAATTTTCAAACTGATTTTATTCTCCTGTTCGTCAATAAGTTTCTCCAAACACTCGCTCAAGTGTCCACTGAACAGGACGTTCGCACTGCTGATAGTAAACTTATGACCCATTTTTCAGCTAATTTGCTGCATTATTCATTCGCTTTTAAACAATCTGCTATTGTTTATGACCATGGTGTGTGAGTTTGTGTGTTGTCTGACATACTCTCAATCAGCCGTTTGACTTCCTGTTGCCTATTCTCTTACGACTGTTTGCCTCAACCAATCTGCCGGCCTGTTAACGCCTTCAAGCCTGACCTGACCTCGACCAAGCTGCCTTTGAGCACTACCTGCTGGGAGTGTGTCAAGTACCTGAATCACACTCTCCACACAGAGTGTTGACCTCGTACACTTCACGACCTCAAACGCAGGATTAGATGAAGTGACGCCCAAGTCAGAGACACATTTCTTTGTAACGTAGCTGAAGTTTTTATGGTATGATCCTGGTTCAGGAGTTAAATCTGCTCAGTTAATGTGACGTTATGGCAGGTGTTTGCAAATTTTCAACATGGTGCAATTGTGGCCCTCCCCTCGGAAGAAACTGAGACATGTTTTAGCCTGTATTTGGTAACACTGGCACCATTAAATGTAAGCTGAATTAGCAGTTCATGATTGAAGTGTAGCCATGAATGTACCGACACGGATCACTGGATTACTTACGGGTTGATTCTTTACAAGCCTTTTTTTTTCTAATCTGATTTATATATATTTATTCATGATGGACGTCAGATAACATGATATTGGAAAGTGTAAGTCACACTGAATCTAATAATATGTCTCTACGTCTCTGTGTTAAGATCTGACTGAGTTATGACTCAGAGAAAAAGTTTAATTTTTGATGTGAATGGCAGCAATCAGGCGCTAAGAGTTTTAATTGCCTCTGTGAACCGTGTGCCGCCGCCGCCGTGGCCGCCGCTGCTGCAAGTGTTGCATGTGTTGAAAGGATGTTGATGTAAATCATGCTTCCTGCAGAATCGCCCATTATAAGCAGAACTCCCAGGCTGACTGGGCTGCTATAACAGGAATGACTCCACAGTTGTTATATAAACAAAAACAAAACCTGCTATTGCGTGTCGAGTGTACGTGTATCACCGTTGACCCGCTGACTTCACTGAAGAGCTCCCCTATCTCTGCTTGACCGTGTGCCAAGTAGTGCGCACAGCTGGTGTAGCACTTGTTAGGGCCTAGCCGGCACATGACGGGGCAGCTCGGCTGAAGTACCGTTCAGATTTTTTTTCCCATGTATCTTGCACAGAGCCCTCCTTGTTTATGACCACTGGGCCGTTAGAAACAACTTTCCTGGTATGCATTCATACATCTGACGCTTTCCGTGCACGTCTGTCTCCCCTGTGTCCTTGTGATTGATTGCAAACATTAATATGAGTGACTTTTTGTACTGATTTAGTGGAATCCAACCGGCTGTGAAGCATTAAAAACAGGTTAGAGGCCTCAGTCTCCAGCAGATTGTCAGCAGCTGCTGTGAACCAGCGATGGAAATTAGAGCCTGACAATCATTTCCAACTGGAATCCCGAAGCTTAGTGGTTGAATTTTAGACTTAATTCTGTTTTTTTTTCAGTTGGACTCATGCTCTTAAAATGTGTCAAAAACTATTATTCCCACCGACTTATTGACTATATACTTTTCCACTTTTCCAAGGCCGTCACAGAGACATGCAGTACTTTTATCAGCATATTTTAACCTCAACAAACACTTGTTTTCCTTCATCAATATCCTTCTGTCTAGCTGTAACAGATGCTTCGGCCTCAGCAGAGCGGACCAACTGCTGGAGGAAGGAAGATTGATGGGCCGGGTTAGGATGGAAATAGAAAGAGGAAAGAGGACGGGAGAGGCGAGGGAGATGAAGGAGAGAGGTGGAGGGATTTGGATGGAAAGCTCAGGGAAGTCAAGTGAAGTACAGAGCAGAGGCAGTGGAAATCAGTGGGAGTTCACCTGGTTTGACATGTGGTTCAAAAAATACTTTAGAGCACAAAAGGGTGATGGAGACACATTTTTTAATTAATGTCTCTTATTTGGAAACATCTTTTTATTTCAGTGTACATGCAGCATTAATATTTCTCTTCTATAAAAAGTGAGAAGTGAAATATTTCAGGGAGTGATGGAACAAGAAGTAATTAATTGCCTTTATTATGGCACGCGCAGCATCCAATCAGACTGTGGTTGCTCACGGCATTATGGGAAATGGCTGATGACTGCTTGACTCCTTCAGTAAAACAATGTGAGTTTGTTTGGCTGCACTGTGAACTGATACAGCAGGCGTAAGTAGCAGGTAAAGGAGTATAAAACCACACTCTCAGACGTCGATCAGGACTGAAATCTTAACGATTATAACTTTAAAAGCACTTTGTGAAAACAGACTTTGATCTGCATTTTATTTTGTTGAGGAATTGGAAGTTGTAGGATGGAAGCGTTCCTGTCGAGTCCTGGAAACAGGAATAATGCAACAGGAGTAGGAAGGACTGGGGAACAGCCATGAAATAAACTGGAAAGAAAGGGAAATGAAAAGGAAAAGAGTGGCAGCCTGAGGGCAAACAGACAGAGAGAGTAAAGTAGCAGCTGGTGAAAGGATCAAAAGGGAAGAATTCATGTTGCGTGGGGAGGACGGCGGAGGGAATCAACCGGCGGCAGAATAATTTAATACAAAAATAAAACGAAAGATAGAAAAGGTTATTTGAAGATCTTCTCTGACTCATTTTTCCCCGAGTTTGTCACTGTTTCAAATCTCCATCATCTGCTGGGGGG
>NW_019525237.1:192815-238767 GCF_002814215.2 Seriola lalandi dorsalis | reverse complement strand
GGGTATTAGAGGGGAGGGGAAGGACGTCTGATGAGCTCTCCAGTTACAGAATCAATGGAGAGAAACGAGTTTGACCTTTCACCCCGGCGTGTCAGAGCTGCGGCCTCTCCGACTGACGGAGCATAAAATCACCTCACCCACTTCTGTGTGCGTGTGTGTGTGTGTGTGTGTGTGTGTGTGTGAGAATGTGTGTGTTTTTGCAGACAGCAGCACTTTCTCTCTTCACCATACGGACGTCCCTGCTGTGTATGTTTCTCCCCCTCATTCAAAAGTGTAAGGTGCTGTACGGTGGGCTGACAGACTCAGTGATGGCACGCAATGAGGAGGAGGGAGGAGGTGTGACACTTCTCCTCCCTTCCCGCCATTTCTCAAATTCAAAAAGACAAATTCAAGATGTTAATTTATCAGTTGTGTTTAAAATGAGAAGGGAGCCAGGGTCTTTGGACATTCGGTTTTTGACGGGATGAACGTGTACGTTTCTGTCCGTGTGAATCCTCTGTGCACGTGCTATTAAGACCTTGCACACATGCATGAGTGACCACACAGGCAGAAACAACACAGACACACAAAGCAGGTTTCGCTGAGGTATTTTTAGACATGCAAATCTCCACGTTTGTTTAGTCCTGTAATCACGCAACGCTGTGCACGCGCGTGTTTGCACAGTTATTTGACTGACACTGCGATGCACAGGTGAGTGTGAGTCAGTGTGACCTGCATGTCTGTGTATGTGTGTTTGTATGTATATATATATAAACATGCAGATACTATAGGTGTGTGAGCGGTTACTGAAACAGCATCTTCACTGGGGCAAACAGAGCAAGGCAGTAAACCAGCAGCTTTATTGTTTTCTATTAAGGTCACCGTTACAGGTGTAGCTTATCATTTTCATTTCATTATCAGTCTCATGTCTGTGTGTTGGAGCTGGAGCTACGACACGGGTTAGCCTAGCCTAGCATAAAGACTGGAAGTGTGGGGGGGAGGAGCGAGTCTGGCTCTGTCCAAAGTTCAAACACACTCATGGCGACTCCTCCAAAGCTCATAAATTAACACTATTAAAGATAATAAAGATCATGGGATCTTTAGGGATCATTGAAGTTTATTTGGGACGTTAATTGTGCTGCACATTTACACAGTGTAGACAACAGTGTTTCTCAAACTTCCTCACATCAAGGACGCTGAACTCACAAATTAAACCACAGACCCACATCTGATGAGACTTTTGCTTTTAAATGTTTCATTACAGAAAGACCTTAAAAGCCATGACTTATAGTCTATATAGACAAATAGTCATACATTCTTTTATTGTGTTATTTATGGATGGAATAGTGGAAATAAATTATTCCCCTCAAGGACCCAGACCCCATTTTGAGAGCCACTGCTATAAATCACCTCGAGGCCCCTGGCAGCCATATTGGATGTTTGTGGCTTTGTGGATTCAGTTAATGCAAATAACTTTTTTATTTTTATTTCAAGCAGTGTACTTTTATCTCTACATGTTGTACAGAATATATACTGATTATCTGTGAGATGTGACGGCAGAAACACTTTATGATCTGCTGCAGGTTTCCGTCAGCCAATCATTTTGTAGATCTGACTTTGTTTTAAAGCTCATTTACATTTTTCAGTCTTTCATTGGGCTCTTGTAACTTTTACTGTTTCATACTCCCGATAGATTCGTAACCGAGAATGAATGTTTTTGTGTTTTTCATCTGGTGGATTTGAATTCATCATCGTAAAATTAAAGCCGAGTTTCGTCTCGATACTTCAGCTTGGTAGAGAGAGTTTTTTTTATTGATTTGAAAGCGTCACCCGGGGAGTAGCTGCAGCATCGCACAGACAAATCACTGATTAAAGGTGCGATGATTTACTGAAACTGTGATGACAGCTGTTTTACTACAGCCACAAAAGGTGCGAGGTAGAGAGACGAGGACAGAGACACAGAGAGAGAGAGAGAGAGAGGATGTGGACAGAGTGCATACTGAGGCTCATTAGCTTCCAGGTTCCCACCGGCTGCAGCTACTGTAAACGGAATCCAATGCTTTCACCTCTAATAGCCTTGCACACACACACAAACACAATACAACATAATGGTTATTGACGTCTGCACATTCAGACTATTGATCCATACACTATTGCGTTGGATACCACTTCTACTTTGCAACCATTTTTTTTTTTCTCTCTCTCTTTTTGTGGCTAAGAAACGCTCTCGCCCACAAGTAAACAGCTCTGCGTCCACTGACATGTTGCTGAGCCTCTTCAGTTTACACACTAATTCATTCCGATTAACAACTGAATAACATGCCAGAAGCATGTTTAAAATGTGGTACAGTTCTCCTCCGGGTGAAGAATTTGAATCAGTTGTGCAGCGTAAAAGATTCTCAGCTGTTAAATGGAGTGGAGCATTTAAACACACTGTGTGCTCTACAGTATGTTACGAGCTTGTCATGGTCAGATCAGCAGAGGCAGATGAAAACCAATCTGCTTTAAGTGAGTGGAGGAAAAATGTAAAATGCATGTCACAGCCAATTTAATAAAGTGAATGCACTTCTTATTAAATCTGAATGACCACTGAACATTCAATCTGGCTGTAAAATATTAGTGCTAATGAAAAGAGAGGCAAGATGAATGAAAATGCTCGATGAACCCACGAAGCCTGCAGACGTTAGCCATTGATTTTTTTTTTTTTTTTACGGGATGATAATTCTTTCTGGCATCGTGCTGTTTTGAAACTCGTTTTTTATGTGTGTGTGTGTGTGTGTGTTTGTGTGTTTATGCATGCATCCCTGTGCATCCTAAACAGCTTATGGATTGATCCTGGAGAAAACAGATCAATGTGTTGTAACTAATGATTGATGCTAACTAGCACTTATCTGTATATTCTCAGGAACATGGATTCATATTGTAGAAGATGATTATATTTTTATCTGGGATCTGTATTTTTCCAAATAGATGGATATTATTGTGAGTGAGGGTGTGTGCATATACTTTTTTAAGTGTGTAAAGTGTGTGTGCGGATCAGGATACAGGATCTGCAGGGTGAAGAGGTGCCACACTGTGCTAATAATAAAGTAGACTGTTAGAAACCGATCATACTGTACATATGCACAGAACTCGCAGGGGGTTTATATGCACTCGCAGCTAGAGACACACAGATGCAGGGTAATGAATTTGGATGAAATGCGTCATTGATTAAAAAAAGAAAAAGAGAGTTTTATAACTCTGCAACTCTTCTTTCTTCTTTTATGCCTTCATTTGACAGTGAAAGTGGGGAGAGACAGGAAGTATGGGGGAGTTGAACCAGGGGCCGTGCTGCTCGGGGCCCATGCGCCCTGAACACTCGACCATCGGGTCACTGATATGAAGTGCTATGACATCTGTGAAAACAGTCGTATAAATCCTTCTGTGTCTCTGGAGGAGCTTTGTCAAGCTTGAAGAAATCACGGCAGTGATGTCATCAGGGTTGTTATGACGGCAAATTTCTAATGGAAAAGTTGCAAATACAAACTGGAGGTGTGGAGTTCGAAAGACCTTCGTGTTTACCATGCGTGCAGGGTCTCGTGATAGACACTGTCAAGTTGCCTTATGGGAAA
Source organism: Seriola lalandi dorsalis (assembly GCF_002814215.2). Lineage (NCBI taxonomy): Eukaryota > Metazoa > Chordata > Actinopteri > Carangiformes > Carangidae > Seriola > Seriola lalandi. Next base: position 235,177 of record NW_019525237.1, on the reverse strand, counting down.
TGTATGATCCATTTTTTGCTGCATCAGTCAAAGAAAAAAACTGTCTCTTGTGACACTCCCCCTTTTATGAAAGTGGAATATGAAATCCTTAGAGTACTACTTTAATGCTGCTTTATATTACACTATTCTACAGGGTGACATTTCTCCAACCTGAAGCTTTAGGTGCAGCCCATTAGGTTTGATAAGGGACTTGTTTTGGTTCTGCAGGCTCAGTGAACCATGTTATTAGTCTTAGGCACAAGGAGTCTAGTTAAGATTCTACGTCTCAGCTTGTGCAAAACATAAATCCATCAGCGTGGAGGTGGCAGGTAGAAATGTAACGTACGTGGTAAAACACACTTAGTTTCCCTTCATCTACGAAAAGGTGACATCATTTATGCAGCATCACCTGTAACCCGAAACTCCTGAGCTGCCGCAGTGATCAAAGGCCGCACAAATAGCTGCTTGTGCTGGTGTGTGTGTGTGTGTGTGTGTGTCACATGTTTGATATTCTTAATGGGTAACCGGGTCAATTAGTGATTCCTGAACATGCGCATGTACACCCAAAAATATTCAGCAAAGAGAATTCAAGTGTTTTGATCTTTTACCAAAAAACACCTGAGGATTTGTTCAGTTCTCCCACACACACACACATACACACACACACACACACACACACACACACACACACAGACACACAAACAGGTCATCTATACAAATGTATTGAGAGCACTCCACCTCATAACCTCCACCTACACACACAAACAAAAACACACACCTACGCACAGGTTCCTGCCAGTCAGCGTGTTAAATCTGCCTCGTCAGAGAAGCCCATAAGGCCACGCAGCTTCTTGCACCTCTTCAGTGTGTCTCTTCACTTTCACACCGCACACTGACACCGGTTTGCTAAAGCAGACTTCCTCAGATGTCGAGGAGATGACAGACAGAAACTTTTCAGACCTGCTGACTCAGATCAGACGAGCACTCGGCCTTCTTCTGCAGCGCCAAAATCACAGGCACCATAAATATAGCCTGGCTGAAGGTTCTTGAAAGGTCCCTGGATGACGGGCAGACTTCTGCCAAGATTTATACCCATCTGTGGTGGATGTAGAGGGTGAGGGTGTGAGTGTGTTTGTGCCAGTCCTTCTGTATATCGTCTCTTCTGAATATTCTGCTTCAAAGCTGAGATCCAGAAGGAAAAGCAAACCAGGCAAATGTTTGGGGCACATTTTGCAATGACAACTATAAACCCCCTTAAACCTCCCGTTAAGACGCTACTGTAACTAGAGTTTACCCATTGTGTGCATGTGAGCCATTTGGGGGACATCTGTAAATTGTAATGTCTGCTAAAAGTTGAGGAGGGGTGAGGGGGTTCTTCGATGTCTAAGTATAAGTATTTACTGTCTGGTTAATATATGAAAACATCTTTGATCATATAGTGTCCATATTCTCAAAAATACTGCAGTGCTCAGTGTTGAAATCAAAGTGCTCGAGCACTTAACTACAGGTCTTGATAAGCGGCTTATGTAAACAACCTATCATGTTGTTTTTCGATGGGAGGAAAGTCTGATCTCAGCAGCTGAGGAAAATGTTCCAGTAACCAACAGGAACAGGAACCAACAGGAACGCAGACATCAGCACTGACTCAGTTGATCACAGTGGGATCTGAGAAGAACACGAGACAAGAGGAGGAACTTGTGCCGTGACGCAGCTTTTAATATAATTGCAAATTACTATGGGGATGCCACACAAGCCCAGAGGTGGAGCATGACTCACTCACGGCTTACGAGTGTGTTGCTATTAGCCTGCTGACCCCGTAGGTCAGATGGGAGCACTGAACACACACACACACACACACACAGTTGTGTCTCCATGACTTCAGAGGACTTTACATTGACTTACATTCATTTCCTGGGGGGTTATTTTAACCCTAACCCCGACCTTAAAACACGTCTTCACCTTAACATGTAATGATTTACGTTATGGGGACCCCCATAATGTGACTGAACAGATTTAGGTCCCGACAACATGAGTAATACCTGCACCACACACACACACACACACACACACACACACCTGTACGTGCATAGTGTCACACCTTTTGACTCCTATTTTCTCCCTTTTGCGCCTCGACTTTGCTTCTGTTTGACGTGCCGCCTCCTCCACAACACACCAACACACTATTTGTGTTGTTATGTATTCATATATTCAAAACTGCTTGTTTGCTTTCATCCGATGATGGTGAAGGTGAAGTTTACAGCACAACAGACATAAAATAAACTTGAAATGTGAAGCTGCTACAGGGCAAAACGTAAATCCCCTTTAACTGTCATAAAAATGACTCGATAAGATGAGATGAGATCAATTTAAACACTGAGGCCCTTTGACGGAATAATCATAATTAATGCAGTCAGCCTTGGTTCTTAAGGGTAAAGGGCTTTTCTTTTTATTTCATTATAGTTTCAGTAAGTGTGGTTTCAAGTCATGATACGTCAGTACAAACGAGGACTGACAGGGTTGTTTTATATGTAGAGCGAAAGACAGGAGGAAACCGTTTTATCCTGTTGTAGCTGCTGCTGCACAGTTACAGAAGCGCCCACGGTGCTGCTCCTTCAGCGCTGCTGCTGGATTCATCATCCACCTCCACTAAAGGTTAGCGAGACGGAACCGAACCCGCATTCAAAGATTAACAGGTCTGACAGATGGAACGGCATGTACAAGATATGCTTCATAATGCTAGAAACAAAAGCTGGGTGACATTTTGAGAATTGAGTTTACTTTGTTTTTCACCAGAATAATCCACAAATTTTAATATTGGATGTTTATGGTCACTGGGTACTTACTTGAAAGCGTTTGTTTCTTGTGTGAAATCGATAGTAATTAACGTTTTTTTTCCATGACTGTTCGACAACCTTAAACGTGTTTATTTTTGTAACCATGACGATAAAGGCGCTGTGCTCGAACCCCTAAAGAAGTACTCATTTTAACCCAAACCACAATCTTTTTTAGCAGGTATCATGTTTAGCTGGTATTGGAGAAATCAGAAATTTGACATGATGATGGTGCTCATCATCAAAGTTATTCATATTCATCCTCAGGGGAAAAGGAATCAGTGTTAATATTTAACAATCTCATGGTAATTCATCCAATAGCTATGGAGACATTTCACGAAAAACCAAAAATGTGAACCTCTTGGTGGCACTAGAAGAAAAGTTCATCATCCTGGGACCCTGAATGCACCAAATTTGTTCCAATCCATCCAGTAGATGTTACGATATTTCAGTAAAAGCCAATGGTGTCAACGCTAAAGACACTGCGGTACATCATCTGGGAACTATGAATGCACAAACGTTTATCGCAGTCAGTCCAATGGTTGATATATTTTACTCTGGACCAAAGCGGTGGACTGACCAACCAACGGACATCGCCATCCCTAAAACCACGATGCTAATAAGGCTGAGAAACCACCAGAGTGAAACAGAGTAAAAGTGGTGAAACAGCTGGCAGCGCCTGCTATTCTGATCATAAAAAGTAATTATGAAGCTCACTGGCTGTGCTGTGGGAGGTTTCTGCAGTGTTTGAGAGTTCGACACAAGTACACTTTGCTGGCTGTAGGAGTTGGTTGTTATGGAAACAAAGTGCACGTTGCATCCTATCTTTTTGAGAGAACCGTTAAGGCTTTTGTCTGTTAGTTATGATGCAAAGCAAGGTTGTAGACTTATATGTTCATTCATTTGTGTGTTTCTTCTCCCAGGTGTTTCATTCATTGTCGTTTTTTTGACTAAACACTACACGGATTGGCCGAAGAGAAGTTACAGATACGATATCTCAGATAGAAAAGACTTTACCACTCTGTGTATAGGATGCGAAATCATTTTCTGAGGACAGTTTTGATGCTGACTCAGACTCCCATCGCCCACACAATCGAGGTCTGGAGCGAAACCTTGGCGGGCACGCTTCGCAGGAAAGCGTTGGGGAGTCTTGAGTCATCGGGTGGAAGGAGAAGCTGGATAGCAAAGGTCGTCTGCGAGATGAGCAGCAGAAAGAGGCGAGTTTATGAATGAAAGTGTCAGAAAGCGATGCACTCATTGGACTAATAAGATGAGGAGGAAAGTGAATATGGCTTTGTTTGCATCTCAGTTGTGAGCAGGACCGTTTTTCAGCACAGAGGAAGACTGAGCAAAACAAATCCCTTCAGTGCGCAATACATTTCTTTAGCGTGATTGTTATTATCCAAGTAAACACACAGTGACCACAATAACTCCACAGCTGAAAAGACAGAGCGACTCTACACACTCTGTATTATCTTCGCTCTTAAGTAATATAGTCTGTCAAAAATAGTATTGACCTGTTTGCCAAATTCAATCCAAAAGTATTTAGACACAGCGCTGACAGATCGGCCCAGAGGGGGAATGAATATATTCACTGCTGCATCATTTAAGATTGTTTTTGTAAGGTGAGGACACAATATAGATGCGTCAATACTATGTGTTTGTATGTGTGCTAATAAAGCACAAAGTTATATGCTTTGTGAATCCAGAACAAACAAAGGCATTTAAAGCTTCTACTGTTTAATACAAAGATGAATTTTTTGTTTTTGCCGGCTCAGTTATTACTGTGGGCAAAGATGTAGGTTTTAAACTAATAGCCTCTTTCAAATATCTCGATTAACGTTGAATCTTAGCAAGAATACAAGATGAAAATCAAATTGTAAGTTTTATTTCCGGAAACATATGTAGAGGAAGTGATTAAACCTTTTTCAGCCCCAGGTAATGTCTGCAGAGCTGTGTGTTGTTGCGTAAGAGGACAACAACAACCTCCAGTCAGCAGGTTTAGGGCAGCATGTATTTAACCTGAGAGGTAAAACCCAGGGGAAAAGACTTCCCATAAGTACTCACTGCCAATTAAAGTTAAAACTTAGCTGTGAGCTCACAGCGATATTTAAAGGCATGGCAGATGAACATTTCAGCATGTATAGAAAATGACCCTCTTGGCTGTGGATGAATTAATGTAAAGTCAATGCGTCTACTTTATGTCCGTTTGGGTAAAGTTTAGTGCAAAGGATGGAGGTAAAGTCAGTTTAACAAAACAGCTAAAATATATGTATTCCAAATATACCCCACCATGGCTTCTGCAGTGCAAATATATTTATTTTCTATTACAAAATATTGTGGGAACATGCATTGTTTCAATGGTTTCTGCTGAGCTACACTTTTCCTCGGTCTAACTGTTCCCCTTATACCACATCCCCCTATACTGCCTTTAGGTTTAATCATCAGGATCCTGGCCATTAACGAGAAATACCATTGAAAGTTTAGTTTTAACAAGGATGTCCTGTCCTTGACTGTCACAATGAAGTAAACGTTCCACTTGTCTTCTCTCCAATTAATCTCAAAGTGTTCTTTCTCGGCTACCAACAGGGAGGGAAATTTATCTCTCCACCTGTCACAGCGTCCTGGTTGTTAGTGGGGAATTGGCACATGTGTGGTGGCCGTTACAGGGAGGGTGTAAGTGTAAGCGTTGGTTTTTGTGTTTGTGCGATCTAAAGTGAAGTGCATGTGCAGTGTGTGGGTAGGAGCTTTTTTACTTGAAAGGAAGTCACATGGTCAAGGGACAGACGGGTCAACATAAGACGCCAGCTTCATGGATAAATGTGAATAATTGCTTCCCCTCCATAATTTCATATAAAGTCTCACTGTCATGTGAAAGCCTTAAAACCTGTATATATAATAATAATATTAATATAACGTGTTTTCTTTCATGATTAAATTTATTTGAAAAAAACATACATATATCTGCAGGATGAAATCAGGATGTATGCATTAAGGACAACTCACCCGATGAATCCAGCGCTGATGTCAGATAAATGTATCGTTAGCGCGTGAAGTGGACTGGATGACTGTGCTGTAAAACTGTGCTGTCTGCAGTTGCTGTGTTGTAAACAGGAGGCTGCGCAGAGAGAAGTCATTAGTAGGCGATGCAGCTCCTCAGGGCTCAACAGATCGTAGCGAGTCATGTGCAATTTTTTTCTCTAAAGTGAGGCCCAAATGAGCACAAGCTCACAGCCTGCGACGTGCGGCTCATTTAAGGGTATGAGAATTTATTGTCATGGGGGTTTATAAGAAAAATAAGTACAGTGTAACTCCTGTCCCTTTTTCTAGGTTCATTTTTTATCATAAAAGATGAAGCCAGTGGAGAGAGAGAGAGCACCGATTAGTCTACTGAAATGAAGTAATTTAAAGTTCAGCGAGTGCAGAACATCCAGAAGACAGAGTCACTGAGGAGAAAATGCCACAGTGGAGTTCAACCTTAACAAATGCACAGAATTAATATTAAGTGATTTTATGCATGATTTCTCTTAGCAAGTAATTCTCCCTTAGTTTCTTTTGACCCGTAATGAATTTGAAGTAAGAAATTAGCATTTCCACTGTCAAGGTGGAGCGGCCGTTACCCTTCCACAACACCAGGTCCCTTTCTGTCATCTGTTGTTTCTGGCATGAATAAGTGCTGCACACTGTCTTGTTTTGACACAGCACAGCAGCTTCTCCTGAGAGAGAGAGAGAAAGTTTTAGTGGGGCCGGTTATGTCCTTGTGTCCACCACATAACTTCGAATGCAACCACGCCTGTACTCAAGGTTTCAGGGGTGCGTCACATGTGAGGCAGAGAGTTTCTACTGTCACTAGAAACTAGAAAAGAAATATGAACGTTGTCAAGTGTTTTCTGATCTGACACCCCTATCAGCAGGACATCATTTGCCAGCACCTTCCAAAATGAATCATTTTTACGATGTGACAGTGCCTTGGTTTAAGTTCTGGTAAGATTAGGCACAAGAACGACTTGACTGACTTGACGTGGTCAAGGGAAAGATCCTGGTTCAGGTTGAAATAAGTGTTTTGTTAAGGTCAGGGGACCTTTGTCATCATGGTTACAATGATAACCATGTGGTTGAGGTTATGGACCGATTGTGGTTAAAGAGACAAACATTGACATTGTTAGTAAGAAATGGGAAACAAGCAGCTGTCGGTCCCAATATGTTTTTGTTTTATCCTTCCACCACGACCTCCTCACGCTCTATAACAATGTTACCTGACCTCTTCCTTTGCTCTTCTTGCCGCTCGACATCTTTCGGAGGAAACCAGAACGTTTTTAAAGTGACCACATACTTTCCAGTACTTATTGGATATTATAATAGTTTCGAATTCACACCTGATACTTTTGTATGCACCAGATGGTTCCACTCTGCAGGAGATACAGCAGATTATAGCATGCACCACGGCGTTTCAGTGCACCAGCAGCCTTCGGTTTCTAGTGCTTCAGGAACCCCAGTGTATTTAGTTTGCAGGTTTTTTCGCCCATCTCTCTCTCCCATCTCCTGTCATCCTGTCAGTAGAAAATGTCCAAAAAGAAAACATGATATATCCATATGTATTCAAACTCACATCCAGGCGCTCTGTAGAGACCTGGTTTAAAAAATTAAATTTTCAGTTTGGCATGTTCTGCTCAGAAAGATTTGAGGCATGAAATCAGCTCGACAACAGCAGCCCATCCGATCAGTGAAACAAATCTGCTCTGTGGCTGCCCCCCTTTTTTTTTTGTTTGTTTCATTGACCAGCATGTCAGTCTAATTTGTTAGTCCATCAAAGCACAGATTAGCCTGCAGTACTGCAGCCAATGAGACGGTGTGTCGAGGCCTCCTCATTGTGCATGCTGTGTGTATCTCTGTGTGTACCGCACAGCGCCTGCAATGTGGAGGTTGAGACATGCGGAGACGACCTGCACGTACTTGCCACTCGCGTGTTTGGCTTTTCAAGGACAAGTCACACACATTTTTCACATATTATGAGCACTCATAAAGTACTTCATGCACATCTTTTTATATATAGAGGTTTCCATATATATATATATATATATATATACACCCACAAGTACAAAGACACACAGGTGCACCCTATAGATTTTCCATACTGACTGACTGCACAGAATCAACTACTTCAAATGACTTTCCCTGTGAATCAAGTAGCTTTCACTTTGTCTGTAGGTCGCCACAGTGTCCCTCTCCACCCACAGTCTATATATCAGTGGGTGGGCTCAGTGACAGGCCTGCTCCTCTGTGGCAATACAGAAGACCCAAGCTATCTTTGGTGATGCTTATTATCTACTGCAGCACTCCTGCACTGTAGTGGCACCATGTAGCTCCGGCAGCATAATGACCCGTGTAAGATCCCAGTTTAGTGCTACACAGATGACAAGCTATACAAAGCTCTGGTTCTTCTGTTGTTAATGAACCAAAAAAAAAACAAAAAAAACCCACCCCACATTATCCAACGTTGCATAAACTCAAATTACGTGTCCAATTTGGTGGCTGGTCCCACGGGGTTATTAATGCTAACAGCCACAAAAGCCTGTCAGCTAATCCGCAAGCCTTTGTTTGATGTCACATTTAGGAGATTCCAAAAACCTTGCTATTCAGCTCAATGTTTCCAATGTTTCCCAATTAGCTCAAATGCTAATGTAGCTTTTTTTCCCTGTTTTATACTGACAGGGACTGTTTCACCTCACTGGCTGCCATATTTTCTCATTCCCAGTTTTTTTTTTTTCTAAATTTACCTCTGCTTCCACATCTGCCATCCTTCGTTCCACTCGCACAGCCAGCCCTGTCCGTTAAACGAGGTGCATGTTAATTAGCTCGGTGTGTGGGACTAGTCAATCCCACGGGGAGTGCCTCTGGGTAATTATCTTGGGGCTAATAGGCACAGCAACAGCACTGGGGAGGCAGATTGGAGACCTGTGGCTGGTTCCAGACAGTTGCATGTCTCTGGTGGGTCTTGCCGTAATGTCAGTTTATGCAAGAGGATACATTAAAGATGGGGTGAGGGAAGGAGGGAGGAAGTAGAAGGGGGGGGGGGGGGGGGGGGAGTAGAAGAGGAGAAGAGCTAGAAGATAAAATAGCAGACGTATCTCGATGTAACTGAGCTCGGCCCCCGACATAATGAAAACGTCTAGTTTCAGTGAGGGAAGGATCTACACGGGGACGCACCTTTTCCTGCGGTTAGCTAGCTTCCTAAAAGTTAGCTAGCTAGCACACGATTTCACGATAGCTAAATGACAACATTAGATTCACGCGCTCTACCTCAACATATCGCAACACCAACACGTTAACAGCATTTTAATATAGATACCCTACGACTGTGTCGAACGCTAAGCTAAACAACCTGCAGCCACTAAATTGAAGTGCAGTGAAATCACACACCATATATCTTAAGTATTCCTGTCCAGTTTGTTCTACAGATCCGACAGTAAAGCAAAGAGTTCAGAAGAAAAAGGAAAAACTTTTAAAAACCTGCACACCACACAGTGTGTTGCTGCAGTGGGGTTATCCAGCATAAACAGTGGGCACCCACAGCGGGAACATCTCTAAATGTATGACCTGCTGGGAGCTGCTGGCTAAAAAAAGAGGAGCCTGACATTCTGGATACATGTTGGATGAGGGAGGAAACACACTTCCTGACATCAAAAGTCTTTTCTCTTCCCCAGATGTTCCTTAACTCAGTGACCTGGTCTGAATGACAGCATGGGCCCATCTGAATAGGGTTCATCTCTGCGATGATTCAACCAGTCGTGGGTACAAAACAATTCTGCGGAGGATTAACAGAAGGAACTGAAACATGTAGGAGGGGAAATGTATTGCCGCTGATGATAATAGGACTGATAAAAGCTAGGAATAGTTGGTACTGTATGTAGGATGGTGGAGCAGGAAGCAGCTGTCTTTGCACCAGCACATTTAGAGAGGGGAAGGAATAGCTAACGAGGCAGCCAGGCTGATTTTGTATCTGTCAAAAGCAAACGGAGGCCGTGTTTTCTGCATGAGGACTCTTATATTGATGGATGACAGAGACAGTAGTTGGCAGTTTTTCACATACTGTATATCCAAAGCTGAAACCTTTTAAAGTTGCTCTTCGCAATGATGTCTACATAAATATCCAGCTAATGCACTTTGACAAGAGTACAGGTTGATCTTTCTCCTTGAGCAAATACAGGAGCAGATTTAATCCACCTGCCATTTTTTTTAATTCCAGTTGAATAAAGAATAAGTAAGTGCCAGAACCTGATATGAACCTTGTCCATTTCATCTGGTTCTGTCTGGGACTTCTCAAGTGCATTTTCCACGTTGCTTGTTTAAGTAGAAAACAAAAGCAGGAAGAAATGAAAAGAGAAGGAGATAGAGAAGAGAAAAACAGTTTGGGGACTCACTCACTTAGTCATTTTCGCTCAGGGCAAGTCCAGACTTGGCCTTGACACACAAACACACATGCACACACATCCCTCGCCTACGCGTCCGTTGCCTACAGGCATGCACATACACGTTAAAACGCACATCAAATAGAAATACACTCACATAAAAACACACATGCAAATATGGATTGGTGCCCCAGAGACACAGAATGTTTCTCTCCCTCTCTCTCTCTCTCTCTCTCTCTCTCTCTCTCTGTCTCTCTCTCTCTCACACACATGCAGCCAAATTATTCATTTATTCAGAGATGGCTGATTCAGGATGTGGAAATACTCTTGCACTGGTCCAGCCCACGCTCCATTTAGCACATCTGGATGAGTTGTTGGGTGTGTAAATGGACAGCCCAGTCACCTTTCTGAACAGACCGTGGTCACTGATTCACAGAGGAGGATGCGCTACATTAGACACCGGTAAGACGCCGATGGTAGACTTCATCAGGGCCCAACAGCTGCATCCCAAGTAGCTCTAGGTCCAGAACAATGGTTGAACAATGTCTGAGTGTCTGAGCTGATGCATCCCACAGTTGACATCACTTTCCAAAAAGCAACGATCCACGACAGAGTTGCAAAATGGGAGTGTTTTCCCACGTCAGACAGTGTCTTTAAACATCATCTTCAACATTACTTCACATCAGATAAAGTAAACTATAATACCCTTTAGACTCTGCTTCTGTTGCTATGGAGAAGAAGCCAGTAAGGACACAAATCAGAGTGATAGAGGATTCAAAATGCTTTGTTTGTTGTGAACTAAATGACACAATTGCAGGCTTAATTACATATTCCGAGTTTTCTCGATGATGAAATCTTTACTCTCTTCCTGCTGTTGGTGTATCATCATATCTCAAATTGCAGGTTTATCACTGGAAACCTCATGATGACAGCGCAGCTCTCGCTAGCGGAGAAACAATACGCCGTCTGATTTCCATTTCCTAATTGCTCTGCTTTTCTGTGCCCTTCCCTTTTTCATTCAGTTGTCAGCTCGATGCTGCCAAGTGCAGAATAGTTGATGTTCCCAAAATTACACCACTGTGCCTCTCAGTTCACGGCTGATTTTGTCCAGCTATACAATAACCAGAGTCCATGAGTTTTCCGCCGTGGTTGGTCCGGTGGGAAATAACGTTCTGACCCCGGCTCTTTTCACGTTGTGACCTCCTGTTCAAGACTTCAGTCGTACCACAGAGATAAAGCCGATCGGCCCAAAACATTTCCCATCCTCTCACCCTTTGCTCTGCCTCTTCCCTTCAATCTTTTGTTAGCTGAGGATGGAGAGAGAGAGAGAGAGAATAAAGTGAAGGGTATGCGAAAGGAAGAGGGCAGGGTCTATTGATTTGGCTCTATAGAAACGAGAGGGATGAAACTCAAAGTAAAAATATACAGGAGAGAGGTTGCCTCCAAAACTGTTCAACCGCCACGATTAAATCTGAAGGGTTTGGATCGATCAATCAAAATGTTTGATTTTGCCGTGTTCTGCTCAGTTGGATACGACCTGGTTTGAGTTTGAGGAAGATTTGAATTCTAACAAACAGCCAGATCAATTCTTATTCAAAGCTCATAACACCTGGATTTGTTTCCCTCCATGTAACAAATCCTTTTATCTCCTTTTTTGATTAGCAAACACCATTGTACTAATCGTTCAGGCAGGTGTTTAGCTAAATGGAAAATATCCACTTTTGCAAAACGTGAGGTGAAGTTCGTTGACTATCTGGGTTCTTACATGTCATTTATGAGGAGTGTTTAATGCAGTTTGAGACAATACTAAATTAACTAATCCAAACAACTTTAATTACTAAGCTCAGTACAATCACAAGAAGCTCTTTCCCTTTCATTTCACTTCATTTGTTCAGCTTGAGTTCAGATTCACGTTAGTCCATTTAACTCGCAGGTGATGTGTCTTTCCCTTTTATTTTTTCGTGAATGCAGTTTGACATCTGTATTCTTAATCCTGCCTACAAAGCTATGATTGGTTTGTTTGTGTAGCCAGAGGAAACAGCTGTCAATGGTCTGAACACCAGACACTAGACAAATCAGAAATGTGGGCACTGAGCTAATAAAGCTCTACAGAAAGTTGAGTAATGTTCTTATCAGTTTTATAGCTGTCAGAATATAATATATACTACTCAGCTGCCCTTGAGACACATTGGTGAGTCTAAGCTGAATAGAGCAATTGTCATAAAGTATTCACTGTCTATATCATACATGATTTACAGGATGAGGCTGAGTATTTCTATATTTTTCTTATTCTCAACAAATTGTCAAGAAATTCAAGGAACAGAACAAAACCATCAATGCATGTTTATGGACTCTGGTTATTGTAAATTTTGCTAATGCTACATAGCTAACTTTACTCCACTCTTGTATCGTCAAGACAACGATGGCCGAAGCTCTTGTCAAGAAAACTTACAAACAGCCCCTTTTAAGTCTCGTATCACAAATGGTTTTATTTTTGTGAAAAGGTTCAGTGATTTCCTGAAAGAGGAACAATGACTCAAACAGGAGTAAAGAGTGCATTTGTTGTGGACTATTTTCAGTCGCGGATTAATACACGTTTGGTACTCTCAAGAGTATTTACATCAGCTGGCCGGTTGATTCAAAACTCCATCAGCGGCTCGATACACAAACAGTTCATTGTTAGTTTTGGACTTTTCTTGGAATTTGTTGACAATGAGAAAAATGCACATGGTTAATATTGCTGACGTTTAAGCTAATTGTTGTGCAATGACTCCATCCTTTTCAACAGTGCTGAAACTTGTAACGTCTTTGCTTTGCATTTGAGCCCATGACCTCTACCATGTGTCATCCCACTTTCCTCTGTCTCTCATCTCTGGTAAAGACTAAATAACGTGTATCATGTTCTTACAATCCATAAAGAAAGTGACTCATGGGAGGCAACAAGTTTCCTTAAGTGGTTCACCTCTGTTTCTGTCCAGTGTGATCTCTTCATGTTCTGCAGCTTCTGCATCTCCTTTGACAGTTGGTCTCTCTCTCTCTCTCTCTCTCTCTCTCTCTCTCTCTCTCTCACACACACACACTCACATACACACAGACTGCAATAGAGCCCATCGGGGCGGGTTAATTAGAGATGCTGTTTGGAAATGTAGACGATGCAGAAACATTGTAACACACACAGCTTCTATGTGTCTCTGACCACAAACACACAAACACACACACACACACACACACTCCCTGTGTCGAGGCTTAGATTGGTATGCAGTACCAGTATTTGTGGGAATCTCATTATTGTGCCTCTGTCTATTAATGCATTTTATCTCTCTTGTTCCTTTTTGTTTTTTTATCGGTCTCCATCATAATTTTCTGTCTCCTCTTTGTGTCATGCACATTTTGTGTCTCTCCTTCACTTCCTGTACTCGCTTATTTGTGGGCTCTATCTTTTCCTTCTGTCTCCTTCTTGTCTCCCTCTTGTCTCCCTCTTAGCCTCTCATTAGATTTGAAAACCCTAATGAAAAACAAACAGGATGGAAAAACACTTCCCCTCTCCTCCTCCAGCCTCCATTTTCTCTCTTCCTTTCCTCACCTCATCCTCTTATTTCTGTGTCTCCTATCGTCTCCCTGTCTCCGTCCTACGCCCTCCTCTCACCTCTCCAGTGGCTCTGTCCTTTTTTTTTTTTTTTCCTCAGAGACATCCACCATTTGGGAAAGAGGAAAAACGGAAAGAGATAGACACAAAACAAAACAGAAAGTCTGCAGCACCTGCTCTCTCACAAAATGGCTGCAGACATGATGGTGTGAAGTCATTTTTGGAAGTGCAGGTGACATCAGGATGTGAAATTGCTGCATTTGAGGTGGAAGCTGTAAGGAGGGCGGAGACATCTGTTTAGACTGCTGAATGAAAATTAAATCCTCTCAGCATCAACACACTCTTTTCTTCTTTTTTTTCTTCTTTTTCTCATGAATATTTTTTCTCTCCATCCTCTTAGTGTTTCTCATAATTTCTCTCTCTCTCCCTTCCTTCCTTCCTTCCTACCTCCTCCTCCTCCTCCTCCTCCTCCTCCTCCTCAACATCTATTCCCTGTCTCTCTGTGGCAACGCATACTGAATCAGTGAGAGACAGACGGTGCGTGGGGTCTCCCCGGAGGACGGGTAAAAAACACACAACAGTGCGCACATACAAACGCAGACATATGCCCAAGCAAGAAAACCCTCTGTCTCCGAACATGGGAATACACATACACACACACACACACACACACACACACACACACACACACAAGAGGACGCACGCCTGGATGATTTTCACGCTGATAAATTCTGACACTGTAATTTTTCCTTATCGGTAATCTGCAGTCACTGAGTCTCAAATAGCTTCTTCAAACATGCGTGAAGCCACGGGGAGACTCTGAGGAGGAGATTAATGGAAATCACACACACACACAGACACACACACACGTCCTGCTGGTCCTGTCGCACACTTGAAAAGACACACAGTTTTGCAGGAAGTGTTGCAGAACCACAAGCATTTCAACAGTTGGTCGAATCTTTGATCGCAATTTCAATCAATTTTAGCCTCTTTTTGTGTGATCTAACCCAACATTAATCACACTCCTCTCTCTCCTTCTGTCGGCGCCTCCCTCCATCTTTTCCTCCCTCCAAGTGTCTTTTCATCTACGTCTCTCATCGCTTCACGCCAAGCATCTTTTCCCCTTCTGTTACTTCAACTTGATTTTGATAAACATTAACTTCTGCGTCGTTGTGTAATCTCATTCACAGGGCACACACACACACACACACACACACACACACACACACACACACACACACACACACACACAACCACGCCACCAAATTAAAAGTTTACACTTGGCAAAGATGCAGATATTGACATTGAATAGCAATTGAGACAATGTTAACGCCCATTCCTAGTTATAACAGTGTATTTGTGGGTGGATGGGTTGGTTTTCTGCATCATATCCCTGTGAGGACATTTAGTCTTTATGAGTAAATTAATTCACATATTCAGACTGAATACATCGTTAGTGTTCAGCAGGGTTCTTGTGATATGATCAAAAGCACCAGCACAGCTCTTGAGTGGACAGATTCTTTGTCCGCTGTTGTTTCGAAGGTCAAGAACGAACGTTTAATCTCAAGGCCTGTTTCAAAGGCAGCTTCATGTGAACTCAAGAGCTGCAGTCCTACTCGGCCTAAATTTGGATTACATTCTTCCTGGCCGTCAACATCCCATAATTGACTGTGTGCCAGTGTGTCTGTTGTTTAAAGATTGAGTGGCAGACCCCTGTGTGTGCTAACATATTAACTAATGTTCCAATTTCAAATCTGACAAACCAGTTACTGAATCCTTGTTTGAATTGTGCAGGCCTCTTTAGTTTCATGTAGATTTTGATTTCAAAAATGACAAACACAGATGTCTCCATGTTTTCTTCTTCATGCTGCATCCTGTGAAACATCGTGTAAAGTAATCCGTCTATTTGAAGTATAATTGCATCAACCAAGAAGCACAAACACTGAATCTTGTCAGGCAGGTCAAAGATATCTACAGAGACAGTTCTGACAGTTTGTGATCATCACAAAATGTCAGTTAGCTCCAACAGTTGTGTGTGAACTTTTCCCCTTCCACGCCAGAATTAATTTTAGCAGCAGGCGGATGGCCGCCGCCATCAGTCACGCAAAACCCTCAAACCGTTGTGACTCATTTTGACTTGATGATAGCGGACCTTCAGACCAAGAGGCAGCGAGGACAGAGGCACAGATTGTGTCAAGAGGAAATCTAGTTGGACAAGTGTTGGCATGCCGAAGCGGCATATAAATGTGTGAGTGCGCTGCTTATCTGTTTATTTTGTGTTGGACATGTTGGTTCACAGGCTCATCCTTCTTAGGAAGAACAAAGAACAGACATGGCTGAAACTGTGTGAAGTGAGCCCGTTTGCTGATGTTGTGCTTTGACCATGAGACGAGATAAGGACAAGTCTGCACACGAAGGAAAACTGACGAGTCTCTGACTCAGACTAGTTTCAGGTTGTAAAATATGAACCATTTGTGTGAAACTTTGTCACGACAGCCGTGTGAAGTCTTGAGTGATGATTTAAAAGTCACCGTGACATTGACCTTTGACCTTTCACCCCCAAATGCAGTCAGTTCATTCTTGAGTCCTAGTGAACGTTTTTGCCAAATTTGAAGGAGTTCCATCAACGGACGGACAGACGGACGGACGGACGGACACCCTGAAAAACAGTAGGCCTGCGCCTGCAGCTCTGGAGACACAACTAGAAAAAGGCAGTGAATGCCTCGTGTGTGTGATTTTGCGATTCACGGATTCAAACACTTGCGCTTGAAGCTGCTCGCCTGGGGAAGCAGAGAAGGTGACATGGGCGAAGATGCGGTGATAAACAGCAAAGGACAGGCAATGCGGCGGAAAAATGACAGGGCAATCTTAAGGA
Organism: Seriola lalandi dorsalis; assembly: GCF_002814215.2. Taxonomy (NCBI): domain Eukaryota; kingdom Metazoa; phylum Chordata; class Actinopteri; order Carangiformes; family Carangidae; genus Seriola; species Seriola lalandi. The sequence goes on along the minus strand of NW_019525237.1, from coordinate 218,497 downwards.
CAGAGGAGATTTAGGGACTCACAGGAAGGTGGAAAGGGATTGAATCGGGCAAACAGAGGGAGGGCTGGTCAGAGGAAAATGTAGGTACACCGAGAGATTAATGGCAGGGAAGTTCACAGATATTGGAAACGAGAGAATGGGAAGGAGGAGGCGGTGAGATTTAGAGGCGTCAAACATAAGAGAAAGTGCCACACAAATAATAAAGTGATTAGCAGATGAAGGGCTGAGGTGAAGGATAGTGAAGGAGGGAAAGGTGAGGTGAAGAAAGAAGTGATTTAAAGATGTTTTCGAGACTTTGTTGCTCTCTCAACTTTCCTCCAATGATGGTGAAGACACAAGTCAAAAAGGTTTAGAGTGGATGGATCAATGGGCAAATAGATTGGGGTATAGACTAGTGCCATAGATAAATATTAGACATCTATGCAAAGTGCAAGATAGATAACGAGATGTTGCAAGCTGTGGCGAGGAGAGAGAATTAATAAGTTAAAGTCGAAAGAGGAGAAGAATAAAACACCAAGGGGGAAAAAGAAAAGAAAGAAAGGAAATAACGGTGTAGTGGAAGAGAAGCTCCGGACAAATAACTCACTTCACTCAGTGAGTTTTTCTCTCATTTCCAGGATTGTTGTTTTGTTCAGACAATGGAGGGAAAGACAGAGGAGGGGTCTGTCTTTATGGCATTGCCTGTTGTATATTAGTTTCCTCTCACCACTTGTTGCTGCAGTGGTCCAATGTCCCCACAAGTATCATTAAAGTTTAATTAGACTGCAGTGATTCTTCTTCTATATTTACAGCTGTTATTCAGTGTTTTAAACTCAAACTTACAGTTACATCGACTGTAAATAAAGATGGACGTAACCCAGTGGTATCTGAAGAGTGGGCTGCTCCACCGTTGCCATCTTTGCAGTGCCTGACTCTGCCTCTAATCCAGAAATGGGCAAAGAGGCGGGGCTTGTGTGTAGAGACTTTGGGTGCACGTAGGTTTGTGGCAAGAATACGCTCAACCACCTGTCACTCAAAGCGGTATATGCTCTCAATTATGCAGAACTTTGAGCTTTAATAAAAATTTAAACGGGTGAGTTATGTAAAAATTCACCTCTCGTACAGCTGTCATGAAGGAGGAAATTAGCTATAGAGACCAGACCCATTTTTTGTACCGGGCTGTAAACATTTATTTCTGCTGTAAAGTTGGACATTTTAACATGGGAGTCTGTGGGGATTGACTCACTTTTAGAGCCAGACTAGAAGAACCGCAGTTTTTTGGCACGTCCATGTTGGCTTCATTCTCATCAGCCCCGGAGGTTGCCACATGGTTTCTTTATATTATGGTCATTGCTTTGGTTGAGCATCACCTATTTGTATTTTCTCAAAAACCTGTCCATCTTGTTCCCTACCAGCCATATTGGATGATTATGGACTTGACGTTTCATGTCCAATCCCATCATTCAGTGCCAGTGCAGGAAATAGCATGTAGAGCTTTTCTGTGGTTACATTTCCTCTTCCTTCTCTCGCTCTTTTCCTCTCTCTCTTGAATTTGCAATCTTTCTGTCTGCTCACTTCTCTCTCTTTCACACACACACACAGACACACACACACACACACTCGTATACGCCCACATGTAGTATGCTTGAATGCCCTCTCTGCTGTCATCAACTGACTCACACAAGCGCTCCGGACTTCATAGTTATGCATGTTTGCGAATGCAATTTGAGTCAAACAAACACAATCACATACACAGCCGAGTTAAAAGGGCGGAACAAGGGTCTGAGAGAATATTATCAGCATTGGTCAAGGCTCCAGTGGGTTGGCACACACACACACAAACACACACACACACACACACACACACACACATACACATGGCATCTCACTACTACTGCAAGGTGTTTTTTTCATTAGGACCCAGTCACTGGAGGCAATTACGCGGGTCATCCATGTTTTTAATTGAGACATCGGGCAAAGACAGATAGAGACGCAGAGAGCAGAAGGGACGGGGGAAAAGAAAAGGTAGAGCTGGAGGGAGAAAAAAACAGACCATGACAAAGAGGAGAAGGAGACAGAGAGAATAATGGGCTGACATGAAATGTCCGTCTCACTCGTGCTGCATGCCAGTGTATAACTAAGAAGTGTGTGTGTGGTTGTGTGTGTTTGTGTGTGTCACCCTCACTCACAGTCAACATCGTTTTCATATTTTTCACTTTTAATTCATCATAAATACTGTAGCAGTGTTGCTGTAGTGTACGCGGCATGCAGCAAGGCAGTAGAGGTTCGATAACACATTTGTGCTTCTTACTCTTAGACGCTGTAAATAAATAAATCTACAACAAATGAGCTCAAATATTTGAAAATGAATCTATAACAATAATGAAAAGCTTTCAGTTGTTTTGTCCCACTGTAGTACATTACGTTACCTTGTTATGTTATGTCGTTATGTTACGTTACGTTACGTTACGTTACATTATGTTTTCTTATACGACCTGCAGAAGCACTTCAGTGTGTAGGCAGTAGTGTGACATGAATGAAAGTGCAGCATATACTACTTACAGACAAATGCTGGAGAAGTGGATGATTGTGTGTGAGTGGTTTAAGAAAGCAGCTAGGAGTAAACCCAATCAGAAAGCAGAACCACAACTACAGATGTTTCTGTATCACCTCTCTGCAAACAGATTATTTGATGTTCAAAACCTGCATTTTTTGGTGGCGTATTCCTTTAATAGTGATATTCTCTGTATGTGTATATCAGGGGTGCAGCCTCCATAGAATTCCATGCCAAGCCCATTATGTATAATCCGATATGATGAATAGGTTAAATTATGTACGTATTGACCAGACACACACAGTGAAATCATCGATCTCTTTCTCCCAGAAGAATAAAGGGATACGCAGGATACTGATCCCCCGAGGGAACAGTAACAGTAGTTTGGTTGGTTATAAAAACGATAACCTCGACCCTCGCTCACCTCCTGCATGTTGGATGTGTTTTAATACTCACACACAATCACTACAGATGTATAAATGAAAGTCATGTCTAATGTTGAAGGTCAACTATACATGTAGCTCGTTATCTTTGGATGTTACAAAGACTGAATTTAAAGTGAGAATATCTCTGATTATCTCACCTCTCTCTATTAAGGGAAGAATTTCTGCCACCAATACACAAATTCAATATATGTAGGCTACATAAACTGAAGTTCCATATATGAAATGTATGTACATATAGACTAAAAACATAACACAAATTATATATGAAATCTATTAGAAATTTCCTATATTTACATATATGTCTCGCCCATAGAAATATGTATCTTTATTATGGCTATTTCTTATATGTTATAACCTTTTATCTTCATATATCCAGAAGGTGTATATATGTGATTATAATATATCCCCTTATAGGTGGCATATATGGCAACATCACTCTTGATATACGGACATATATGTCATGTATTACATTTCTGTTTGGTGAAATCTGCTTCCTTTAAAAGAATGGTATGTTTTTCATTTAAAAAAATCTGAATTTTATATTTAGTATGATGATAATTAAGGCAATAACTCCCATGTAAAAAGTTGAGCAGGGAGTGGATGTCCGTCTGTACCACCGCTGTTGGCCTAAGTGATTCTTGACTGGATCCCGGCAGTGACTCACACCGACCGGGCGAGGCGAGATATACGATCTATAATGGACTGTTTTCAAATCGGCTCAGAAATGACCAGGGTGATGAGGTGGCCAAGACTTTCAAACTGCATGAATGTAATCGCTCTTGCTGGCGCAGGCAGTGGCAGGTCATTAGTTGTGGGGCCCCGCTCGGTCACTAATGAAGCCCTTTCTGTACATTACCTTAAGTGCGTCATCTTTATGTGGTTGTAAAAAGCGGCACGGTTTTGCTTAGTCATGGCTTCCTTAAAGCTGTTTCAATCATGGCGAAGCATTTTCAGTGAATGCTAGAACAGTCGGTGGTGCTCAGGGCTGATTAGTTTGGTGATTGAAGTGGGATGAGTTTACCGCAACATGTTATCTTGCAGAGGTTTGAATCATGGCTCAGCGTTTTGATGGATGTTACAGAAAATGTCCAGGATTGATTTGTTGTGCTGAACATAATTACATTTTGCTGGTTAAGCTATTCTTGGATGAAACCCTGAATGTTTCTTTAAGCAGCATTTCAGCCTCTCAACAGGAAACACTGAGGTTATCTGGGATCTCAGTATTGATTGTCAGTGAAGCCAATAGCATTCCCTCTTCTGTGTGTGTGTGTGTGTGTGTGTGTGTGTGTATGTGTTTGTGTGTGTGTGTGTGTGTATGTGTGTGTGTGTGTGTGTGTGTGTGTTGGTGTGTGTGTGTATGGAATCTATTGATTGTGCATTTATGATTTAACCTACATCTTTAAAGAGAAGAGATCCTTGTAGAGTCAGTATGCAATCAGCAGGAAGCTACATGAGTGGAATAATGTTTGTATGAGTGCTGTGCATGCGTGTGTGTGTGTGAGTGTGTGTGTGTGTGCATATGTTTATGCTTTCTATACTGTAAGCTTGTGGCAAAGCTATTCCATTGGTCCAAGTATATAATCAGTGAAAACATAGATAGGCGTACAGCATCCGTAGTAAGGCATGCTTTTTTTGTGTGTGTGTGTGTGTGTGTGTGTGTGTTGAGTATGTTGGGGTCCCATCTGTTTTTCAACCTCTCACTTTCTCCATCCCCTCTACTCAGTCTGCTCTCGGCTCCGATCTATCTCCCCTCCCATCTGATGCTGCAGCTTATCATTGACTACATTCGCTTTCTCTCCATCCTCTTCTCAGGTTTCAGGTCTTCCTCTTTCACTGCGTCCAGTGCAATACTGTCTGTCTTACTCTTTTTCTCCATGTTTCTTCCTCAAATGTGGGTGAAACAGAAAGATAACTCTCCTCATATCCACAGTTAAACAGTGTTTGTGTTCCATATTTGTGTGTGTCTGGTGCTTTTCTCAGAACAGCACTTCTGCAGGTGGCTCTATACTCTACTGAGATGGCAATGTTGTTGATTTAATGGCCCATGCTGTCACAGAGGTGTTACAGAGAGATGTAATTATGCACAAACATACCCCAGTGACGCCTGCATGGTTTAATATCTCTCACAATCTGTTCCTGAGCATCTCCACATCTCCAAGATAAGGACTGAAGATGAGGTTTAGATGCTGGTAGAACGGTTTTGTAGATCTGTCGGTTGGTTGGTCCAGAGTGAAATATCTTAACAAATCGTTGATAAGATGGCTATAACATTTTATATGAACACTTTTGATTCCCAATCCGACAATGAATCCTAATGATTTAAGGATGAACCCTAATCACTTTAGTGACATCAATCTTCGCTTTACATTGTGTTCAGGGCTAGTTGGCAAATATTACCATGCCAACAGGCTTAGGTAAGATAGTGAACATGGAAACCATTATAACTACTAAACATCAGCATGTTAGCATCGCTATTGTGAGCAGGTTAGCATGCTGATATTAGCATTTAGATGGAGGGAGTCAATGAAAAGAAGCAAATTAGACACGAATTAGATCAGAGCGGCAAATATTGATGCGAAGATCCACTCAGGCAAGTTAAAAAACTTTGCGCTTAACCTTAATTATTCTACCTTCCAGCAAACATCTTTATAATGGTATTGTATACTGCATACTGGCTGTTGAGCTGATAAACTGGAGCAGGAACATGTAGGATGGTGATACTGATGTTTTGAAGCCTTGGCCATGTTCAAAAATTGATTGTTAGTGGTTTATAATTGGCAGAAATACTCGTAAACATAAAAAAAAACATGTACAACCTCTGTAAAAATTTGAACCCTATGTACTTGCATGCAATTGAAGGATTAAGGATTAAGAAGAAGAATTTTAAATGTGTAGCCTAATCACATCCAATGCCGTATCCTCAGAGTCCCCCGTGTTTTAAATGATGAATTTAGTGGTTATTGCTCTAAGGCTTATCCATTGAAAAGGGAACTTGAACTCTCTTTAATCCATTCACTTAGCGGAGAAAATGTGTCCCAGACAGATGTTTTACGCGACTGCTAATTTAAAATGAACAGATCACATGGCAAGTACAGCACTTGCACATGCTGAACCTCCCCTAAGTTCACTGAAAGCCCTAAAGTTAGAAGATGCAATGTTGTTCGCGCAGATACAAATTTTACACATCAGTCAGCCCTCAGTTACAAGGATGTTTAAAGAAAATAAGATTAAAACACAAGAACTGCACCCACCAGCACATAAATGCACCACAGCGGCAGATTCTTCATTTCAGTCACTGCTCTCAGCTGCAGGACCACACAGTAATCAGGTAACCGTGAGCAAAAAGCAAATGCGATTTTAAATGATCATTGTGATGGATTACCTTTCCACAAACAACTTTAAAACCTCTGCAAGTTGAATTGATGTTTATTTTATAGAAAAACCAAGAGAGGCTGGGAAGACAGTGTGCGAAAGTGTACAAACTTGTCATATGTAATGCTTTATAAAACATGCAAAAACACTAGTATGCTCCCTGAGTTTCCTGAAAGCCATATGCTGCACTAACATATTCAGGTTATCTATTATGCATCTAATGTGATCTCTGTCTGAACCTTTTCTGTCGTTTCTATAATGAAAGGATGAAACATCTTATATATTGAGTGGTATAAGGCACTGAGGCTGCAGGCCTGTGTTCAGTTTTGACTTCAGCCATTTTCAAAAACTAAATGAAATGAAGTAAGGTAATTTACAGAATAAGAGCTTTCTACCCTCGGAGCTGTTACATCAGAGGCTGAGTATTGCTTTTTTTATTTAACAACTCTGAAGGCGTTAAGGCTTTTTAAGGAGGAAAAGCTTGTGTTGCCCAGTGGAAAACACTCAGTATTTATTTGTTTTTTTATTGTTTCAGCTGAGCTTTTTTGATTGGTTCGAGGCACACTCCATTCCCAAAAAGCACCGCCGTGCCAGCCGTAGCGGTAACAGGGGATCTAATTAGCTAATTTTATTAGTCCTGTTCTGTTTTTTTTCATATATATTAAGAGAAAACCTTCCCACTTTCACCCAGACAAGGTGCTTGAATCGAAAATCGGTACCGAGCACTTCTCCATTACGGATGAATGTGAGAGTGACTGGGTAATATATTTTATTCCTTATATCCACCGCTGTGGCTCTGACCCTGGTGCTCCACATATTGGCTGCCTGTAATGGTGCCCTCTTGTAATAATAGTGCAGGTCCAAAGTGGCTGCCCTGGGGAATCTCAGCTGGACTCTATTATTCGACTTCACTGTTGCCTTCAACAATTAATTGAAAAAAAAAAGAGAAAAAGAAGATTGGAGAAAGACAGACTGGAGGAGGCAGGAGAGGGAATCAATATAGTGGGTGTTTTTTTAAGAAGTCAGTACAAATAGGCCAATAAAGTTTTCCAGCTATATGGGACACACATGAATGCACTTACTCTCAAATAGGACAAAGTCAGGCTTTAGTTTGTTGCTTTCTCTTTCTTTAAAGGAGCAATTTGTAGCTGTTCAGACTTACCAGTCTCGCCAAGTTCAGCCATCTTTGTATTTACAAGACAAGAGGGAGTTATATACCTCCCTCTGGGCAGTCTGGGCACTACAGTGACTCGGTATCGGAAAGTGATGAGACAGGCCAACTGGGCCAGGGCCAGCTGGTTAGCATGTTAACTTCTTTAGAAGAAAATAAGTGATAGAAATAGAGCAAAACAAGAGGGTTGCTTTCCTTGTTATAAGATAATTTCTTCACAGAGGCATACAAACAGTAAAGTGAGTGTGTGTGAGAGAGATTACAGAGATAGGCACTGGTCCAGCGTGGTATTAGACTACAAACAAGCTACAAATTATCCAACTGAAAAAAAAATTCTGAAACACTGCATTGCAAGGAGGTTGGTCTGTTGGTCTCTCAGTTGCTCCAACACTTTGGTCAGACTGATATGATTTGATAACGCTGTGAAGTTTGCAGCTGTAGTATCATTAAATAGATGTTTACAATAAGCTGTGGCCATGCTACCACTAAGCAAATCAATACTTTGAGTCTATTTAAAGAAGGATAATCATTTAAATAATGAGGTTACAGATGCAATTCAAGTTTAAATGACCCTTTATTTGAATTTAATGTGATGTGTAAATACATTGTAGGTGTTGTTTTTAAAGACCCGTACTCTATGGTGTCAGATTAAACGCTGACCAAACTAACAGACACTCTGTAAAAAGAGACAATTAAGTTGTCACGATGTGATGTGATGTGATGGCGTATTCCCTCACAGACAATTCTTCCTTTGAGTTTCAGGTGATTGACAGTAAGTGGAGCATGAAATAACAGCCACACTCCTAACAATAAAATTAACAATAAAACCAGCACTTTGACAAAAACCAAATGAAGGCTTCATGTTTACTGTCATGGATTACCTCAGTCTGTGGAGGCTGTTTATCATACTGCAGAGGAATGGTTGGCGGCTAATGGCTTCTTCTTCGGAAACGAGGAAAATGAGTTTTAAATGTAAAGGAGAGGAGCAATCCACACTACTGTAAGAGTACACCAGGGGCTTGAATCTGCAGCCAGAGGTAGCCATCACAAAGGTTCACCCAACAGAAATGTGTGTACCAAATATTGTGGAAACTAAATATTAGCATATTAGCATGTCAAATACCTGTGGATATTTACTGAAAGTCTAAATTCAAGTGCTGTTTGTTTTCTGTTTCAGACTGAAAAGCACAAGTCACATGTTGGACAACACCCCCAGTCTGAAGAAAGTGTGTTCAACAGGCACATGAATCCAACAAGAGACTAAGGCAGCTCATCCGAAGGGGCTGGTTCCACACGGAGATCGAATCAACTTCGTCAAGTGTGAGTTTATAAGGACACACACTCTCCTTTTGTGTGTGTGTGTGTGTGTGTGTGTGTGTGTGTGTGTGTGCGTGTGCGTGTGTGTGTGTGCGTGTGCGCGTGTGCGTGTGTGTGTGCAGCCCTGACAAGTACAAACAGTCCGGTGACATACAGTTACATGGCTCCTCAGAGCTCAGAGATGCTGTGGGCATGTTTAGTACTGGATTCAGACAGAGAACATCAGCATTCAGTGTTTAGTGGCACCATCTGTCCCTGAGCAGGAAAACTCACACACACACACATACACATACACACACAAGCAGACATACAGTATGTACAATACGCTCATACGTCTCCCCCTCATACACACACTCAGATTTCCTAATTATCCCCCTCCAGTGGACGCTTGATTTCCCCTCTCTTCCTCCATCTTTTTCCGCTCTGTCTCCTCTCGGTCTCCCACAGCATCGGATGGTGTCTATTTAAAAGGATTGCTCCACACACACACACACACACATACGCACACACACACACTTTCTCTCCCTCTCTCTCTCCCTCTCTTTCTCTCTCTCTCTTTCTCTTTGTTTGCCTGTCTTGCAGCTTCCAACCAAGTTTGACGACTTCGCATAAATTAGCTCACTTGTTTGTTCTCCTCCTTGAGTGCATGCTGGTTAGCAAAGTGGTGCCTGCTGATATTTGACAAGTGAGAGTTCACTGCATTTTTTAAAACTTTACTCAATAACATATTTGGTGAACCCTTCAGACACATGGTTTCATGTCAATACTTGTGGACCCTCGTACATGTTGACTCCTGTCTCATGACTGGCTGGAGGCCATATCTTTTTTTTTTGCATACCCGAGCAGAGCAGGGAAACTTGGCTAATACAGTAGCTTTATCCATTTTGTCCTCTGTCCCCTCAAAGGTCAGCTCTGTAAGACACTTTTTAATTGGTGAACATCACAGATTTGCGAGTCAGCAGTCAATTTACAAAGGCCCTGAGGAATTATGACTCATGCCCATTAGGAGCAAAGGAGGAAGTAGTGTGATGTTGTTAAAGGGCAATCGACAGTCGTTAGTTTCTTTTAAACTGTAATCTGTCCCTAACCTTAGCTGAGTGTTTCACTTTGCAACAAAGGTCCACAAACCTTAACAAAGTTATTTTAACCCAAACCTTGTTCTCTCCCTGACCCCAAAGGCCGAGCCATGGGTTCTACATCCATGTGAGTCTGTGTGACATAAATCTCATCTGCTGAAGTCCAAGAGCTGAACTGTGCAGCCCAAAACGTGGAGCGTATGCAGACCCCCAACGTAGTGTGCGTACGAAAGCGTGTCGGCTGTCCGTGTGCAAGTCCATAGCTAAACATGTCCACATATCCATGATACCTAGACCTAACCGAACCTCAACTGTAGCTGTGTCAGATGGAAAAGAGCTTTGTATCAGCGATGGAGGACACGGACAAACGATGAATCAGTTACGTGTGTCGTTCTGAAGGGCGCGGACCGACCAACTGTCTTGGTGGTTCTGTAGTTTGAGGACGTGTTGTTTACTTCATCTTTGCAGTGGATCAACTGATTGTGGTGATTTCTTTGCAATTAACTGGTTCTGGTTTGTCTCTATGTATTTGTACACTACACTGATCAAATTGAGTTAGGGAGAGAAATGAGCTCCTGGTCACTCAGACAACTATTTCAGTTTTATTATCTTAATTATGGAATTAAGAGAGAACGTACTGCTGTGTAGGAGCTCAGCTTCAGGATCCTTCAAAACACTGCTGACTGGAGAGGGTTTAAAACTTTGTTTCTTTGGTCCATGTTGTATTTTCTTAACTTGTATTGTCTTATCAAGAGACCTGTCTTTTTCTGTTGTCAAAGCATTCAGCTTCATTGTGTATTTTAGACCCAATGATTATATCAGGCCTGGGTTTTGCTGTCTAAGCCCTGAAAACCAAGTCCGCAAACTTCCCTCTGAGGCAGTGAGGAAACGGTCTCCGAAGGCCCAGCACCTTAAATTACTTCTTACAAAGATAGGAATACACACACAGACATTTCAGGCAAGTTTTCAAGTTGACGTTTAAGCCAGTCAGGGTTCAAAACGGGACCCTGGGAATTCTCGCTCTGCCTTCCCCTCTACCTCTCACCACCTCTCTGGCTCTCACGTGATGATGAGACATGACACACGGGTGATGACTGTGCCCTTGTATTGATTCAAAGTGCTCACACACACATGCGCACACAGAGACACATATGTTTTCTCTCAGGGAGGAGGAGAGAAAGGTCATGTCTCTCAAGTTAATTAGTCTCTCTAGCCCTCAGGTCTGGAGGAGCTTTCCTTCCCTCGTCTTTCTCCATGTCATTGTTCTCTCTCTCTCTCTCTCTCTCTCACTCGCTCTCCTGCTCTCTGTTTCTCTCTGCCACCAGAGCGTGAAGGTCAGATAACCTCTCTTAACATTTCCCTGCATGTGTTTATGTCCTGCTTTCTCAGGTTGCTATTTGCTGTACAAAACATACAAGCGCACATAATCACATAAACACGGAGGTTATTCACAATATCTCTGATCCTAAAGCCAGAATCGATTTGTTTTGTTTTGTGTAATTACTTCTTCACTGCAGCCGAGGGGGTATAATGTGTGTGTTTGGTTATGTTTGGCTGCAGGGATCGGCCATAATGAAGTGTGAATCTATCTGATAAAAAAGTGTGCGAGTCAGTGAACTACCCCGAGGCAAAAACACACTACTTTTGAAATCTCTTCTCTTTTTTTCTTGAAGCTACTTATTTACTTTCAGATCCGTCATTTTGACATATTTGCATATTCAGACACTTTAGCAGTGGCACTCCAAATTGTGGTCAGGTGTGTCCTGTTGGCTTTAATTATCCTTGAGATGTGTCTAGAACTTAATTGGAGTCCACATTTTACCGCTAACCCTCAGAGATCTCTCTCTTTGGAGGACCACTTTAAACCAACAGCAACTGCGAAATGAGGGGAGAGATCAAGGAGCAGACATGGGCCAAACTACTCTTCTTCTTCTTCTTCTACTATTCTCTCTCATGCCTACATCCACATTAGCTTTGTTCATATTCTTTTCCTCAGTACTTTTTTTAAATGTCACATATTTTACACTTTTCCTGTGTTGATCCATAAGAAGATATATTTGTAGTTTTAAGAACCAAAAACCATCACTGTGTAGTTTTACATCTCCTTCTCTCTGGAGCTCTAGTAACAACAGGTCGGTGAGCCAATCAGAAGAGAGGAGGCTCTGAACCTCTTTTCTGATTGGCTGGCTGTTTTCTGAGTGATCCAATAAAAATAAACCAGATTTCAGGTAAAACACTTAGAGAAACCAGATTATGCAAGGTTGGACAGTGGGACCGGATGGGCTGGGCTTGGGGCATGGTTGAGGGCTTCGTTGTGACATCACAAAGTTACAGGAAGTCCTGACGGCTCGTTTTAAGGCTCAGTTTCTAAATAGAAGCTGTGTGCATATCTCTGCAGAGTGAGCGCTTTGATACTTTCACTGAGAAAAAAAGACTTTATAATCTCACTTTATACAAAGTGGGACCTTTAAGCAGCAGGAAAAACTTCAGGCCTTCAGCAGTGTGTGAATGACATCTGTGGATAAAGGAAATGCAGTCGCCTCTTATGAATACTTGCCTCTCCCATTTATTTCTTACGAGGTAATTGTTTTTTTTTATGTATGGAATATAGTTTGCTGATCTGCAGTAAATCCCATGTTTAATTTTTTTTAATCATCCATCTAAAAGAGAGGGATGTTTAAACTCAAGTCCGTATAAACTGACTTTTTATCTTCCATGTCACTGGCACCTTGAAGACTTCATCACCACTGCACTTCACTTTCCTGTTGCCAGGTGACATAGATCTTTTATTTTTTATGAAGCACAAAGTTTATGATTATTATTCAAATATGAATGAAGTTATATCTGTCCTTCCTTATCTCTGCAGTGCTTTCATCTTTTATCTGTGCTTTCAGTCTCTTTCTCTCTGTGCTCGCTTGTTTTGCCCATATGGTGCTAAAGCCACTGCATTACAGTCATCAACGAGCCAATTCAGTCAGTTAGCGCAGACACACTTCGCTCCTCTTCACTCACTCACCTTAATTATGGTTTACAGCACTTGATATAGTCATTTTCTATAAATTGTGCCAACTTCTCCTGAGAGCATCTAATGCAGTGACTCTTAATGCCAGGGTCACGACCCTGCACTGTGTCAGGACTGCAAGCAAGGCTTAAGATCACAAATATCTTTTAAATGTGTTTGTGGAGCCAGAGTGAAGACACAGGGCTTTGCTATAACCTTAGAATTGGCTATAAAAGCATCATTTTTCTTGCACTGTGTTTTAGTTGGCACGCAGTATCTGAGGACCAAGGCCTTGTGACATAACTGTACTTCAACAGCTTATAAAATTGTGCAACAGTCTGATAAAAAGCTACATACGGCCACAGCTAGTATATTTTTTGCAACACAATGGCACTGTCCATGGTGCTGAAATTGCAGTAGGAATAGTCCCAAAACCCACACTTGTGGTATGTGCGAGTACTCAAAAGTCTACTTTGCACAACTTTATTTTTGACTTTGCCTTGTGCTGTCCATGGTGCTGAAACACAGATCGTGACAGGTGTGTTCCTCTGTAGTGGTATGCAGCTATCCACAGTGCTGATGTGTTTATCAGAACAGGTTTATCACCATCACAACCAGCGCTGATCTAAAAGTGAACTTTACCCTTGAGTTCTGCTGAAATACCTGAACCCAACAAGTCCCAGCAAAGTATTGCATCTGGAATGTTTTCTCTTTCTCTTTGAAAATGCACAATACCCAGTGGGAAGAAGGAGAGAAGAGACTGGTCCTTTATTTTGCAGAAACAGCTGGGTTCAGTTGGGTAGGGGTACTGTTGTTGACCAGATGCAGGTCTCAGTTTTAGGCACCTGCAAAACCCTTTCCTTCAGTCGACATATTTTCACTTATCTTTCCTGTTACAGTATCCGTAGTGCTGTTGTACTTAACTGAAGAAGGTATATTTCTTTGCAGCGGTAGCACACATTGTGGCAGATGTATTCCTCTGGAGCACAGTTTTATCACCTCATTAAAAGCAATAATCTGGCCGAGCAGTGAACTTTTATTTAGCCCTATGGTGTTTTCTGCTACCCCGGTTTCAGGTTGGCTCTTGTCCATTTCCTCTCTTTAACATTGCCAATCGTCTGCGTGCATGCATGTCGAGTGACACTGTCCATGGTGCTAACACTGGTCTAAATTACACATTTATCTTTATTATTGAAATGCTGCTAATTAACCAAACTACCATCGCTCCAGTATCAGTTACAGTTTTTTGGCTCAGCTGGATTTCTATGTAAATATACAGTAACATAACAGCAACTATTTGCTACTACTCCAAGACAGACTAACCATCATTAGCTCAAATCTGACTGTGGCTGCACAGAATCTGCACTCATTCCCATTCATTTCTCTGAGGAGGACATGACATGAGCCTACGTATTCCTGACAGGCCTGCAAACCAAGGACAGGATCTTCGAGACATTTTCTTCTGCTAATAAAGTGTTGTGCTTAAAGATAAGCATAAGCTTGAGGACATGCATCTCCCTTTGCCACGACAACCACAATCACAGGCTTCCGAAAATAGAGGTAATCAACTTTGATATGAACTTTGGGGCACCATGCTCCCGCTGGGTGCACAAACCCAAATTAGCTTTCCTTCCCTCCCATTTGTATTTTTAATGCAGAGGGCAGACGTGTCACAGGATAGTTAACAAAACGTGAGTGAGCGATCTTGACAAATTTCAGGAAGGTCACAAGTGTAAATCTTTAGCTGAACTGTCTGACTGGAGAAGGAAAATTAGAAGCACCCTCCACACTGATTATAAAATCCCCCTGAGCCAAGCACTAAACCTCCCTATAACCTCCCCCTATAATTCTGTATGTGAATGTGAATGACAGGATGTTGAGGAGGAAAAAAAAAAGCTGCTGAAAGACCTGTTTAAAAAAAAGAAACCCCTGCGAAGATGTCTCGGTAGATACCTTCATTTTAATATGTCGTAAACACAAAAAATAATGACTGTCTGCATAACATGCACTCACACATATACCCACAAAGTAATTGCTCCCCTCCAGGCTGTCTATCAAACACCGTCTGGCTTCATAATGACATGCTAATAAGGCGCTAACGACAGACAAAAAGGCTAACAAGCTTTGCAATTAAAATGACCGAAAATATCCAGCTTTTCACTCCTGCTTCTCTTCCGCTCCTCCCCAGGGGGGCCGCGGTGTTTTGTCAGCTTTACTCGGTTTAAGTAGTTTTTTTTTTTTTTTTCTTCGTCTTCGATGAAGGCAGGCGCATCAAGAAAATGTCAGTAAGGAAGTGTGTGTGTGTGGATGAGAGGGAGAGAGTGCGTTGATTGCGCCCTTTTGTTTAATCTCCAATAATGTTCCTGTTAAAGAGTGGAGGGCCGTGTCAGAATACTGAGTCAAAGTCTCCTCAGGGCTGCACACACACACACACGCACACGCACACTGTACATTTACACTCACACACAGACACATACAAGGCTCTACACACCATCGTATCTTCTCCTCAAAGTTTTTTTTTGTGATAATGCAAAAGGACAAGGTCTCTAAAAAATTCAGATCAAGCAGAGAGGGAGCGGCGGTGGAGGAGAGCCGGTCCTGTTCAAGTGGGATGAAGGGCTTTAGCATCTCCCCGTCATTAGCATAAATTATCGAACACATCTCCCTTGTTGACTTGTCGAATCGATGGAAACAGAGATATACCCACTGAACAGCCCTCATTAAATATGAACATGAAGCCCCCATGGTGTGTGTGTGTGTGTGTGTGTGTGTGTGTGTGTGTGTGTGTGTGGGGTGTAGCCAAGGCAAGACAACTATAATAGCAGCACAGCCATGCAGAGATCTTTGTCTTTTGTGTGCGCTGCTCTGCTGTTAAAGCTGCAGTGTGTATAAGGCAGCATCTCTTCCTCTCACTGTCCCTCTGCATGGGGATGAGTGTGTTTGTGTGTTTCAAAAGCAGCTTCCGGAAGTGACACCCACACACGCACACACACACACACACACACACACACACACACACACACACACAGAGAAAGACACAATGCCTTGCAGAGTCACTGCAGATCCCTCCGAGCGCTGTCCGAGGCATTTCTCAGTGGCAGCTTTATTATCTCGTCTTTTCAAACTGTAATCTTGCAGGTTTTTTTGTTTTTGTTGAGCTTTGGCTTGAAATAACTCAGCTGTGGAAAACAGACAAAAACTGTCAGGAGGAGATTTACAGCCGTACAAACTCTCCGCTCTTAATCTGTATGAAACGGCATAAAGGAATCACACGCTCGACTTTTTTACACCTTTTAATGTTTCCAAAGCAAAGTACTTGAAAAATGGTGCTCGTACAAAGTCACTGAATTGAATCCAAGGTCAAGAAAAACTACAAGTAGAGGAATATTTTCTGCGCAGCACCATTATATACAGGGCTGTAAATTTTGTAGCAGCCTTGAAAAAGTAGTCTGTGCTTCTGCAACTATTCATAGTGGTGACATACAGTACATGAACTCCACAATAGCTTTTTCCACAATAATTTATACTTGTGCCTTTACAAATTGGAACATAAATATTTTACCAATTTAAAGACCTATTCATCGTGGACTGAGCGTATATATCTAAGCGTGCGGATGGAAAACTCCTGTTTCTTCCATAGATTATCCAATAAATTATGGGAGTGCAGCCAACAAACTCGAAATTGACCCCAAAAGCAGAATTAAACATGTTATGTGTAACATTGATTAATAGTTACTGGACTATTTTTGAAGCTTTAGTGCATCTAAAGGCATCGAATCTCCACGAAACACTGTGGAAGAAATTTGCAGCTGTGTCACACAATCAGGAAAAGGGTGGAACTAATATGAGATCTCAGCAGTCAGAGCTGAATAAACAGGTATCTACCCCAACATGTCCCTCCACCGCGGGGTAGCAAGAAAACTTTGTCTGGGGAAACACAAATAGGGAATTTCATATTAAAAGACTGCAGCGTTTGGCATATACCTTCAAATTATCTAAAGAAACACCTGACTTTAAGGTTTCTGTTGCTTTTGGAGGGGGTGCTTCATCTGATTGATTCCAGTGAGGCTTTTTTCAGTGAAAACATCTTTTGAACATCTGTGCCAGTGTTGCAAGATGGCAGCTACTTTTTATTGAATTGTGTGAGTAAAACACTGTTTCGCACCACATGAATGGGTTCCACCAATGAAAAGTCAGGTTATATTCCAATAAGTCAGCCTAGTCCCGAAAAGAGGAGTGAAAATGACTTATTTTCTTCAGTCCAATCTGCCAACTCTGTATTAACACTGGAGGAACATCCATGTGTGTGTGAGCTGATAACACTGTTAGTGTTGTTCTTGTATTGTTGGCAAGAAAATGGGAGGAATAAAGGAACAAGAGAGCAGACCACTGGAGTCTCACAATGAGAAATAATAAAAAATCTAAATCACAAAACAGCCATAATTGTTCGGTAAAGCAGAGGAAACTTGAATTACCGCCTCACAGTCGTCTCCCTCTGCCAACCAGCCAAGGTGCAGTATGGCCGCACCCTCCCCTTCCTGAGCGACGGCATTGAGTAATGGCCAGGTGTGTGATTTGCTGAACATTGTGATGTCACAGTGAAGTTGACCCTTGACTATTTGGATATAAAATGTCGTAATCAGTGAGTTATGGCCAAAAACGCGTTATGTGATTTCACCGTAACCTTGACCTTTGACCTTTGACCACCCAAATCTAATCAGTTCATCCTCCAGCCCTGGCTTGCGCTGAGGCGTAAAAACATTTACACAGGTAAGGATAGTGACATTTCTGTGACAGGAATGACAGGATTATGGGAAATGCAGTTAAGATCTGAGGAACACTAGCACCTAACTCAGTTTTTATTCTTTTATCTGCTTTTCAGCAACAGCCCTCCCCTCTTTAATTTTAGCAAAAGCATTAGACAGCAAGGTCAAATAGTTATTCATCTTCGCCTCCCTCTCCTCCTCTGGTCTCCCCCTCTCATCACTGTCTCATTGCCTCTCCTCCTTGACATGACTGGTGACAGGGCTCACCACAATAAAACTTCACACGTCAGCAGGGCAATCAAATGCCACCTACGCGGCCTGCGTTGTGTGTGTGTGTGTGTGTGTGTGTGTGTGTGTGTGTATGTATGTGTGTGTGTGCAAGTGTGAAGGAGGTGGATTGAAGGTGAAGGCTACAGTATTGTCATGCCCATCACTACAGACACGCACTTCCCCCTTTGTGTCACCCGCTGCCCTTTAGATAGGGGGGGGGGGGTTCAAGTAAAACTTTATTAGGCGACAAAAGTTACCGGTCTGACTCATCTTAGGAGAACATGGGGAACAATGAGGTGACATATCAGATGGGATTTGTTACACACATTGGGCAAGGTAATGTTGGCTGATTTTAATTTGAAAATCTTTTGCATTTGTGAACATGTGATGTGTATCATGAAGGTGAGAAGGAACAGATTTACTGATATACAGTTTATTGTTCCAAACGGCCATCAGTGTGTTCTTCAGCAGACATATTGTCAATTATGCTTAGAGTTGCTTTGAAAACGTGTTTGCAGCTCGTTAATGATCGAATCCTTAATGGCTGTACATAACTTGTTTTTATTACCGCATGCAGAGAACATCTAATGGTATGTTTTTGCATTTCCTGAAGAATACACATTCGCAGACTGCTTACAACATAAACACTGAAGTAAAACCCGTTTCACTTGTCACCTGCAAATGAAAGGCAGTGAATGCGTCATAGATGTGAGCCATTCGAGCAAGAATAAAGTCGCACAGTGTGTGAAGATGGAGGAAAAGATCAGTTTATAAGGCTGGAATTATGCTCGTGTGAATATAGAGAAAAATGTGCCTGGGGATCTATGGAGAAGAGTGCTACAGGTAACTATAGGGCCGACGCTCAGACTTAAATCTCAACAATGAGTCATGCAACCTGTGTGTGAAGCGAGCTGATTGGTTGATCCGGCTAGTTTTAGGAGATGGGTTTGAAATCGAGAAGAGAAATAAAAAGATATCTAGATAATATTAAAATAAAAAAATCTACGGTAAAGGACGAAGAAGGACACACACTCCTCTTTGAGTCATTCCTTATACTTTATCAACATATTCAAAACGCAGTAAATTCTCCTCGGATTTCACTGTCACAACCTGTTTTTATTGCATCCAAAAGCGTCAAAGAAAAATGCCTCAGCAGTGTAACTGAAGAAAACAATGGCATCACCAGAGGACGACGTAAGTCCTTCAAGTGAACAAAGCCTTCAGGCATCGTTCATTGTTTTGAGCAAAAGCATACTTAAAGTTTGAATGAGCTCCAGATTTTCCACTTGAAGTTTATTGTGGTGGGAAGGCTTGTGCCTGGAGACGACCTCTGTTTATTTATTTTTAGGTCGATTTTTCCTTAAACTACTGAGAGGAGAAATTTCAATACCTGAGAGAAATATGTGCGCCACCTGAATAAAAACCCACGATGACATTTGAGTTGTTTTCATTTCTGCGTTGGGAGAAACACCTCGCTTAAATTGAACAACAACAAGGTTTTGATTTCACATCCGTCTCACCTCCGTCACCTCACATCACTCCACTCACTCTGCCGCGTATCTACAGCATTCCTCGTCTGCTTATTTAGTCTAGAAATGTAAAACGCTGACGGACAGATGAGAGCAGACGAAGGGCAGGGAAAGCAGCGGGTGTATGGTAGGCAGGAAGACCCTCATCATCACTAATGGATGCCTCAGGAAACTGCTCCGTAATGAACGGCTTTATTACTCAGTCGTCCCAGCGTCCCATCTGTGTGACTCCTGTGTGTGTGTGTGCGTGTGTGTGTGTGTGTGTGTGTGTGTGTGTGTGTGTGTGTGCGTTTGTGTGATACCAACATTATGCTGGCCGTCACCACATCCGTCTCCTCTCTGTTCCTCTGTTCTGCATGGAGGAGGTCACCTCTAGCTTCTGTGGGAGAGAGTGTGTGTGTCACTCACGTTCGACTCTGTGACACATTCTTGGCTACATCAGACACATTTGTGAATACCGAGGGTGACGGTCGAAACGGATGAGTGGTTAAACTGTCCACGTGCTTGTGTGTGTGTGAGAGCGCGAGGCAGCGGCATTTACTGTTTATGTTTGCCATGTATCGGGTCTCTGCAAGAATCTTATCTCTCCCAAAAGTGATCATGTTTGCATGTGTGTTGTTGTTGTGTGTGTGTGTGAATCAGTCATGCGTATTCAGTTTGATGCGCTCAGCTTGCTTATGGTTTCACAGATAATACTTTCCTCTTTTTTCCGTGGAAGTTTATTCGGTTATGATAAAACCATTTGCACAAAACTTGTCCTGTGGTCAGATATCATTCCTGTGGTTCCAGCTTTGAAAGTAGAGTAAGTGATATTTTAGGGTGGAATGAAACAACTTAAAATACATGCAGCAGTTCTTCCCCTCAGGGCAGGAAAAAGAACTATATATTATATATTATGATTATGAGATTTTTCAATTTGGATTTGATTTTTTTCTGAATAGAAAGTGATTCAGTGCTGCAGTAGGTGATAAAAGCTTTGCATTTAATCATAACAAACATACAGTAGATCCAAATTAAGGGTATTTCCAGACCAATTTATGAAGTACGGGTTTATTCACTACTGAATTCTTTATACTTGTCCTGTTTGTATGAGAATTTCAGCTAATCATCTGACAGTTAAAATAGGAGCTACTCGTGGAGCATCATTAACTTAGTGGGCACAGAGCCAACATAAAATTGACTAAACAATCTCACTTCAAGACCCATTTAGTACCTGCAGTGTTTCAAGTGTGTCCTTAACCTTTAAAGTCAAAACAGAATTCCTTTAAGTGCAGAGGAAAGATTGGAAATCTGGATGTCAGCCAGCGGAGCACAAAGCTAGCATTCACATTAGCACCGAGGAGCTACTTTGACAAAGACGGACTTCACAGAGGTCACAGTTCATTTAGCTGCTTTGATGAGAGCGTTTATTTCTTGGGTTACTTCGTGCCGTTTTGATTTAGCATCTTTTGTGGCTGTCTCAACATTGGTCAAGTTAGCATCTGTTAGCGTCCATGACAGCTAGCTAGACGGTGTGTGTGTGTGTGTGTGTGTGTGTGTGTGTCCCTCTGCAGGTGAATTATACAGAGAACAAAGTCACAGTGATCTATCACAGCCGACCTGCTGTTTACTAACCTTGGGGGCAAACACACATAATTGATTTATCTACATTCTTTAATCACTATTGCACTCTCTCTCTCTCTCTCTGTCTCTCTCTCTCCCCCTCTCCCCTATTCAGCATCATTGATGTCACTTTAAAAATGCCACAGTTGTTGCATCTCCTCAAAGGCTTATGGCAGGAATTATAATTGTAAGGACAGTAGCGTCCGGTTTGATAACTGCCCTTCCTCATGTGGAAAAAAACCTCCTCTTCCTCATGTTAAAGTCTGAATCTTTGCCCTTTCATTTCTTCATCACAGCTTCTTGTCCCACAAGATATTTGAGATTCTGTGTCTTTTCTGGACTCAGCTGACCTTGTCCCGTCTTATCTCCTCTACAAGGTGGAGGAACATGGAGAGGAAGACGGGCTTCTTTAAATATTGATGTCCACTTTTTCAGACTTTCTCAGCTGACCGTAAACTGTGGTCCTGGGATGGCTCATATGCCCACAGAAGAGGAAAACGTAAACATGCACAGATGTACTGCTACACACACACACACACACACACACACACACACACACACACACACAGAAAGAAAAGAAAAGTAAATGCATAAATATACACAAAGAAGACAGAATGCATACACACACATACACACACTTTTTCAGGTAGGAGTGACAGCGCTCTGACTGATTGAAAGACCTTCAACAAAATAAACCCTGCTGCGTATTTCAATTCCTAGTGCATCAGCCCCTACCTGTGTGTGCTGTTGTGCATCTGTTTACGTGAGTACAAACGTAAACCTCCGTCCGTATGTTTTCGTGTGTATGTCGTCCTCCCGTGATGAAGATAAATGTGGAGACAAACAAACGCATCAACAGATTGGCCGCAGATGTGGGTTTGCTGTTTGTACATGACCCGCTCCACGCTTTGTGTCGGTTGGATCGTGCCTCGTTGTGTGTGTCGTGCCAATGAAAGCCAATTAAATTGAATCCGCCCAGACACAGATAGGCGGCGATAAGACAGAGCGAGGCTGAGAAACAAAGCAATCACTCAGAGAGAGACAGCGCATTTCATGAAAACAGGAAAAACAGAGCACAGCACAAGTTTGAAAAGAAGCCTCGATAGAGAAGGAGAAGTGATTATTATTGGGTGTTATTGGGTGATTTTGAAGTTGTCGTCTAACTAACCTTAGCAGTTTATATGATGAAAGGAGCTGCAGTGTTTCAAATATCAGGCCTGAAGGAACATGAGACATTTCAGTTTGAAGAAATGCTAATGCAGTTTATACAGATCACTGGACAGAGTTTGTCTAAATTGTTTTAAAGTTTCGTTCTTGACTGTGAAATACAAATTAAAAATTGTATCATAATGTCCACTTATTGTTTTTTTTTCCAGAGCTTTCGACCACATCTCATAGCTTTCATCAGTGGATGTAGTTTGCACGGTTGTCATACACATTGCCTCGCTATTATCACCTGAACGAAATATGAAATTTCAGTCATTTGATAGTATAACATGACCAAGTGTTAGAATATGAATGAACGTGATAACAACTAAAACATCTCCATGACAACTGGACAAACTCATTGTCCAGAAAAACCAATTACTGTGAGTCGATGTAGCAGTGATAAGATTTCTTTATCAAATATTCCTGAAAAGAAATATCGTCCTTTGTTAACTAGAAATATGTCAGTATCTCAAGGAATGTAATAATAATAAACATTATTTATATATAAAGATATTGAATATTAACAAGATAAAGCAATGGGATAAAAAAAACATAAAAAACAACAGTAGGAATGTGATATATTGTATAATATGAATGTCATTAGTTTCTTTTTTCCAATGATTTATTGAAAAATGTAAGATATAATTCACATATAGGCAGCCGTGCACTCACCTCCACTGTCCTGAGAAGACCAACCGGGCTGCAGGGATTTGCCACAATCCACAAAAAAGTGCACAAAAATCGTGGCTAGAGCCGTGCACATACCTTTAGCCTTAAAAGTCGACAGGTTAGGTCGGACATATTTGGTGCTGCCTTTCCAGGAACTGACACACAACATGATCAACACAAACTCACTGCTCCTTCATCTCTTTCAAGCTCGGTCTAAAGAAGGCTGTTTGC
Source organism: Seriola lalandi dorsalis (assembly GCF_002814215.2). NCBI lineage: Eukaryota > Metazoa > Chordata > Actinopteri > Carangiformes > Carangidae > Seriola > Seriola lalandi. Next base: position 195,305 of record NW_019525237.1, on the reverse strand, counting down.
TGCTCTCCTCCTTTTTTGTTTTTCCATCTGACTTCTCTTTCATTTCTTCCTCTTTGCGGTTGCTCAGCCTGGTTTCCACCCACCCGCAAGTGTGTGTGTGTGTGTGTGTGTGTGTGTGTGTGTGTGTGTGTGTGTGTGTGTGTGACTGTTCCTTTAATTATGTTTTTGTTTGTATCCGTGTCTTTTTCCTCATTTTGTGTAAATCCGCTTCTTTGCTACTGTGTTATTTGTTCATTGTCTGATTATTTGTAGCCTCATCTTCATTTGTCAGTCTTGAAAAGTGTGTGTGTGTGTGTGTGTGTGTGTGTGTGTGTATGCGCCCCTCTTCTTTTCTTGAGTGTGTGAGTGTGTGTATATATTGTATGCATCCAAGGCCCTCAGCTCAACATCTTAATAACATTGAGCATGAGGGCCCTTAAGCGCCGTCGGTTTTGCTCACTGCCTGATTAGTGGGAGTCAAAGCAGCAGAAGGATTTTTCGGTCGAGCGCAGTCAGGGGCAATCAGAGCGGTCTGGAGGGGTCTTAACGGTCGAAGACCTCCAGGAGACCAATTAGAGAAAGGGAGAGAGAAGCAGGAGTAACGGATTGAAGGAAGTGAAAGAGGGCTGGGAGGGAAGGGATTGATGAATGGAGTGGTAGTGGTCGCAAAAATTTAAAGGGTACTCCACCGATGTAACATTGACTGTAAGATTCACAATGGACAGTTAAAGGTCCCATATTGTAGAGAGTGAGATTTCCATGTATTTTTTTAAATTATAAAGCTAGGAGCTGGCCTAAATAAATACTGTGAAAGTATCAGAGTATTTGCACAAAATGCACACAGCCTGTATTCAGAAACTCAGCCTTAAAACGAGCCCTCAGGACTTCTGTGCCTTTGTGATGTCACAACAAAGCAGTCACTGCCCTCAGCTATGCCCCCAGCACAGCGAACCCACCTGGACCCTCCATCCAAACCTTGCAGGATTTGGTTTCTCTGAGTGTTTACCTGAAATCTGCTGTATTTTTATTCAATCACTTAGAAAACAGTCATCCAATCAGAAGAGAGGCTCAGTAATAAATAAAATCAAATGGAACACAAGAAAATTGATAACAGGATACAAATTGATACAGCACAATATTATTGTTGTCCAGACATTATTTTTCCTTATCTGAACCAGGCACCTACATTACCCACAATGCAGCTTGGCTGCCAACGGTTCAGGGGGACGTTTGGGTTTGATATATGCTCATAGCTTGAGCGGAGATGAGGAGCAGGCCGAAGGAATCTGATATGCTCGCTTTTCTTTAACTTAACATCCCCATATATTTCTCATTTCCAAACTTCAGACCTGGTGATATCAAGTGACATCACCTGAGGCAATTTATCAAACGTTATGCAGCTTCTTTTCTTTTTAACATATGCAGTAGTACTCCCCAAAACCTTTGTGTTTACTTTGTGTAAAATGTGCAAAATCTGTGGAGTGCCCCTTTATGTGATCATCACAGTAGTTACGATTCATCCTGAGGGGAACTCATGGCGAGATGTGAGGGAGGGAGGGAATGAGGGAGGGAATGTGAAGGAAGGTGCCAGATGAAATGGCAGGAAAAGAAAAAGAGGGAATGAAAACAGAGAGTAAAAAGAAAAAACTCAGACTGGTGAAAAAGTCAATTAAATACAGACACTGAGAATGAATACCAGTAAAAAAAAAAAACAGCTTGAACTGTGAAACACAATAATGAAGAATGATATTAGTGGAGTATTGAACTGGCATAACGCTCTAAATTCAATAAGGTCGAGGTTAAAGGGGTAGAAATCGGAGGAGGGTAAAAGAGATGGATAAAGAGGATGGAGTTATGGCTGAATGAAGGTTAAATGTGTCTGCATGTGCAGCTATCACCATTCCCCTGAACTATTAACGTCAACATCCATCAGCAGAGACCTGACCTCCACACCAATGTGTTTGGATGTACAGTACCTGTATGTCTGTGTGTGTGTGTGTGTGTGTGTGTGTGTGTGTGTGTGTTTGTATGTTCTGGGGCCATCGTAAATCGATCACACCCACCTCCAGCACAGGAAGTGCAAAGTGAAAAATAGTCTGTCCTTCTGCACTTGAAGCTAAAAGCCTCAGTGATGTATGTGACTCAATGCAGATGGAAATATCTTCAATGCAACACAGCAAATATAACAGGTCGATTTTTTATTTTTTTCTCTCTCAATGAAAATAATAGCTGCGGTTTGCTGGAGTGAAGTACCAGATGTGAAGATTTTCAGCACAATGGGAGGGGGGTCATACCGTTTACAGAAGGTCACGTCTGGTTTTCAGATAATAAACCACTATATCCGGCGGCCATATTTTTTTTATATTTCAGCTCTTGTGCGAAATCAACAACAGATGGACAACGCTTCTCAATCTACAGATTTTTCATGCCAGTGCACACGGAGCATTTCTGTGCCTGAGTGACACCTGTTCACTCGCACGAGAGCACAGAACAACTGTTGTGACTGCGACT
>NW_019525237.1:174097-192795 GCF_002814215.2 Seriola lalandi dorsalis | reverse complement strand
CCTGGATTGCATTTTGATCTACATACCACAAATTGTAGAGACTCTCAAATAACAGCTGTGTCTAAACAAATAAAGCTAATAAAGGCTGGGTTACAAAACACTGAATTACCCGTCGCCTGCAACAACAGCTCACGTTTTCATACTAATTTGGTTGCGGTCATGTCATCTTTGGCATCCTAATCAATATAAAGTCAACAAAACTCAGCACTTCCTGTTTTGTAGCTGGCAGTGTCACAGTGTCAGCGGTTGCGCTAATGCAAACTCCAACAAGGTTTTGGCGAGCGGTGAAAGAGCAGTGCGTATCGACATGGTTAGTGTTAGCGGAAACATCAGAGACTCGGTCTGACCCAGACTCAGATGAGGAGTGTGTTGTGAACCAAAATCGGTTGAATTAGCAGACGTATCAGAACGGTTAGCCTAGTTAGCATCTTGTTTAACATTTAACACCCAACCACACACCGTACCCCTTCCCTCCACCTCCCTATGGGTTGAGAGTGTGGGACATAAATGTAGCTCTTCCTGCACCCAAAGAAACTGCACCAGAAAACATAATCCAGGCAGCAGTTGGCAGTAAAAGCTAGCACCACAGCACAGAATAACTGGTCCCACTGTAACTGTTACTATCCTATTTCCCAGGATCAGTGGGAGCTCCAGAAAAGCAGTTTCTATCTCATTTTCTTCCTGCATCGTCACATCCTGGCTTCCGTGACTTGAAGACTTCCTCTCTCTGTGTAATCTGGGCAAGGAAGATTACGGTCGTCCTTCCCTCCTGCATGATTCTTGCAGGTTTTATCTGTCTGCTTGCTTTCTTTGTCCTCACATTTCATCAGTATGGAGAGAATATGTTTTATTATGTTATGTTATTCCGCATGACTTATTATTAGATTATTGGCAAGTTTGAAGCACCAGAAGACTCTGTAACTCTTTCACTTTTCACTGTAGGATAAAGATGAAAGCTTCCTATTTGAGGCTGAACACGCCCAATGCGGCGCTCAGAGTATAACAAATGACAACAGGGAGTAAACAAATATGCTGCAAGTTGTGCTTCTGTCCCTCCTGCACTGTTGAATGTACATGGACGTTCTGCACAGATAAACCCATTAGTGCAGAGTTCAAAACGCTGACCTTTCAAGCTGGATTTAAGACTTTTAAATACTTCAGAGGTGCCAAATTTCAGACAGTTTTAGACTGTCACCCTCCAGACACCGCTCGCACTCCCCCAGCATCTTCTATATAAAATAAGAGGTCGCATCGAGGGCAAAGGATGAAAGCAAGGGAGGTTGAAGAAAAGAGACAAGTGTGGGGCGGAGAGATAAATATATAGAGCACCAGAGAGAGAGAGCGAGCGAGATGTGTCACTCCCCCTCGAGTGTCTTCTTTTCAGTTCTTCTCCTCCACTTTAAAATTACTGGGAGGCATGGGGAGAGATGGATGGACAGAGAGAGGGAGAGAGCAGGAGAGATGGAGGAGTGTGTCGCTGCCCACTCAAGGGCAAAGAGCACCTTGGCAGCCTTTCTTGCAGAGAGACCAGTCCTGTCAGCCTCTACTTCTTCTTCTTCTTCTTATTCTCTCTCGATTTCTGTCCTCCTCTGCGGTTCCTCTGTCTCGTTTACAGCTTCATTTCCCATCAGGTTGTTTCTCTGCTCTCCCCTGGTGGCTCATACTTGTCATATTCTAACCAGGAAATGTATGGAATTGAATAAATATGGCGTGATCACCTCGCAGTGGCAGGCTGGTACAATATGAAGATTTAATGATCCCCAAGATGCCACAACAAAGACGCTGTTCCTTAAACCCAACTCTTATCTTTACAATAATCCAACCACTTTACTAAAGAACATATTTAAATCATCATAGAGAGAACAACAAAACCTAAAATGGATTGAGCAGAGACAGTTCAGTCTGTTTCTATGGGCAATAACACTGAAAGGAAGCTGTGTTCAATTCTTTAATTCTAACAATATACACATACACACATATTAACATATGTATATTCACAATTTAGGTGAGGAGAAATAATGCTTACATAATGCATACACACACACACACACACACACACACACAGTTGTAATCCATCTTAATACCTCAGGGTGTGAGTGGAGGGACAGAGGAGGATAACTGATCATCTTATAGCTCGACATAATCACAGCAATGGGGGATGATGTTCTTACTGTGTTCCCTCAGGACTCTGTGTGTGTGTGCGTGTGTGTGTGTGTGTGTTTGTGTTGTATAAATCCCATGCATAGTAACAAAATGTATCTCCTATAAATAACGTCTTCATTTATTACTTTTGTTTATTGCCGCAGTGACATTTGCATACACAGAGGATTGTGTGTGTGTGTGTGTGTGTGTGTGTGTGTGTGTGCGTGTGTCACAAAGGTATTTCACATATATAAAAACACATGAAGACATTAGCTGTACACAGACAGAAGCTGACACACGCACACACACACACACACACACACATATTGGATCAATCTTCTGCTGGAGAACATGTCGTGTATTAACAGAATCATCATGTGCGAGCTGTTAACCCTGCAGCTTGTGTGTGAACAGATTAGCTTTCTCTGCACTTTTATAGCACGACGCACATCACACAAACACAAACTCACACACCGACACAATCACGATACACATGCACATGACGGCCTTAAAAAAAAAAAGTCGAAGTGAAAGAGCTTTTATCCTCGTGGTTTGTTTGGTAGAAGAAAAGCTTTCATGGGTTTTGGAACAGATTGTACAAAACACAAGCTCTCTCTCTTTCTCTCTCTCTCTCTCTCTCTCTCTCTCTCTCTCTCTCTCTCTCTCTCTCACACACACATTGTTGACATATTTGCCTCCTTTCACTCGCTCACTGTTGATTATGTTATCTCTGAATAAAAGCCAAGGACTTCTTGCTTCACCTTGTGCTGAAATGGAAGGTTGTGAAAGTCGAGTTGTGCGTCGTCTGTAGATTGTGCAGAAATGTGTATTTTTTTCAGTTTGTATCACTTTGCTGCATCAAGTATCTGTTTAATCTGATCCCTGATTCAACATGCAACCAACATGAATGTTATCAGAAGTGTCTGTTGCACACATGCGTCACAGTTTTCCTGTGCAATGAGGGATTTTTGCTTATATTTTGGATGCACTAACTTCTGATGTTACATCCAAATAAAGCAGTTTTTGATCGTTAGCTACTATTTAGTCGCTACTTACCTTCATTTAAACCGTGTCTAATCATCTGACAGCTCTTGTTTCTTGCACTCACCTGACTTGCATTCATTTGGAGTCGAGTTTCAGTCCACCTCATGAATGTAAGTCCAATATTCCCTCTCTTTTTAGCTCTGCTTTGGTCACCACCAACAACTAAGGGAGTTATGTGGCTCATTAGCTGCTAGATGCTCCACTATATGCACCATGTTTTTCACTAGCTTTGTGTGACTGTTGTTTGGTGCTAAGCAGACAGTGTACAGGGGGGTTACAAGGGTTATTTTTTTAAATGATGCCAATCAGTAAAGTTGTAGGTTAGAGAACCAAAACAATTAGCTTAAAGACAAGAAAATGGCTAAAATGCTTGTAGCTACTTTAAGTTTGTGAGTTTCCCTTTTGAAAACACCACTTTAGTCTGCATATACAGCACATACAGGATATGCACGTATGTATGTAGCTCAACAGAATCTGTGAGTGAGTGTTTTTGTGTCATGTATCAATACATTTTCCAGCACAGTATGCATCATTATAGATGTAATGTATGTGCACATGCATGTACGAGTTACCATCTGTGTCCTGTCCCTGTAGTTTTTACATAATGTCTCCTTACCTTTAAAACCTACAGAGCCCAAACAGAAGTAGGCCCCATCATCCCATTCAGCTATAGGTCCACTGTGTGACATGCGGGAGAATAGACGGATGGAAAGAGTAAGAGATGGATGGAAAGTCAGTTTTAAAGTCAGAATTAGCTTATTTTTATTTATAACACAGTCTGTTGTCCAAACTCACCCACTGTGTAATTTAATTCAGTGTGGTTCGCTTTCATTTGGCTTTCAGTGCTTCCTTCTGTGTGATCAGACAGTCTGAGCTGCCTGCAGGGTTTAATCACTGCTCATGTTTATCTGATTGGATCAGTATTGGATCTGTAAGTCAATGTACTTATGAAAATATAAAAACACAGCAAACTCATCCCTGACTTACCAGCAAATTTCTACAACAAGGAAGTTATTTTTGTGCCTTTATTGGATGGAGACAGACAGGAAACGCAGGAACAGTAGACAGCTGCCCCAAGAATTCAACTTTACGTTCAGAGTTGTTTAAATTCGGTTGTCCTATAGCTGCCAGTGAGGGTGGACATTATTAGACATTTAGTCATCATCAGTGAGTCCAGGATTTATCCAGATGGAGCTTTTGGGCTCTGCTACTCGGTTAGCAAGCAAGCAGAGAAACATACCATCAGTCCTTCACCTGGGCATTCAGGTAATGATAGTCCTGGTACAACAAACTGCCGTCATTTGCTGTCAGTACAAAACAGAAAAACACACAGAATTTTCAATAATAACTGCAATAACATCAGTGGATGTGTGGAAGCAGGGAGGAGAGGAAAAGGGGCGGTGAAGGCAAAGAGGATTTCTGGAGTCAATGAAAGGCTCATTGTGATAAAACCACCTCTGACACTTTAAGCTGTAAAGTATAAGCCAGTGAAGCAGGGATTCAGGGGGGGAGGGGGGGGTCACATACACAGAGACAGACACATACTGTAGTCAGCCAGAAATACCTACAATCAAAGGAGGAAGGAAAAGGGAAAAGTGGGTCGACAACAGCAACAAACAAAGAGGAAGTTGACTTTAAAAACTTTAAAACAGTAGAAACCAAAAAGATCAGCCGACGAGCAATAAAAGGCAATAAAAAGCAACTAGCCGTGCATTACGGGCATTAGCCGGCACATCTGGGACATGTGCTCGACCAATCAGATTGCTCCAATGAAAACTCCCCGTTGTGTAAACACCCAGACTTGAGTGCACACAAACACACACACAAAGACACATTATGTACCTAAGCTACGACTGGACACCATCTGGTGTGCCGCACACAGTCCAGCAGGAGAAGTATTGTATTTACATTCCAGGAGGGAACGCCGTGCTTTATGGGGAATTATGGGCACAGCTGGAGCACGCCTTCGACCAATCGCAGCGCTCAGACAAAACCGTGTTATATTTAGTTTGGTTCCTTGTTACAAAGCAGTGGTCAGTGTTCCTCCTCAGCTGCAGCAGCTTATGCAACATCAGAAGACTCTTTCAGATGTGTGTGTGCAGACACTGTGTGTGTTTCTGCATATATGTGTAGGCGTTGTGTATGGCAAGATCGAGTTTTCATTAAGTCTCCGCCTCACTAATTAACTTCACGTTATGTTCAACAAACTACATTTGAAGCTAGTTAGCTGTTAGCTGGTGATGCTAGTGACTTCCTGTTGACAGGCTAGATTTGGTTGGATACAGCTACAGCTGTTTTATCGTGGGTTTGCACATTATCAGAGTTGATACTTGCTAAAACATTTTTTGAAATTTAAATCTATTTTAAACGAACTGGTGCAAAGAGATGTTACACACAAACCTACAGATAGTTTGAAGATTGGCCGGCTGGTGCAGCCCAGTCCTGATCCCTCTGTTTGTTTCCTCAGGCTTTTCTTGTGGTTGAAATCCAGTGTGTGGGCTTCCTCCTCTCTTTTATTACCAACCTCCCATCACAGACATTTCATTTATAACAAGACCACACGGCTCAACAGAAAGTTATGGCATCCCTGATCCTCTCAGAGATTCTCAGCACCGATAAAACAAGATTTAGCTTGTGTTACCTGGAACATGAAGCGACTGAGAAAAGGCTGTCTGCGATCTATTTGAACTGAACCAAACCTAACAACATTTAGTTTGTCTTGTGTAATTCGTGTAACATATTTGGTTTCTTTGGAATTAAATAACACGTAACATGTCAACCATTCAATGCAGCTGACAACTTGATGACAGAAATGCTGCTAAAAGTGTGTATCACGCTTCACACTCAAGTAATATAATAGTGCTATTCACAGGAGTCACCAAACACACAAGCACACACTCACACAAAGAAGCCACACTCGAGCATATTTCGCCTTCAGTCTCCCGCCCGCGCTCTCTTTCCTTCCTTCTTTCTCTGTCTTTCTTTTCACATGTTCCCCGTGGTGGGAAATCAACTCAACCAACAGTCTCTCATTTTCCACGGTGTTACTCACAACATAGTTCCCACCGGGGCCGCTGCCTTTATTACTTTCACAATACAGAACTGGAAAAGTACTGATTGCTTTGGTTAAACTTAGGGGTGTTTCATTTTTGTGCAATGGATTTGATAAATTACCAGAGATTAAAAAGAAAAAAAAGAAAAAAGCCAGCACATATAAATGAAAGCTTAAAGATATGAAGGCCCTGCAGACCCGCATGTGTTTCAGTTACGATTAGGCCTCCTTTCAGGTTGATGTTGTAGCAGAGGCCTGATTACGGGACGTTTACCATACCCAGTGCTCCAATAAGAATGGGGATGATTCGCCTCGACAGGTGCAACAGGGAGATTTCAGTCATGTGTTCTGTAAACGCCCACACACACACATACCTGGGAGGAGGTTTAGTCGGAGGAAGGCGTCAAGAAAACACAGGAATATGAATAGCAGTAGCAGTTCATGTTGTTTCTACTGTCCATGACCGTTTGTTGTTATTATTGTAACCATGACGACAAAGATCGTGTAATGTTGAGGAGGTATTTATTTTAACCCAAATCACGATCTTTTCCTAAACATTACCAAGTAGCGTTTTAACCAAGTCATGACCATTATTAAGTAACCTCAGCGGACCACAGTAGGTACGCCGCTCTCGCCACAGTCTGCGTGTTTGTTATTGTAACCATGACAACCAAGGTCTGATCCATTGTCGGTACAAAATTACCAATCAGTGCAGCTTTAAGTGATCAAATAAAACCATTAACATAATTACTAAATGAAAAGTTCACGTTCCAGCGGGACTTATCTTTCGTCTAATCATCTTTCACATCAAGTCAAAACCATATACTAGAGATGTTTAACAAGCTAACCAAAGTTTGGTTGAGCAGTAACTCCCAAACAGGCTGTTAACAGCTGCAGAGGAGAAAACCCATTCCTAACACCTTTCTCCTCTCTGAGTGCCTGGATGTCACTGAGCCGCTCTGCTCGCCGCGTCCAGAGTACCGACTGTTGTTGCTGTTGACGCAGCGACTGCACTTTAATGTCATTTTTGACAGCAGCACTGAGGATATGGACACACACGCTCATACAAAAGACTTGACGTGGAAGTGTGTTTTTTAGTTTTTAGTTTTTTTTTGCTCACACTCAAATTCAGCACTCAGAGGACTTGTCTGGAAGAGCCGTGTCTTCTCTCCTCTCACTGCTGCAGTGTCATAACTTTTAATCAAAGCAAGTCAGCTCTGCCAGACAAAAGGGGAGATACAGAGACAGAGACTGACACACACACACACTCAGGGTCAGAGAGTGTGTTTAAAAAGATTAATGACTTCCACAACTGTCCTACACACCAGGTTAACAACAAACATACAATATAGCCCTTCATTCTCTGCGTGTGCTCAGGGCCTCCTCTCTTCTGATTGGCTCACTGACGTGTGGTTACTACATCTCCAGAGAGAGAAGCCTGAGAGAGGAGATGTAAAACTACAGCGAGATGGTTTTTGGTTCTTAAAACCACAAAAATATCTTCTTACGGATCAACACTTTAAATATGGGACCTTTAAAAACAACAAGTGTTTTCGGATTTGCAAAGTTTAATGAGCAGAGGTGTAGTACACCGCAAAACACTTCCTTGCCTCCTTATTTATCTTCCATTTACCAATAAGTAATGTTTGAAAAATGTCTCTGGGCTTCAATCTGTATTTGATCTGTGAATCAGAACATTTCAAACGAGTAAATTAGGTCCAATTTCCCAGATATTGCAAAAAATAAAAACAAAACAGCATTTTCATCCACTGGAAGCAGAAACTGTTTTTGTCAATAAATAGATTATATGATAAATGTATACGGGGGTGCAACTGTTGAATAGATGAATTATGATGACGGATCGGAGGAATTGTATAACATTTTAAAAAATTTTCCGTCCGCAGCGACCTCCAGAAGAGTTTAACCTGCTGAAGTCCTGACACTGCATGTTTTTCCTTCAGACGGCAGATAACCGTTTTCCCTCTAAACCAACACATCAGCTGACGTTAAAGCACAAACACAGTTCATCTTCTCATAACAGATTATTTAGATGTACTTTCACCTTGGTGTTTCAACCCAGCTGAGGGAAACATTTCTGATTTCCCCTCCTGGCATTTCTAACATTCAGTTGTAATCTGTCTTCTGTCTCTTTCTATTTGAGACTTAATTAATCTCTCTCAGCAGGACGCTGCTTCTCACATTCCCAATCTCACGTTCACTCAATACCTCCTCCCTTTGTGTTTCATTCACTCTTTACAGTATGTGCACTCTCTCTCTCTCTCTCTGTCTCCTGCTCTCTCTCTCCCTCAGTTGAGTGATACTGGCTGATAAATGTATGGGGGGGGAGGGGGGGTCTCAGGTCTGTTTCTGATTAATAGCCAAGAGGCCATTCAGGAAACATAATGAGTCTCTGTGTGTGTGTGTGTGTTCTCCATGGTTGAGTGGTTGTAGCTTCCCTGTTTGCGAGTGTGTATCTCTCTCGTAGCGCAGATAGTGATGAAAAACGCTCCATTTTCATCATCGCCCTCACTTATCGATTCCTGAGTGACATTTTCCCATTTCTCCTCCGTTCCTCCATTCACTGCTTATCCTCCTCATCCACTTCCCTTCTCCTTAACATCCCTCCTTTTCTCTCGCTTTGGGGTTAAGAATACAAATTACACAGCGAGACACCAGCTATATGAACTTAAAGGTTGTAATTAAACATCAATACGTCTTTGCCAAATGAACTGGGAGACCACAGTGGAAGCAGCTCGGAGCCGGTATCTCACTGCAGAGGTGGCGCTGCTCTCAGCGCAGGTCATCCTGGACCTTAAAGTGGTCAAGGAAAAAAAAACAAAAGTTCCAAAACAACTGGGCAACATCTGCTGGTGAAGATCAAGTCATATGATCGAAAGCTCCTAAAGCTTTAGGCTGCTGTTTCCGCTTTTTACCTCAACTGTCTTTCGGTGAGAAAGGTGGTGACTAAAAAAAAGTTAAGTGTTGTCAAGGTTGCTAGGTGACAGGAGCCGCACTTAGCGACAGAACGCGAACATCCTCCGTAGGTCAGACAGGATGCGACACCTGAAGTGGGACACAGCTTATGTGTCACACTGATTAGAATTCAGTGGTGAAAGGTTAAAGGTCAAGGTCACTGTGACCTCACATTTCTGGCCATAACTCAAGAATTCATACCGTAACACTAGAAACCTTTATTCAATCCTTCCTTCCTGTGTCCTAACTTTCTCCTTGAAGTCTAACTTTATTTGCCTCCCTCCTCCCTTCTTAGTCTTTCTCTCTTTTAAAATACAACAGTAGTAAAACCCTGTCACACAGATCCATTAATATTCTTCTTCAGCGCTGCCTTCTTTTACTCCCCGTGCAATCATTCTCTCACATTCATTCACCTCTCTCTCTCTCTCTCTCTCTTTCTCTCCGGCTTTTGTCATCGTCTGTCATTTGTATACTTTGAATCTTTGAGTTTTGTCCTCTACGGCTTCCTCTTCTCTCTCTCTCTCTCTCTCTCTCTCTCTCTCTCTCTCTCTCTCTCTCTGCAGCACCCGAAGGCTCGTCTCTCTCTCCTCCTGTGTATAATCTGGAGTCTCTCGACTGCTTTAAGGAACGCTCTGTTCTGTTCTCCGTTGCGTCTCAGAGCGAACACGCTGTTATCTGTCTGCCCAATTTTACACACTGCATTGTAATGCCTTCGACACATCGATGTGCCCCCCCCACACATACACACACACACACACTGACACACTGACAGATATATACACTTCCAGAGCTGCACTTCCATCTTCCATCCTTCCTTCTTGCGATCCGTCACAGCAGTCGACAGAGACAGAATATCTTTAAGTTACAATACCACTCAGTCACCCATCACCCTGTCACACTCACACACACACAAACACACACGCTCACAGATGGAGGGATTATGTGCTATCACATTAGCAGTGCAGCTTTGTGTTAATGGCCTTTTACATCACTTTGGCACTTTGGCACTTTGACTTTTTAAACACATTCAACCTTCTGGCCTGTGGAGGAAAATGTCGAGCTGCTGGAAACGCTACATTCTTTTTCACTGGTTTTGGTTAGCTATGCTAAAATGCTGGTTAGCAGAGTTGCCAAAAGTAAACTTGCTACTCTGCAACACTGTCAACTTCAGTTTCGGAGATGCGGTTGACATGCAGTGTGGGCCCTCGTTTGGGATCGAGTCAACTTCGTTTGTCAAAAATGTGCATTAAGACATAAACACACACAGAAGTGAGTGCACCTCGCTTTTCTTTTTTTTCCAGAAACAGATGCAGATGGATTAAAGCTGAAAAATGAAAGAACTGTTACAGGAAAGTTCAGACGTGCTCATTACAGTCCCGGGTTGTAAATTATCGTGCAACAACCAGCCGTCTTTACAGCCTGTTGCAAAGACACAAATAACCCAATTAAACAGCATGAAGTCAGTTTTAGCTGCAGTAACAAGCCTCTGAAAACATGTACAGTATACAGCCCTGTAAACTTAGCATTTTGTTTCAAAAGTTTTGAAAGTATATTTGTACCACGACTAATGTTCTAATATATTACTACTGCAATGTTATGTTAATGTTATTTGGTGTTAATGAGCCACTTCCTTGTTCCTCCCTCCTGCAATGCTTTCAGCTACGAGGGGAATGTGTAAATAGAGTTTTATATATTATGCATAACCCTGCAACCCCTGGGATAACACATTCATGAATCTGCAGTCATTGTTTAGTGTCAGAGTTTAGGTTTGCTGTATGAGAATGCATTATAACTAAGTAGGTACGTTTTTATTTCGTCCTCCTTCCTCCATCCAGTCCATCCATCTCGTTGTAATGGCGCTCCATCTGTGCAGTCCATTAGGTGGCCTCATGGCTTAGTGGCTGCACTGATGAAAATGACCCATGTGACACAACACCGTCCACACAGAGAAATAAATAAATCAAAGAGCGACGCTGTCACGCATCGGGACACGATCCTGTGCGAGATTCTGGAGGCTCGTGACTGTTAATGTGATTTGAGCATCTTACAACAATGTTCCTCTTAAATCCCTCATGTTAATGTGTTCTCGTGATGTTTTTATGAGGTTTCTACGAAGGAAAAGCAAAGAGCAGCAGCCGCAGTGTCAGTTCAGTGTCAAATTACTGTCGCTCTTCTGTCAGCTTTTCATTTGATCTTGTGAAATTACAGGATTTCACCTTGTGTTACTTTAGAAAACAGGTTTGATCAAAGAACATGTGACGTGGGAAGGTGTAAGGAGATATGCACAAAACATATTGAATATTGCATGAAAATAATTTTTCATACAACAGTTTTTCTTGCTGCGACAAACGGGTTGAAGTTAAGAATCATCTTATCTCACCATAAGATTCTGGAGTGTGTTTGTTGACGACAGGGTGCCTGTGTTGGATGAAAGAACTGGAGATTACTGGTGCATTCAGCTGTGTTGTTGTGGTTGTTGCTGGTGTGTGGGAGTGTGTGTGTGGGAGTTGCTGGTTTCCGGAGGTTTTCACTCACTTTTACCTCAGTTTTGATCTGAAATGTTCCACAAAAGAGCATCAAAAGTCAAAGTGTCTCTCTTTTTTCTCTCTCTTTCTCTCCTCCGTCTTTCTCTGCAGGCAGATGGATGGTGCTGATCCCTCGCTCCGGAGGTGTGGAGTGACAGATGACAGAGGGATTGATACAGCGGGAGAGAGAGAGAACGAGAGAGGTCACTGCCACCGGTGACGGAGACAACAAGCAAAGGTCAAGCCGATCATTCGGGAGGCGAGGAGAGGTAAGTGACTGGATTTACTCTCTCTGTCTTTATAATCTCTCTCTCTCTCTCTCTCTCTCTCTCTCTCTCTCTCTCTCTCTCTTTCTTTCCATCTCATTCTTTCTTCTTTTCTCGTGTTACTTCTGTGATATTTCTTGCTCCCTTTTTCTCCTTTTGTGTGTTTCTCCTTCTGATCCTTCACTTTGTAAAACACGTAACACCCTCAGTGTTCACGGTGCTCAATATTTCAGAATAAAGCGGCTTCACTTGCGATGCAGCGCGGCGCTTTGTGTGGAGGCTTTTTCAGCGGCTCCGCTGGTTCTCACAGTATTATTTTCTTAGCTTTAAAGCTAGTGGCTGAAGGAGATATACGGCCACTGGATTGTGCTGTATCACAACAGTGACTCGACACACAGTCGGTTGGTTCAAGTTTCTCTGTTTGAAACTCTCTCCGTGTGGCAGCTCTTCCTGGGAAACGGCCTCCGCTGCACCTGAAGTCATATGTTTTGTTTTTTTTAAACGCAGCTTTTAAGGAATACTCAGCAGTTAGCACGCAGCTACGTGCTAACAGGCAATGAAACGAAAACAGCAGAACTAGATGCTGGGATTCTGTTTGTAACACTGAATTGATGATGGTACCTGCAAGGTGAGGCTCACCTCACAGACACAGATTAACGAAGACATCAGTGGGTTTCTTTTTGGTAACAAGGTTGTTTGTACTGCATCATTCAGGAAGTGTGCAACACGAAAATAGTAAAATTACACATATGTGAAGCTAAAAAGACCATGAACATCATTTTCAGTAATCCTGAGAGGCCCATAAAAGATAAAACCCACACCGATTGTGATCTATAAGATATCCTTGTAATAAGGAGCCGATCATCGCACCACATGCAGCAGTCTGATCAACTCATCTCCTCCGTTGAGCCATGATGTGAGGCCACACAGTGTCAGTGGGA
Organism: Seriola lalandi dorsalis; assembly: GCF_002814215.2. Lineage (NCBI taxonomy): Eukaryota > Metazoa > Chordata > Actinopteri > Carangiformes > Carangidae > Seriola > Seriola lalandi. The sequence goes on along the minus strand of NW_019525237.1, from coordinate 179,852 downwards.
TTCTGAATGAGGTTTTCTTACTTATGGAACAGAACCTGGTTGGTCAGTCGATCATGTGACCTTTGCTTTGCTCTTACGCATCTACAATGAAATGGATAGTAGTGCAAGTGATACTGAAATATTTATGAATAGAAAACACTGCAAACGAGAAATGATTCCTCCTAAGAAATGTGATGTACCACAATGTATCCGTACAGTACGAATCAACAATGCAAACACAGGTCATTTCAATCAAGATGTAATAGAAGTAATAGATAATCATTATAATCATATATAAGCATCTCCTCTGCTGCCACAATACAAAGTATCAGTCTCTACTGTCACAGAAGTTGGTGTTTAATCATTTAACATTCAACGTTTATAGCTGGAAGTGTTTATGGATATGAAATATAAACCCTTGAATGTTAAGCTTCAAACCACACACACACACACACACACACACACACAAACACAAAAAACAATTAGTACTGTTTTCCTTTTTAAGGGCAGTCTAACAAGAAGAACATTCCCCCCATCACATTTCCCTGTCACCCTCCACTGTTTTATCTCGCAGGGCAGAAATGGCTTCAACCAACGACGAGTGCAGCAGCAATTTGCGCCCACAGTGAAAAGCAAAGCGACGGCGGCGACATCTGTGCCTTAACTAGGCGTCAGCGGCGTGATCCACTGCGAGTCTCCAGCTATATCTGTGTTTCTCTCTCCAGGAAGTGGAGTGGGAAAAAACATTTTTACAGTCACAACCACCAATTATAATCTACGGACGACTTGATTGGTTGGCGCGCGCGCTCACTCGCTCCTCAGGCTGCGTCTAATCTTGGCTTTGAAACTACTTTTGAACAGTGTGTTTTCATACCAGGTTTAAGGCTAAAACTAGATGATTAAAAGGGGAAAAGATAATTGTTGTTAGAATAACGAGTTAGTGTCCTGTGGTAGTCGAGGGATTGGTTCAGTTTTCCCTCCCTCTCGTTCGTGTGTTTCCTCAATCCCTTTTTCCTTGATCTTCCCACTCCTTTCTCCATCTAACCTTCCTCCTCCGGCTCTCCCTCACCTCCTCCTCGCTCTCTCTCTCTCTCTCTCTCTCTCTCTCTCTCTCTCTCTCTCTCTCTCTGTGATGTATTGCTGCTTTATCAGACTGGTTAAATGGCTCGCCTGCAGTGCTCTTTAGTTTCCTGTGAACTATGCTGATACTCTCCCTGAGAGGACGAGATAGGGAGCAGTCTGTCCAATTCACTGAACAGTGCAGAGGTGACACACACACACGCACACACACATTCCAACATGTACAAATACACACATATAATTCCTTATCTACCATCTCATATCTATTCTTATTTAAAGTTGTTTGCAGTTTTCTCCTGTTGCATTTTCATTTCTTTAAGCATCTACTGATTTTCAACCCAGACCTTATTATAATGTTGTTTACCATCACTTAGACTCATGCATACAGCGACCTCATTAAGGAATTAAGGACTTGAGCTTCAAGAAACCCCACGACTCCTCTTTACTGTTCATATTGACTATATGCTGCACTTTTTTTTTGTTAGTTTTTTTCAGCATAGACATGGCCAAGACAAATAATCAATAAATCCTGATAGAGAGTGTGGTTTACAGCCTCCTCTAAACGGCTGACGATGTCGACGTGTCTGACTGGACTGTAAGCTTCCTGTTGCTGAAAGGTTTTTTCCAGGACTTAAATAATGACCCAGTTGGATTAAACCGAAGCCGAGGTCAAAGTTAGTGGTGAAGTTGCTTTGAGAATGATTGAATATGAGGGGAAAACGCTGTTTGATATGGTCGGAACTTCCTCATTCCGACTAGTGATAACAGGTGATACGGGTGAGATACAGCACAACGCCTCGGGAATAGCAAAGTAAGCGAACATTGTGGTTACGAGGTCAAGAATGGACCTCCATACTTAATCCTATTTGGAAGAGCAGGATAGATGGTTGAATGCAAAGTGTCTGACTCTGACAGTGGAGACCGTGATTCACATACATTTAACCTGCAATCGATATTAGTTCCTTATGACCCAACCCTTTCTCATCATGAGGAATCAAAGTTTTAAACGATGCTCATGAATAATATTGATCATATATTTTAGAGTCAAAACAACATGCACCAGACTTAAGGGAAAAAAATTTAATTGATAATAAGTGGTCCAGATCTGCCCCAGAACTGAATGGGTTCTTCCCTGGCCGATGCCCCATGCCTCCACCAAGGTCAGTGTAAATCAGTTCAGTTCTTTTTGCGTAATCCCGCTGACAAACAAACAGACATGAGTGAAAACATAACCTACTTGGCGGAGATAAAAAAAGAAAAAGTAGATCAGCAGATGGCGAGGCAACACTGTGGTTTAACTGTTCCATCTTCCCCCCATCCGACCGCTGGACGTGGTTATTAATATAAAGTGAAGTGAAGAATAAGACCAACATGAGCAGTAGGTTGTTTAGACATGAAAGTGTTACTGATCTTCTCAATGAATTCTTGGTGTAAAAGTCAGTAGGTATATTTCTCAAAATGTCAAAGTATTCCTACAAACACAGAGGATGCAGATCAGAAAACAAGTCATATGAATCACTTTTTCTGAAGGTCACACAGTGTGGGTCGGTTTTGGAAGAGGCTGCAAACAACTTGTTATGATTGGTTGTTTTCTTAGGTTTGAGGACTTGTTGCAGATAACACAAGAAGGAACATACAATGCGTCTGCCCACACACACACGTCATTAACCTGAAAGAATGATGATGTTTGCACATAATCGCACCTTGATGGCTAATTTATGCATGAACATTCATTTAGACAAACAAAAGCAAAACCAAAAAAAATGAATACGCTCGCACACATTGAGATACAATGGATTCACATTAGACAATGGAAAAGTCAACATGCCCACACAGTGTGAAGAAACGCAAAGACGCGGTTTGATGTTTGTGCTTATAGCAATGAGTGAAATATGTTCACGCACACTTGGCCTCTTCTATTCTGCTTGTATTATCATAGACTCAACACCCACTAAAACATTTCAGCTGGAGGCCTGGATCCGTCTGGAGATGTGTTGGCTTTTTATCTCCAACACACACACACACACACACACATACACACACAAACACAGAAGGAAACACACATGGGAAGCGCACACACCCATTCACTTTTCATTCTTAAACATGCGCCCACACATATTGAAAAAATGTCCCATTGGTTTTTCAGCCTTCCACGCTTTGTCTCACTGACAGACGTACTGTATGTGCACACACACACACTCTCTCACACACTCACACACACACACACACACACACACACACACACACACACACTCTGACTATTCCACCTGTCCTTGAAGACATTTATGAGGTGCTAAATCACTAAGCCGTCTGAGTGGTAAGGGTAAATAGAGAGGACAGCCAGTGCTTCTGCTCACACCACACACACACACACGCACGCACGCACACACACACACACACACACACACACACACTGCGTAAACATCAAAGCTTCTGTTTCATTTCATCTCCCTTGGTTTATTTTAAATGACTGTTTTTAAATGCGGCATATACGTATATATATGTATGGTAGTCATTCTCTCTCTAAAACTTTTATTAGGATCACAGACAATATCATGAATAAGTCCAGTAAAAGAAGAACCGCTGTGAGGAGGCAAACAACAAAGAAAAGAAGGGAAAGAAGACGAACTGAGTGGGTGGGTTGGTAGATGGGTGGAGATGGAGGGAGAAATGCGGGAATAGTGGAAGGGAAGCAAAAAATGGGAAGTTTGGGAATAGGAATCAAGGAAATTGGTGGAGAATTTAAATGAAAGAAATGGAAGTCAGAAAGGAAGGATGGAAAATTTTAAAAGCATGAATGAGGGTAAATGGAAGGAACGCTGGAAAGATCAATGCATGTGTAAATGTGGAGGGAAACTGGAAAGTAAGAATACACAAAGACGGACAGTCAGGACGATGTAAGAGAGGAAAGTTTGATTGAGCAATACAAACTGTAGAAACAGGAAGTTCAAAAGATCTGATCTCTTTTTGTTGTTGTTGTTGTTGTTGTTTATTTCTTACACAGAACAACCTGATCCTCCAACTCTGACCTGAAAGAAGAAAAGCCACTTGCAACACCTTGGATACAACCAACCACACCAGCGACACTTACAGCCGATTTCAGATACTAAAACTATCCGGCAAAGATCTGGTGGACCGGTGGATACAGAAAGCAGCAGCCATGGATATGAACAATTCAGTTTTTAGCTCCGAATTAGGGACTCTTAAACTCTTAGCTACATCATGAGGTGGATGTGATTCAACAGCAAGAAGCAACACAAGGCGATTTGACTCATCATCGTATACCTTGAGAACGCGTCGCCACTGATTTATTGGCAAGAAATGGGAGATTCAACCCTCAGTGAACAATCTGAGGCTGTTTGCAGCTAGCAAGACTTTACTGGAGTACAACTCTAGAACACTTGTAGCTAGTTCCTCCCCATCCCCTCTTCCCCATCCCCATCATTCCCCATTCCCCAAGTTGAGCCCTCCCTGTTTTCTCCCCTTCCCCCAGATCCTGGTTTTATCAATCTTTGATAGTGTGCTGTTGGTTAAAGACACACTTTAAAACTCAATGTACCGTGAGCCTCTCTCCACCTTCTTCTTCCCTCTGCTGGTGAAAAAGGTGGATTAAAACCAGGGGAGTTCCTCCTTTGTTCAAGCTCCTCCAGCGTAAGGGTCTCTCTTTGGGATGGGTGGCCCAGCAAGGGCTCTCCTTGGAGGGTTCAGCACAACCACCTCCTCTCTGGAGGTGGGAGGTCGGATGTCTTGGCCGAGCAACAACCCCCTGGACCTTAACCAAACCCTGCCTTGGGGGAGCGTTGGTGCGGGAGGCGCGGCGGCCATGAGTGCAGGCCTGGACAATTTTACCCAGGAGTCAATCACCAGGGCAGTGATCAAAGAGAAAAACTGGCCGGCGCTGCTCATTCTCGTCATCATCGCGTTGACGATCGGCGGCAACATCCTGGTGATCCTGGCGGTGTCGCTGGAGAAGAAGCTACAAAACGCCACCAACTTCTTCCTGAGGTCGCTGGCTGTGGCAGATATGCTCGTGGGCATCCTGGTCATGCCGATCTCCTTAATCAACATCCTCTATGGTGAGTCACAAGAAAAATACTTCTCATAGAGGTTGAACAAGCAACAAACACCAAAATTCAAGGTTGTTGATTTAGTTTCCTCAATGTAAACCTTTTACACCCTTTTCACTAGTGTAAAAAAGTGTAAAAAATTACATTTAACAAGACTTAAAGTCTACAACCATGCGTAACTGTGTGGTGTATTTAGCTAAAGGCTAATAAGTGCTTGTAATTACTGATTTCAGTCTTTACGCTTTCTTGGTCTAATCATAAAAAGACAGATAGACGCCTATAAAATCACACAATATTTGAACAATCTTCACTGCTAATTCTTGCCCCTGATCTTGAGCATCCACCCACTCACCAGCTGTTGCCAGCACACTGTCACATGCTGAATGTCAGTATTTCAGAACATTTTTCAGCGCAATTATTGAAATGATTATTGCTTCTCCGAGACGTTGCACACTGTTATTTTGTGACTTAAACAAGACCCGGAGGATGCCACTTGATAATTGCAATATCGTACCAGATATCAACTGCTGTTCTTGCTTACAATATCTGTGCCAGGGTTCTGCGTTAATGCCAGCATTATCTTAATCGGATGGAGTGGGGGAGTGTGTGTGTGTGTGTGTGTGTGTGTG
>NW_019525237.1:158020-174077 GCF_002814215.2 Seriola lalandi dorsalis | reverse complement strand
GCGGGTGGGGGGGGGGGGGCCTATGTGTGTATCATTTCTTCTCAAATGTATAGTAATATTGCAACCAGGTTTTCACATTAGCACCACAAAGGAAAGGTGTATTTCCTACTCTGCACCTGTAAATGTCACCATCACAGAACTGATCACAGACTTTTATGGTTTTGTTGTCATGTGTTTCGGGAGTCAAGTCTCAAGTAAGTCAAGCGTCACAGCAGTCTAGTCAATGTCCATTGTCAAGCCCTTATTTTTGTGAATTAAAGACTATAGTCAGTCGCTCGGGGCTGGGCAAGTAATGTAACTTCAGTAGCTGTTTATCAGAGCTGTTCTGCTGCAGCCAACAATGTCGCTAACTGAACAAAGATAGTTAAGTTGTGGATCTGAAAACCAAAACAATTAGCTGAAGGATGCTAAAATGCTCCAGAAAGCTAACAAAGATAAGATTTCTCTATGGTTTAATGATCCATTTGTGAAACTACTGATAAGCGCAGCTTTAAGAGATCAATTAAAAACATTAGGTCCAAACAATATTATATATATACATAGTAGAAATAATGTCAGCACACAAATATGATCTGTAATCATTGTTCCAGCATTTCCAGGCAAGTATGTGTCTGAACTTTCACATTTAATGGATTGTTATAAAAATATTGATTATAGCCAAATCTTTGGGCCAAAAAATATTTTCAGACACCATCACATCTGGGAATAATTTGATTCAATATTCGTCTTAATTCTGTGAGACTGCACAGGCGTGATGTGTGAGAACATCACGGTTTAAGGAGACAGAGTACATGTCATTCTAATCTGCTGTCAGCAGAGACAGCTAAATATGAATAAGCTGTCACAGATATTATCATGACAGGCCAACAAATTTGGAAAATAGATCATTAGGCTCAGTTGCTGCTAAATGATTTGTGATTCAGTTTGGATTTCTGTCCGTCTTGACAGTGACGCTGATGTGGGGAGTCTCCTCGGTTACCAGCCGACGTCACATGTTCGTGTTGTGTCTCTTGCAGAAAACGTGTTGATTAACTGAGTTTCAGTGCAAACAGCGACGCCATTTAAGCCGAAGCGTTATCACCATGGTCAATTTTGCCAGTGTAACAGAAGAGAAAGCCAGAGTCAGACGAGTCAACATAGATGTTATCTTGATAGGACAAAAGTTTGAGAGAATAACCCTGATGATGTCAGCAGGGTTTTTTCGGCTTGGCTTTGCCATCATGTGACATTGTCAGACTCATTATTGACAATTCGAAGCAGCAGAACCAAAGATATCAGCTTTTTTATTTCCCATTTTCATCGTTGTGAAAACCTGGTGCCTACATTACCCACAATGCAACTCGACCACCAGCGAATTGAGAGTAAGAGATTCAAGTGTGATTTGCTAACGTAGCCTCGAGCTGCTAACCTCGAGCAGAGATGTGGTTTCACTTTCTGACTCCACGCCCCAGATTTTGTTTTTGTTTTGTTTTTTAGTTGCATTATGGGAAATGTAGTTTTCAGTGTTTATGGAGATTCACCCATGCTCAGGCCTAACAGGCCTTATGAGACCCTCAAATTTGTGGAAGTACAAAAACAAGTTATGAAAAAAACTAATCACCAGAAATATTATTTCAGTGCTGAAATAAATTTCCACCTTTTACAAGCCCAAAATAAAAATGCCGATGTGGATCTACACACAGGGGAACAGTACTCAGATGAAATCTTTACTCCCTCTTCTGTCTTCAGTCGTTTTGTCCTGAAGCTCTTTTGTATTCTCAGCACAACTTGGCCAAACCTGCTGTATTCATGTCTCTGCTCTGTAGCTGTCAGGCATCCTTCAGGAATACTAAATAGGGGACAGGGAAGGTTGATTGCTGCTTAATGGTCCGTGTATGGTCAATGGACACACTTGCTCACTTTCTCTGTGTCTGTCTGTTAGTTCAAGCCGCTGCTGCTGCACATTGCCCACGGCGGTAATCAATGTTACACACACACACACACACACACACACACACACACACACACACACACACACACACACACACACACAGTAAGAAAGAAAAATGCTGACAAGTCTGTCTTCTTCTCTCTATTTGTTGATGCACATACACATCGAGACAGATAGGCCATGTGTCTCTCTGTCATTTATATACACACCCACAAAAGAACACCAGTCGCTACACACACACACGCACGCACACACACTTGAATGGAGCCTGGATCCATACTTGCAGTGTTACCCCATCAGACTGGTACTTGACTGCATTGATCCCTACGGCTGGCTGAGTGATAGACCAGACAAACACACACACACACACACACACACACACACACACACACACACACACACACACACAGGCACATCACAGAGTGTTCTCACACAATTGAAACTGACAGTGAATCATTCCGATCACAATAAGTGATGATGATGACAATCATGATGAAGGATGATGCAGATGGTAATTATGCTACTTTTTATTCCTATATATATATATATATATATACATATGCAGATGCACACACACACACACACACACACCACACACTGCTTTTGGCAAATACGTTTGAATTTCTGTAATTGGAATAAACAGTGATGGAGTGTAAGCCACCAGAAAAATCTCTCCCTCTCTCTCTCTCTCTCTCTCTCTCTCTCACACACACACACACACACACACACAGGCTGGCTTTTAGTAATGGTCCAGTAAAAAGATAAGAATGAGGTAAATGCTCTTTGGACGGGAACAAGGATTCTCATCATCCAATAAATCTCTGTGACGAGCTTCTCCACCCTCAGACACACACGGCCTCATTCACATAACCTCATGGTGGCTTTTTTTTTTTTTTTTTTTTTTTTTTTTTTTTTTTTTGCTTAGTGGGGAACTGGACTAATTTCACACATCAAACAGGTCTTGGGAGAGCAGAATGGAGGGAGCTGTGAACGTCACTTAACTCAGCGATAGTTTAGTTTTGAGGACTGTAATCTGAGGGAAGAAGTAAGAGCCACCACACCTCTGTATCCCACCCTTCATCTCTGCTTGAGGCTAGCAGCTGCATTAGCCTCTTGAAAATGAATCCGTTTCAATTAGTATGTAACTTCATTTCAAATGCAGACTGCATTATAAGAGACACCTAGACAGGGGATTGGGAAGGGTGTTAGATTGTAAAATATTCTGCTCATTAAATGCTGGCTTTCTGCTGGTAAAAACCAACTGTTAAGTCATTGTGAATCCTGCATAGAGAGCAGCGTGGTAGTGCAACACTGCTCCCTGACACACTCAGGAACATGGGAAATTGTTTGATCTCCAGTGATAACAAAGTGTGTGGAAAATGTCTTAATTTTCCAAAACCATTTCACTGTTCTACGCTAATTAGACATCTTCCAATTACTCTGAATGTGATTCTCGGCTATAAAGGGAGGGGAATATGGCAACAAATTAGTGTAATTTAGACTCATTTAGTTTGTTTTCTTCCTTGGCTCTTTGTTTGCATGCCGAAAAAACCTACAAGTAGAGGCGCGCCATCAGGAGAGGCAAACCAGGCAAGTGCTTGGGTACCCCAGTGGTAAAGGGGGCCCTTGATGGCCGCTTATCCTGGGACATTATGCAATGACAACTATAAATCTCCTTAAATCTCTATGCAGTGCACTGCTGTTGTCCCCAACCCCCCCTAAGTGGGACCCCTGATGATGTGTGCTATAGCTATCTATCTATCTATCTATCTATCTATCTATCTATCTAAACAAAAGAGGTACAACAGAATATATCTCACCTCAAATCTCACCTTCAAACATATAGCAAATATGAAGGGTTAATACACAGGGCATGATGGATAAGAACAAACAAAAGTAGCGGAGAGGGAGATGAGATCTGAAGGTGTACATCACACACATGCACGCACACACTCATGCACGTGCGCTCACACAGGAACATACAGCCTGAGAGCATATGACCTTCAAGGCCGACTCAATCAAAGTTCTTGCTGAAGGCTATCTCTCTGCATGGAGCCCAGATTGGGAACACACACACACACACACACACACACACACACACATACAAGATACCAAACGACTTCCCTGACAGTGGATTGATATGAGATCCCGTACTATAGTTATGCAGAAATTATACAGAGAAGTTTGTATTTGAGGGCTCTGCAGGATGTCTTTGCAAGAAAGAAACTTTCATCAACAAAGGTTCATCTTCATATTTTGGACACTGCTCGTCTCTTTCTGAGCATACTGAGGGAGAAAGTCAGAGAAGGTCAGAGAACTACATCAAGAAAAATCATTATCGATGATCAACTTTGGTACCAGTTCTCTCACTTCAATCAGAAATTCTAGTTTAGCCTTAACTCGAAAATTCAATCATTTTCAAAGCCAAAATTGACATTAAAAATTTAAGAGCAGAGTTACTGCAGAAAAGGACTGAAGCAAATTGGTAGTTTGCTTTCATTACTCTTAATTACTCTAGAGACGATCAACAAAAACACATCAGTTCTTCAAAGTAAATCCGCGCTTCCTTCTTAGAAGCCGATGTGACCTCAAGTTAAACCAGTGACTCAAAAACATCATTTAAACACTCACCTCGAATCCCTCCTTGACTAATATCTGATTTGCTTATATCTTTAAATCATAACCTCCCTGCATTATGCACTGCCACAGCAGTTCAACTGAAAATGCATCTTATTAAAAAGGCAAAATGAACTGAAAATGTTGTTTTAGTTGAGACTAAAGTCTTTTGATAAACAGAGTTTATCTGCAGCACTCAGAGTCGATTTGAGTCTCTCAGTGTATTTAGCAGAAAATCCAGCACACCCGCTAGCCAGCTGAGTAACACCTTCTGTGTGTGTGTGTGTGTGTGTGTGTGTGTGTCATGCAGTGCCCCCAATAAGTGTTTGACCTCTGAAAAGTTACGCAAGCGGCCTCCCACTCAGCACACACACACACACACACACAAGCAATCGCGTGATTCAGTCCACATGCATCACATACGTGCTGCTTATCCTGCGAATCAGAGATGAAATTAAGCAGTGTTTGTGTGTGTGTGTGTGTGTGTGTGTGTGTGTGTCTTTGGCCGCAGGTCCTGTCCTCTGTGAAGAAAGGACTGCTCATATAGAATAGCTGCAGGCGTTGAAAGACACAGAGACGGACTTTGCAGTGCACTGTACGTCCTCTTTAGAAAGCTGACACAGCTGGAAATAAAACAGAAGCACCGTTTCCTCTGATGTTCTCCAGTTGCGTATTTGCATTTTATTCTGTTATTATTCTGGACAGGAGAACCTTTAGGGAAAACGCATCTCATGCAAACAAAAAACGATGTGTTTCAGAAGACTCTCCGACGGGGTTTGAGTCACTTTTCTTTGACCTCTTCACTTCTTTTTTTTAAGTTACCTGTGATTTGAAAACATGGACATGAATTAAAGATCGTACTGAGAGGACAGTGACAAAAAGTGCAAGAACCACAGTGATAAATAGGCAAAGTTAATGAGCTTGGTTCCTGCTGTGATGAGGAGTATGGGCGTATATAACAGTGCATTCATGTCACACATGATTAGAGCTGTTTATTCAGATTTTGGGTCATTTTAATTGACTTTTTTTATCACTTTTTTCATTTCTTTGACAGCCAGGTGCTGATATATGTTCTTTCTCCCACAGTACCTCTCCAGCTGGTGGGTAAAATAGCGCCAGGATATCATTTTAGCCCGCTAAGTAGCCATCACACCAATTAAGCTAACTAATTTAGCCCTGTTTAGGCTAACCTGCTGATTTAATTCCCTCTCAGCTGGTCTCAGCCATAATGCTCCCAGATGCTCTGTTGTCTTCCCAAGCGGCACACTGGCCCAGTGCTGAGAGAGTAAAGACATGATTTTAAACCCCATGACCCACACTGTTCACCCTGCAGAGCTATGACCTTTAACCTCCCTGTGGAGTGGGAGAAAAAAAAAAGAAGAAGAAACACAGACATTCCCATCAGCCTTAGCTGTACTTTGTTTTGAGCGCTAATAAGCAATTGTTAGCATGCTAACACATTAAACTAAGATGGTGAACATGGTAAACACTATAACCGCTAAACATCAGCATGTTAGCATCATTGTTATGATGTAAGCATGTTGAAATTAGCATTTAGCTCAAAGCATCGCTGTGAGCCTTCAGCCTCATAGAGCTGCTAGCATTGCTGTCAGTTTTTTGTCTTGTCTTAATGGGGCTATTTGTAAGTTTACCTCTGCTGCCAAATGTATGTTTCCTGCCAGGAGCAGGTGGTGGTGATTGTGGCTTGACAAGAGCTTCGTCATCGTTGTCTTTTAATACAAGAGGGTATAATACGCCCTCTGAGAAACGCTACTATTAGAAAATGACGAGACGGGCTGGGGCTAGCTGGTTAGCGTGTTAACCTCAGTAGAAGAAACCTGCCTTCTAACCTCTATCGGTTAACTCCTCACGGACAAAAACGTCTGCTAAATAAAGTGGTGTGAGAGCCTTGGACAATGAACTGATCATTATTTGTCTGTTATTTTTATGTTTTCTGACACACATGACCACCAAGTTTCCCACAAGGATGCATATGACGTATTTTAAGTTTTTAAATATGTAAATTAAGTCCTTTGTTGAAAAATCACATGCAAACCTCATTTAATGACTCATATTTCCTAGTGTGGGTATAATACAATGGACCTTGTTATTCATTTTTCTCTTTTGTTATATCCTTTTCATAATCTTGTCAGCTTAATTTTTTTAAATCTTAGAATCAGCAGGATGCACACACACGAACACACGACACAAGAAAGCCATATGCACTTATTTTTCACATGGACTGTGGTTGCTTTTTGGTAAACAGTATCTAAACCACAGCTTTACCTTCCTACTGGCAACATTTATCTTAGCATTTACTCTATTAGTATACAACTGTCAAATGTAAACAGCTTTGTGTAAACATCCCAATCACGCCTGAGTAATACTCCTAAACCATATAGATGTCGTGATCGTCTTAACCCTGATTCCTCATGGGATCCGGTGAGTTTAGAGCCTGTGAAGTCTGCTGTGCCTTTGTGCTTTGATGTACTCTGGTTAATTAAAGTTTAGTCAACCTCTCAGTGCTGTGTCTTAAGCCTTTATAGTCTGCTGACGCTGATGGCATTCACTCAGTCACACCCTCAGAACAGATTGAACATATTTACATCAGTGCTTTCAAAAGTCAACAATATCAACAGCAAAAAAAAAAAAATAGAAACTGCAGGAAAAAGTAATCCGCAGAGATTACACGATAATCACACATGCTTTCTTTTCTGCTTCTCTGTCTCCGTTCCTCCAGACTACGCCTGGCCTCTCCCCAGCGCTCTCTGTCCGATCTGGATCTACCTGGACGTCTTATTCTCCACCGCCTCCATCATGCACCTGTGCGCCATCTCCCTGGACCGATACGTCGCCATCCGCAACCCCATAGAGCACAGCCGCTTCAACTCCAGAACCAAAGCAATGATGAAGATTGCCGCAGTCTGGACCATATCTATAGGTCAGAGCGCATGCAGACGCGTGTAGATTAACTGTTGATAGTTTTGTACCATACAGAAAACTGTTACAGAGCCGGTATGTTTGCAGTATATTCATGCAGTCAAGAGGAAGAAGCCTATTGATTAGGCTATCACTACAATTGACTACTTTTCATTAAATTCGCAGCCATAAAACTTCAACCTTCTGCCCATGGCCAGTCACTCTCAGTTGAAGAAATAATGGATCTTGTTAACTTGAAACTCATTATCTTTTCTTACTAAACCTTTGAAATGGAGTTACCAGCATCTAAAGATTTATTTTGTCTCACAGAAGGAGTACTGTTACATACTGTCCACAGTGTTTGTGTAAGCATTTTAGCACCACGTATTTCTATTTAACCTCCACTGTATTTGTGTGGATTCTCTATTTCTTATCTGGGTGAACCAGCCCCTTGAAGATTCGTGCTCCATTTACAGATAACAGAAGTGCTGTCGGAGAGGTTGCTGATTCACTTATACTGTCATTTCTGTGGCAGGATTTGTGGTGTTTTTGTATTGGATTTCATTTTATTGGACAGAATTTTTCTTTGTTAATTTGTCCATCCCCTATGGGCCCGCACATAGAGTCGCCAGATTGATGACTGTTATTACATTTAATGACTTTTCAGGATCCCCTGGCAGTTTTCGCAAAGGTCCCACCAGCACACCTACTGACTGTCGGAAACACTGGCAACAGTCAGTTTGTTGACGCTTAAAGCGTCTGGCAGTTCATTGTTACAGTTGGAGCCGATTTGCAAAACATACTTTTCTAATCCCCAGAGGTGTTTGCAGCACTTTTTATATTCATTGCTATCAGTTGCAAAGACAATAATATGCAAATGAATGATTGATGTCCTCTGAAAACTTAGGGTAACTATTAGCAGTATAGCCAGGAGATACGATCTATCAAAAGGAATATGTAAAACCAACTATAGAAGCAGTGGCAGTGTGTTTGTGGATGAATAACCAATGCTGTGAATCGGAGAGTAATGAGGCTGAATAAGACGTCTCACGCAAGCTGATGGGCTTCACATTTTAATCAGGATCTTATAGCAAACATCCATCCAATCATCCATCTCTGTCTCATGATTGCTTTTGTCGTTCTCCGTTGATATTTTTTCTATTTATTACATTTTGTTTTTAATTTCCTCTTAAAGCTCCCAGGATGAAAATAAGAACTAAACTGTTTTTTTCCGCCACAATGGAAGAAATAATTATGAGCTGACACAGAAATAAACCACGGATCAGATTCATTTTCAAATAACAGACAGCTTGAAAAAAGTTGTTCACAAAATAGTCTCACCACAAAGTCCATTTCGACTTTCGATCATATCACATGACCTTCATTAGCAGAACACTGATGAGATGCTGGGGGGGGGGGGCTTCTCATTCATTTTGGCTTAAAAGTTGATCTTTAAAGTTCACACTTCATCTCGGAAACTTGTTTTCATAATAATGTCACCACAAGCTCCATTTAATAGCAGTTCTGGAGCTTTTGATCATTTAACATGGTCTTTACAGCAGATGAAAAAAGATCACTCCCTTCTCCTTTTCAGCTATATAATGGCCTGAAGTAATGTGTGTGTGTGTGTGTGTGTGTGTGTGTGTGTGTGTGTGTGTGTGTGTGCGTGCATGTGTGTGTGTGTGTGAGAAAGTAATGTCTCCCTCTGAGTGTTTAGGGATCGGATGACTTTTAGAACCTTTCTCTCAGCCCTCCCTCTGTCTGTCTGACCTGATGTTGTTTCATGCCCTTTAAGACCCAGGAGGGCTTCCATGTCTTAACATGTACAACCACACACACACACACACACACACACTTACACATACACACACTTAGCCTAACGTCCTCTGACCCTAAAGTAAAGTCATGGCATCAGTGCATAAACCCCCTTGGGACATATGTAAACTCAAATGTTCCTCTTGAAGAAAATGCAAACCGCTTTCTATTTAATCTGATTCCTATGTGGGACGTAATACAAGTGAAGTCACGGAAGAGTATGGATGTAATTGAAAAAATACAGAATAAACTTTTCTGTAAAGAAACTGTACTATATGTTGACCTCACAATGCCATGAACAAAGGAAACAGGGGAGATTTCCTGCTAGTACAAAATGATTAAGTACAATGATTCCTCGTGGCGAAGACGGTGCAGTATGATAATTAATAATGCATACTGTCAGGACACAGCACTCATCATCCCGGGACAGGATGAGGAAAGAGTGAGTCCCATATCTGATCATCTGTATCTGTGCATCCCCAGTGTTTCTGTCTGAACTCAGGTAACCATCTTCATCTTCATGCTATTCTTCAACAGCATTTCACAGCAGAAAAAAACCACAGAGGCTCTGGTAGATCCATGGCTGCACATGTATTAGAGTTGGTCTTTCACTTATCGCAACTCTTGGTGTGAAGCTGTTACAACAGGTCAGAGGGAAAGTGAGGCTTAGTCTTCTCCAGTCAGCAGGTCTTATACTGTATTGACCCAATGTCAGCTGATGCCCCTTATCCTGACTAGGGACCATTCATGCATTAACCCAAAGTGGTTTTAGCCCTTGTGCTAACCTTGCAGTCACACCAGAACAGACCAAATCAGCTGCTTTTGTTGTGTAATGTGTTCGCCACCAAGCGAGCCGGATGCAAACAAACGGTGTATAGCTCCTATTAAATTACCTGAATCAATTGTATCAGTGTTAACACTGGGATTTATTTGGATGGTGTGTTCGCAGCCATTCTGTCAACAGTTTGGTGACATGTGGGAGATACCGTCAGTGTCAGAAAACAACAAAGTAAAGTTGTTTTGCTGTGGAAGATTATTTCCGACGGCTCCAGTTGATTGACGACAGACACCAGGAGGAGTTTATGTTCCTTCTCTCTTCTTCTTCACAACCAGCAGCTTGTTGATCATTAGAATTCCCCTGTTTTCCTGTTGGCATTTCCTTGACCCACTCTAAAGGTTCTGCTGATTGAGGTCTGAGAGAGTTTACAGTGATCAATGCCGAGGGATTAGCAACAAACACCCTACAGACGATCCTTGCAGCCGCTCCCTGCGGTGTAATAACACACTCTGTTTGACTTAAAGGTTGTTTCAGTCCATCTGGACGTGTGGGTCCAGTACGACTGCAGCTTGCATAACAGGACATTATGTAACTTTCTGTAGTACTTTGTAAAAACTATAGTTAGTGATTCTGTTATGGCTCCCACTTGTTCCTCCAAATCCCAATAATTTTTTGCCCAGCTTACTGTTTATATAATGTAACATAACTGCTTACATTTCATTTCTTTTATACACTGTGTTTGCATTAGTTTCTTTTTCTAAAATTGTATGATACAGTATCTCATAAAAAAAAAAATTACATTCGGGAAATGAAACACTGTGAGCAAACAAAAAAAAACTATTCTCAGTCAACAGGTGGGTTTGGTTTTACTTTGTTTATTTGAATATATCAGAGGTGAATGCAAAAATACATTTTTCTGCAATGAAAAATGTTGACAATGAGGGCTGTTCATTATGCAGAGGCATTTTCCTAGGAAGCGATACTCCTGTTTTATTTAAGTAATTCTTCACTGCGTTGAAGGCTGAATTGTGTTGGGGCTGAGGAGGATATCTCAAAGCCCAGGCCTCTAGGCAGATGCTACTTTTTTTTTCTTTTTTTTTTCTAATTTGTGCTTTAAAGTCTCCTCCACACTCTGTTAGCGACGGTAGGGATGAATCACGGCTCGACCCGGACTCCTGGACAGTCTCATTAGTCAGAACTATTTCCACACCACAGGTTATTTGGACATTGGCACAGGTAAAATGTTTACAATTAATGCTAACAGATTCATCCTCCTGGGCAGCGTGTGTGAAGTCGATTTCAACAATTGCATTAGGGGAGCTGCCACTGGTCCAACCCGCGCTTTGATGTTGGCCTGGCCACCAGCTGTGCAAGAGAAAATGATGCACCTCGTGTTTTGAATGAATTACACAGGCCGACGCTGTGGATGTGACTGAGACGGCCCCGACTTTGTCTCTGAAATGAAATGAAATGACTCGAGAGCTGTAATAACCCGGAGTCTCTTTTCTGAAACAGAGCCCGGGTCGGCGAACCATTTCGACAGAAAAGCTCTCTGAAATCAGACGCGGCACATTAGTCAGTGTTATTATCACAGGTCAAAAAACTAGCTCGGCCCCCAAAGCCTTTTTCTCACCTCAGTCTTTTATCAGCAGCTATTATATTGCTATGAACATCCAGTACACACTGACAGATATTAACAGCTCCAGTGGCATATAGATTCATCCCCATGTGTGACAGTTCAATCCTCAATTGCTCTAATTATAATAAAAAGTATTTTCAGGCATGTTCACTTCTCCTCTTTAAAAGTCTTTCCAGCCTTGATTTATAGTTAATACTAAAATTACCTCGTATTTCCAAGTAAAGACTCTGGCCCTCCGTGTTTAGTTTGAAGGAAGTGGCAGTGGGTGTTTCTTCAGCCCTGACTGACAGTTATAACCACAGAAACACCATCTTTTGTATTTCAGCTTAAGTTTCTTGCAATGAAGGTGTTTTCCTGGAGTTTTACAGTGATATTACCCCGTGTGTTTATTACTGTAACCGCACATTTTGCTTGTTAATGTCACAGACTTCTTCTTTTTAAAGTATTTTAGGGGCATTTTGAAAGCAGAAATGCAACAAGGAATGAGGGAAGACGGGCGACATGCTTTAAAAGTCCCTTGTATGATCCAAAACGAGGACACTGCGATTACACAGTCAGCGTTTTACACCCTCAGGCCACCAGGATGTCCCAATTTCAAACACTTTACACTGATATTACATAGATATTTTTAGCAGATTGTCCAATTCTTACTCTCCAGTGAGAACAAACCAATAAGTTGGACAGACCGGTAAACTGGTCAATATTAGCTTTTGTGCAGATAAATCTGTATAGGTATATATACGTGTATGTTGGCCGATACATAACATAGAATTTCAGAAATATTAAAGTAGTTTTGAGTTTATTTAGAAAATATTGGTCAAAAAAAAATCTCATCAAGATGGTTTGCCTGAGTTTAAAAAAAAATAATCACAGCCAATATAGTGTATCTGCAGAAGCCCTGAAAGGCCGGGGATGCCAGCATCATTTTTCTAAGGTTTTGTTTTCTCTCTTTTTTTTAGGCTTCTTTCCAGGAAAAAAAAATTAATTTACCTCTGGGGGTTTGTTTAGACGGATGGAGAAAAAAAAACTTTTATTATCTTGGCCAAAAAAAAATAAAAACTCACTTGCTTCTCAGAACTTCTGTATGTATCAGATTTCTTTAAACTGTGAAATATCAGTATTAGTTTCCTGGTAACTCCAGTATTGGTCGGGCTATTCTTACATTTAAATATGTTCCCCATTATTACCCTTAATGTTTTCCCTCATTATGTTCCTTCATTGTTTTTATGATATTACCTAGTTATTATCTTGTTTTCACCAACCTGTGTGTAAAGTGCCAAAAAACTCCCATCGCCGGGAGAAGCTCTGTATTCAACATGAATCTTTCCGCCCACAGAAGCACCGAACTGGTGGAAGACAACAAAGGAAAAGTTTCAGCAAAATAATAAAACTGACAAACATCAATTCTCTCGTCCTGCTCTCTCTCTCTCTCTCTCTCTCTCTCTCTCTCTCTCTCTCTCTCTCTCTGCAGGTGTGTCGATGCCCATCCCGGTCATCGGCCTCCACAACGAGGACAAGGTCTTTGTCAACGGCAGCTGTGTCCTCAACGAGGAGCGCTTCATGCTGATTGGCTCCTTTGTGGCCTTCTTCATCCCACTGGTCATAATGGTGGTGACATACTGCCTCACCATACAGGTAGGCATGTCTGTGTGTGTGTGTGTGTGTGTGTGTGTGTGTGTGTGTGTGTGTGTGTGTGTATTGCCAAAGATATTCCTCTGTTCTGTTCTGTTGTACTTTACTCTTCTTCTTCTCCAACACTAAAAACCTCCGACCTCTTCTTCTCCTTCTATATTCCCTTCCTGCCCTCTCCTCTGCAGGTGCTCCAGAGGCAGGCCACTGTCTTCCTATATGAGGCAAAGACTTCCTCCCAGCAGCCTTTGCACACACCAGCAATGACAAACACATTGCAGCCTCCGCCCAGCACCTTCCACCTTCCTCAGATCAACACACTTGCCCCGCCAGACTCACAAGGTAAACACCGATCAGGCTTCCAGCTGCTAAAATCCGCCTCATGTTAACAGAAAAAAAAACATCCATTTGCATGTTTTTAATTGATAGTAAATATGTAAATTTATTTATAAACCGTCGGTAATACCCATATGTTTATTATTGTTAAATGAGGAGGGAAATGCTGACAACTGTGCAACTGTGGAATTGAAATTTGTTGAACGACAAACCTTAATCACATAAGGTAAGGTAATATAGATCCGTGATACCTCTTTTGCCCCCCCCAGAGTTAAAGCCCCCGCTCCCGCCTCCACCCCCGCCCCCTCAGAGCAGACGAAACACCCTGAGCTGTCTGAAAGGAGCGGAGCCCAGCATACTGCTCAGCGCCTCCACATCCGACAGCATAAGCATCATTCCCAGCTCGGAGGCGGCGTCTCAGCTCAGCTCGCCAGCCGCGGGGCCGGGGCGGAGCGACACGTCGGGTTGCCACGGGCGACGGGGGATGATGCAGGCCATAAAGAACGAGAGGCGGGCCTCCAAGGTGAGAAATGAGGAGTGGAGGTGAGGCAGAGTGCTTGTCATCTGATTTAAGGTGCGTTTGTTTCAGGTGTCCCAGACAGGTGATAGAACAGCTGGTAAGAGGTCAGAGCTCAGAGGTCGTGCTGGGTGTTGATTGAGGTCATCACTTTTTCTTTGATCAGTTATTTGAATTTTGACAATTTTAGTCTGAATTTTGATTTCTTCATGTGGCTTGAAATCTTACTGTTGTTCCAGTGGTTCATCAAGTCACCTTCGCTGCAGTGATGTAGGAGCGCACTGTGGGGTGTGGTCAGTACACTGTGACATCACCAGTTGTTTAAAGGTGCAACAGAGCAGTCAGACGTACAAACATATTTATATTGCTCAATGCACCAACATTCGATGCTTTGCATGAAGCATCATTATCACTAAATGCATTTCATTTTGTCTTTGAAGACCAAGAAAGACGTGCTCTTCCCAGTGACTCACATAGTTTCAAACAACAGAGGAAGATCAGAGGGGCTTTAGTTGTGGCTGCAGAATCCCAGCACAGAAAACAATTATTTACTAATGATGCATGTATGTCAGCTGAGGAGCATTCAAGAGGTTTAGCCACTTGAAATAAGGGATTTTATTTTTTTACTGAGCAGTACTCTTAACTTTACATCTATTTTTTCCCCTGATTTTTCCCCTCAGGTCCTGGGAATCGTCTTCTTCCTCTTCCTCATCATGTGGTGTCCCTTCTTCATCACGAACGTTACCTTCGTCCTGTGCCGCGGCTCCTGCAACGAGTCACTGCTCCACGACCTCCTCAATGTCTTCGTCTGGGTGGGTTACATCTCCTCCGGAGTCAACCCGCTGGTCTACACCCTCTTTAATAAGACCTACAGGAGAGCGTTCTCCAGCTACATCAGGTGCCAGTATAAAATGGGGGCCAACGCTGCCGGACAGAGTTGTAAAACCCTCCTGGTCCCCCCACCGTGCCCGTCGCACGCCGTGACCCCTCTTCTGATGGGCAGTCATGGGAAAGCAGGCGTGGACCGGAACAGTAACTGTCGCAACGGCAGCAGGGGGGACAACGGGAGGCTGACAGTGGACCCCGAGGACACGACGGATGACGGGACGCAAATCGGAATAGCGTCGCAGAGCCTCTCTGAATGCCACAACATCGGCATACTATCGGAGACAGAGCCGGAAACAGAGGTGGAGCAGGAGCTGTCGCTCATCAGCTACAGCCCCGCCTCCAGAGAACACACAAGCAGCGTGTGACTGCGTGCTTCTTGTTGTTTCATGTCTTCTTTCTAACCTGCAGACACTGGGCCGAGCAGCGTCTCAACGGGCCGGCGCTTGGAGCCTTCAGCCTTCTCACTGGTTTCAACTGTAAACCTGCAGTGGGGACTCTTATTGTGGAAAGACTAGTCTCAGTTGAGAAGCCTTATCCCCACACAGAAGTGCAGTACTTACATCAGTGTGTAGAGAAATCAGAAGAGTTTACCTCATGGGTGAAAAAGTGGGATTTTCCACTCCTGCTTTGGAATGAAAACCAATATCTCAGCCGTGTTTATTTTCTATTTGCTGTCAAAATGTTGCTTTTCATACCATAAGTGGAGAATTAAAGCATTTGTCAACGTAATTGTGCTCATCAGTCACAAGTGGTGTGCTTCATGGGGGCAAAGGTGCCAGCTGAGACCCAGACAGGGAGGAAGATTGGGCAAAAGAGTCGTTGAAGAGCGAACTCTCTTTGTCAACCTGGTATGAAGTCAAGCGGTTCATGGAGTCCCACTGACGCAGGTTACGGAATCAAGCACCAACCGCCGAGGTCGACGGGGTCAAACTACGACTTCAAGCCTTCACACGTAGTCAAAATGCAGTCTGAGCGCTGGTTCGTGTGGAC
>NW_019525237.1:122030-158000 GCF_002814215.2 Seriola lalandi dorsalis | reverse complement strand
AATAAAACCAAAATCTATTTTTGTGCCGGTCAAGCTTGACGCCAACAGTCATAAAAGTCTCTTTGAATGACCCTTTTCCAGCATGAGTAATCTAAAATGGGATTTTTCTCTAAAGGAAACCTTCTCAAAGCTGCAGTCTGAGTTTGTCTGAGAGAAGATGTTGGAATGTACATTGATCGGTCGTGGACTCACAGTGCCATCTGGTGGCCACATGACGCACAGAGAGGCCGCTCCCCTTGACTACAACAAGGGGCTAAAACAACTAAAAAACATGGTGCAGGCCTTTGGTCCAAAGCTGTCAGGCTCTTGCTTCCCTTAACCACTTTTCACAGTCCAACATTACCAATTTTTTACCCTATAAAGTTTAAAATAAAAGGAAGCAATCTTAAAGTGTAATT
Organism: Seriola lalandi dorsalis; assembly: GCF_002814215.2. NCBI lineage: Eukaryota > Metazoa > Chordata > Actinopteri > Carangiformes > Carangidae > Seriola > Seriola lalandi. Next base: position 157,602 of record NW_019525237.1, on the reverse strand, counting down.
AAAATATGATGTTTTTAACAGGAATGCAGATCATTAAAAAGGAGCAAAATACATAGATTTTACATCATCAGCCACATTTGTTTTATCGATTATCCATCGTTATCATTGAGTCGCCTTCATAAAACAATATAAAACTCACTCTCTGGGACCAACACGGCTGTGATCAGTTCACACATACCTTAATTTTCCCTAAACAGTGTCATTTCACACTTCAAACTTAAAAATCAAGAAAGTATTATTAGGCAAGTTCACATCATAGTAGCAAATTTAAATAATATGCAAAAGCTGAGTTTGAACTGGAGACACAGATTGTTACAGGTTCCATATCAGAATATTCCCATCATCATCTTGGCTGTTTGGGATTCAAGGCATCTGTGAAGGACACATTCTTGAATGAACAAAAATTTCTCTCCCTCATTTACTTTTTTTTGTTCGAGGTCAGATATTAGATCAGTCCGTCAGCTGCATGATTTTCTGTCATGGTGGAGGCCAGAACTTTGTTTTTGACCCATAACCTGATGGTCAAATCACCTTAAATGAGACTCAGACATCAGACCAGCAGCTGTTCAGCCACCGTAACCCAGAGTGTGACTCAAAGACCAAATACCTTTAGATTTCATCTGTCGCACAAGACGGACAGAAAATCAGTTCACTAAGATTCAGACCCTTGACTCTATCAAGACAGGTCACCAGACCCTCACAGCTCTGTCACGCTGATTTTCTCGCCCTCCTTCCTCCCACATTTTATTGATATCTGACAAACGGAGCAATTCCTCCACGCTGTGTCTCCATCACTAAGAAATATCTGCAATAGAGCAACTCACAAAAGGTTTGAAACATTATGTGGATTTTAAAGGTGACATATCATGGTGGCAAACCCACTCTCTAAGGACATAGTATATGTATGCATTTAGCCATTTGCTTTGTAGGTTTAGTCCAATCGGGCTAAGGGAATCTCTTAAAGGGGCAGCTCACCAATTACACACAAAGTTATCTGGGTTTGGGCTTGAGGCTCAAAATTTGGAAGTGAAGGGTTGGAAATCTTTCCTTTAATTTACATTTAACTTGAGGGAGGTGCAATATAAATTGCTGGAATTCCCCTTTAAATACAAAAAATATTGACAAACAGTTAATTTACTGAGTTTTCCCTCCGTCTTAGCAATCACTGTATCAAAGTAGATGTACCCCTCCCACTGTAAACAATATTTCATTTTGGTAATAATCACTTAAACCAAAATACAACACCTGAATGTACAAGGTTTTTACCCACGATCCCTCCACTTCCAAGGTCAAAGAGCATAGGTCAAAGTCTGCAGTGGACCAATCAAAACCCGGAGCCTGAGGTCTGCAGCCACCTCCACATACAGTTCATTCTAATTCTATGCTTCTCTGTATAATGTATCCACAATCTGTATGTTGCAGACTTACACAGTGGTCATCGCACCACTTTTCTCTCCACAAAGGGAGAGGTCTACATGAGCTAATGTCGGCGAGCGCGGTACCAAGGTTTTGGCCTAAAAATATGTGCGTGAATGTTTGAAGTGTTGTTCAAAAGGTCCTCTCTGCCTCATTTAGTTGTGTTTTTGTTTTTTGTTTTTTGTCCAGAGTCACAGTCAGAAAGGAGAGAACAAACAAAGAGCAATCAACAACATGCATATTGGAAACAGAATGCAATTCTTTCAGGCCTTTCATCTTTATCAAAGTGCAAAAATACCAACAATAAACAACATAAACGAGGAAAAATGGAGAAGAGAGGACTCTTTGAACTTAGTTGAATGGGTTCTGTTTGATCAACCCAGGTGTAAGAAAGCAAAGAGCTACAGACGGGCCAGCCAACTCAATGTCGCAATGTAATAACTATATGTTTCCCGTGTACCTGTGTGTGTACCAGTGCCTGGATCAAATTGCTATCTGAGATTGATTCAGTCATTTTCAGAGTGTTTGTCGATTGTGTCTGGAACAATGGATCCAGTCGGATCTTCCCTGCAGACGCCAATCCTGTCCGGCCCCAGTTCCAGACAGATGAAGGCAATCATGCTGACAAAGTATCTGAAAGGATTTCAAGTAATAACTTGGTCCAGGTCTGGTGTGTATAGACAGAGTAGGAGCCGTTTATTGACAAAGTTTCATTTTAATACATTTGAGGGAGGGGGGGTGGCTGATTTGGGCCCCCCCCCCCTCCAGGACTATTTATTGTTGCCAGGCAACAATGCATTGCACAAGAACTGTTTGAGAAAATGATGTAGTATATATGAGAATTGTCTAACTCTATGAGTGAGATGTTTTATGCTCAAACAATCAGAGCATATGGTATGTGCAAGCTTAAAGGAGAAATCCACCCTGAAGTGTGAAGATGAGCCTGAAGCTCAACAATTTTTACTCTTTTTAAAGATTAGTGGGAAATGCAGGGACATTATAAACAGAAAGAGCAGTAACCTGCAGCACTTCACCGCAGAATATCTCATGTAATGGATTTATCATTCAGAGAAAAGGTGAAACGTAAGAGAATCCGAGGGTGGATTTTTTTTTTCTTCAAAGGACTAGTTCAACTTTTTGGGAAATATGTTTATCCTGACACCAAACACCAAACAGTTAGCCTGGCTCTGTCTGAAGGTAACTACATCCATTCCACGACCAGAGTGTAAAATGAGTTGTGTACCCATCTGAAGTCCGCCTGCCAACCTCACTTTCACAAAAGACTTTAAGAAGTTGGTTTCTTTTTGTTTGCACTGAGCAAAAGAGATGAAACATGTTCATTATTGAGCTTCAGAGGTGCTGCTAGGTGGATTCTTTTTCCTGTTTACCCTCTGTTAACACACAGACATGAGAGTGATATTGATCTTCTCTTCTCACGCTAAGAAAGTAAATGCACATATTTCCCAAAAATGTCGACCTATTGCACTAAATCTTACGAGATCCAGCAGAGAGCCCAGGTGCAATGCATCCTCTCTTTTAAAACCACATTTATTAGTGCTAAGTTTAAAATAATAACTTACCTAAAGAATTCACAAGAGCTCACAGTTTTCAAATCTAAATGTAAAAATACCTCAACATGCTGTCTTTTATAGGACATGGCAAACCAACTTTTTCATATAGGGAAACCCAAAAGCACTAAACTTTTTTTTTTCTTTTTCTAATAGTGTCTCTTAACTTAGCTGCTGCCTCGCCTGTCGTCCCCGACGTGTAACTCTGTCAGTAAATGGCTCTGAGAATAGCCAGAGCTGCAGGTTGTTCAAGAGTTTGGCAAACCCAGCTTCTCCAGTGCACCTTCCCCTGCGTTAAAAACCTTGGCTCCTGAACCCGAGGTGTCGGCACTCTCTGATGCTCGTTTGCTTCGACACAGATCAGTGTGTCTGGTTTGTCTTGCTCTTGTATGATCCAGCGCTCGTGGGTTAACTCTCTTTTTAATGTGTTGAACCTTCTTCTGTTATGCAGTGGCTGTTTTTTATACCATTTTAATTGTGAATGTTTGTCTACGACACATCTTCTTGAGTTTATACAACAATTATGCCATCATCCACACAATGTATATTTTCTTTTTTTTCTGTGTGATGCTGCTATTTATTTATTAAAATATTATTCTAATGTCTGGACAGTTGCCTGATTTTGTATATTAACCACTGTTTAGTCCATACACTCTACAGAAAGCAGGTCGTTTGTCACTGATAGGAAGTTCATAAGCTTTTATTAAGTAGATTTTTAAGTTTTAGATTTCTGTGGTGATTGTGTTTTTAACGGAGAAGTGGCAGATGTTAAATTGAATTCATGTCTTTCTGCCTCAACATTTCTTTTAACTCACTCAAGTAAACCACCAAACCACAGAGCAACAGAACAACAACCCTCATGGTAGAAGCAACTCAATCGCTCAGCATTCCTCCCCTGTGCTGACTAACGGCTACATACCTCACTGTGTAATTTGGGGAATTTGATAATTACAGTATAAGCACCAGCTGCCTGGGCTGGATACCCACTCTGCTCTGCTATTATGTTCATTTCTAGTGCAAACATCTGCCAGTCAGTGGATGCTTTAATCCAAAGAATCCCATGAGTAATGCTGAACCTGGAGCTAATTAGACCCTTAGCCTTGGTCATGCTCTACCCACTGAGCCATGCAGGAAACTATAACCATGCTTGCAAAGTGAGGTATGCAAGCATGTCAACTGCTCAGGGATGCTAACAATAGAGTGCTAAAAAAAAACAGCCTTTTATAAATTTTAAAAGGATTAAGTGTAGTCATGTAAAATTTATTCACTTAGCAGGATTGCCAAAGTTTAATAGCATAAAATGATCATAAAATAGGTCTGTGGAGGGTTGGCAGAGCTGTTCACCGAAGGACACATTTCATTCAAGTTTAAAGACGCTTAAAAACGATGAATGATGGTGAGCTAACAAAGCCTTCAAGCCAAAAAAGGTAATGATTAAATGTACTGATATTACAATTTTGTGTTATAATATAGATTTCAGTGTTACCTCTTCAGTTGATATTCTTGCTGTAATTTTATGTGACTGTATTAATCCACAGGCTAAATCTAACTGTGTCACAACTTTTCTGTTGGACTACTGGTCCTACTGGTTGCCGATGGAGATCAGTAAAGGTCATAAATTAGGCCTATGTATTGCTCCTTTAAAAAGCAGACAACCAGCGTTGTGTAGCCTCACACAGCTTAACAACCAGGTGTTGTTATCACATGCAACCACAAGGTGGCACCACAGTTACCCAAAGCAGACAATCACAATCAACAATGAACTACCACAAAGTATCTCAGGAAGTCCCACAAAGTACCCCAGACAACAAGAGAGAACCACAATGTGACCGTTCCTTGTAGTATATCTCCTATGCGAGTCTAGATTTTCGAAGAACTTTGGTTTTAAAGTCAAGATTTTGCTTCCCACATCACTGACTCTGATTAGAGAGTTGCTAAAATGTATTTTACAAAAAAATACCTGGAAGCTTGAAACATGCCGCATACTATACGTTTCCACCTGTCTGTCCCTCAGAAATTCTTGTTATATTCCTGTGTGCATTCATTATGATTGCACTGCTGCGAAACAGGCCGGATTGAAGCAGCTGCAGCTGGTCAATAACTCAACACAATTAGACTATTAATGTGAAAGTTAGAAATCAGCCTGTAGAGAGCTGGAGTGCCTATAACAGACCATGAATGATTTTATAGTGACGTTTTTGAGCTTTATAACTCTATTAGCTCCTGTAATATAATTTTAAGATTAATTTCACAGAAGGAATATTGTGAGAATATGACAGAATTAACAGGTAAAGGCATCACTCAGTCCTTTTAGGCTCAGTGGGATCAGCCCCATGGACAGCGACACAGTTGTTTACAGCGTCATTAAAAATCAGCACCACGGACAGCGACATACGCTTTCATCACTAGTTGTTTACGGCGTCATTAAAATCAGCACCACGGCCAGCGACACGCGCTGAGGAGCAGGAGCCTGCAGGAGACGTCACTGTCAAACATGAATCAACAGCGCCGCTGAGTGGTGTAGCTGGGAAACAGCAGCAGAGTACTTCATTAAAGTCCCATCAATGAAAGAAGTCAAAAATACACACTAGGTCTATTGAATTGGTTGGCTCCGTAAAGGATAAAAGTGTCAACATAAATTAGGCCTGAACTGTACAGCAACAATGACTTTATTCATATTTGAGATGACTCTCTTATCTCGTACCTTATATACCTTACCTTATATGCAAAAGCAAACTTTTCACTTGCTCGTAGCCTCAAAAAAAAAAATTGGCAACTACCTACTTAGTATAGCTTTGCTGATTTTTTGTTTACTGCCCGGGGTTGCGGGTGGTGAGGTAATTCATTATTGAGAATAAATACATTTTTAATGTAACCCCGGTTGTATCTGTAGTCTAGGTGTGTGCAACACAACCATTTTTGACTCAGTCAGGAGGAAATCATGTGGTGGAATGACGCCATTAAAATTAGTTTGTTTTGCTGAAATGAGAAAAATCAGTTCAGTTCAGTTAGGCCTAATTAACTTTCTCGCTTTCAGTTCATTAATTACAGAGAAGTGATCCTCCATTCCACACGTGTTTAAATCGAAGTGTCATATTCCCACAGGTTTGCAGCGCCTCTGCCTCCTCGGCGCGGCGCTCTGCTCATGGATGCTGCTCGATAGAGTGGGTGGTGGTCTCGGCGGTCACCGGCAAAGTTCGGAGTGCTTCGGAAACGCATGCGTCGTTACGCCAATTTGCTGCATCTCCCTGGTTTTTTTGAGCTGAGGTCTGTGTCAAGTTAGCGAAAGGTATCACGGGAAATACCGGCACGAAAGACATTGAGCTTTCAACATAAAATCCTCCTGAACATTTGTTGAATTAATTATTAAATATTAGAAAGTGCATGTCGAAGACCTGATCATTAACAACAGGACAACAATTGCAACTTTCAAAAAAATGGATGTGTTCATTATAATGTAATCAGAAGCAATGCAATAGTTTAAAATAATAATAATGATAATAATAAACTTGCCATCAATAACAAGAATACAAAATACCAAAAAAAGCTCACAGATGCCCATGGTGGAGGAGAGACAAGTTTATATTTATATTTATATTGTATATTTGTATATTTATGTATTGATTTATTTATTGTATTTGTTTTTTTGTGTAACAGAAGAAAAACGTATTTTAGTAGCATCCATAGACGGAATGGATCTCTGCCACAAACTAATCTTTCTAGCCAAAGTCAGCTCTCACCCCTGTCAGGATTTAAATTCAAGTTAAAACGACTAAACAAAAAGATAACATAATATCAAAAAGTCATATTGGTCTATCTAAAGAATAGGTTCCAAATTTTTCAGGTCTATCTTGTTTCCCCATCGTTTTAATTTAAATTGGGACTTTTATTTTTGAAATGTCAAACGGAAGTGTCTTTTCTTTACAATAGGCTGCAGCTTGACGCTCGTCAGCTCGGCGGACGCTGCCTTGGAAACGACATAAATCCAGTCCACGCAGCTGGGTTGAGAGCAGGGCCCCAGATTTCCTCACTTCAAAGGCTTTCACTCCTCTCCTCCGCCTCCTCTTCCTCCTCCTCTCTACATCCCTCCATCAATCCATCCAGCCTTGGTCCTCGGAGCTGCGAACATGGGCGAGCTGAAATGAAACGCGGAGCAGGAGAGACGGAGCGGAAAGAGAGCCATTCCGATAAACGAGCGAAGAAGAAGAAGCAGGAGAAGAAGGTGAGGCCAGGTAAATCTGAGCGGATTTGAAATCGGCTTTGCTTGTGACAGCGATGGTCTGGACACATGCCTCCTGTGGGAGCACGTACGATGAGGGAGGGTGCGTTTGTTTTTGTTATTGCATCGTGCACACACGCAAAAAACACAATGCACCCGCGTTTATGTGGAAGGCAGCGAGCTGAGCTGCATGCTTATTAATTAGCCCGTTTATCTGCAGCCTTGCACCCGAATCCGCCCGTTTTTACTCCCGAGTTTTGTAACCGTGGCCGTCGTTTCCATCGCACTGGTCAGGTGTATCAACGACCCGCCTGCTACAAAATGTCACCAGTTGGTTGAATGTGTCATAGGATTTGGCAGCAAACAAGCTCGTGGGTCTGTGTCGACTACAACAAGAGCAATGGGGCTTATACAGGAGGTGTGCAGGGATTAGTCTGTGGCAGGGATCCATTCTAGTCTAGTGCTGCTAAAATGGCACGTTTTTCAAATGGGATTCTGTGCAGAGATATTGAATATCTTAAACCACGTTTGTCCTTGCACAAATATTTTCACACTTATCTGTGTTATAAATTCCTGCAGGGTTTGAACATTTTAAAATGAGCAACATATATGTAAATTCCTCTGGAAACGCTCATGGATATGGAGTAGCATGCCTCCCAGATTCAGTACATGCCTGCCTCCAGTGTTAACTTCAACGCCAACGTAATTCACTTATGTGTTAAGTTTGATTATTGTAGCTCTTTCTGCTGCTGCTCCTGCTCTTGAATGTTGCTCCTGTTGCTCCTGTAGCGGTTGCTTATGCATTTGCTTGTTGCTTCCTTGTGTAAAGGCCTGCTGGAGTCTGAATCCAGGTGGAGATGATTGTATCTACAATGATGTTGTAGAGGGACTAGTGGCGGCTGATAATGGCACAAACACTTGAAATGTAAGGGAGGGGAACAGGGAGAAACAAATGCAGAGAAATAATCCAATAAGGATATGCAGTAAAGGAAATTGCAGTGAAGTGATCAGCATCTTTACAGCAGAGCCTATTTTTCAGATTCAATCGTTCTGATTAGTCAATCAAAAGAGATTAATTTGAAACCATTTCCATAATTTATTAAACGGTTTGAGCCTCTTAAGTAAGAATCCCAAACATTCCCTGTTGCCACCTGGAGTGTGAAAGATGTGGACAAGCACCAGGCATGGAGGGTCTTAGAAAAGATGCTATTGTGTTGCATTATGGGGAATGTCGGATCTATCGCTTTTGGAGGTTGACCCATAAGTCAGGATATCTTGGCCTCCTGTGCTTCAAGTTTTGGCTGCTCTTGTTTTAATCTGCCTCTTGCAATTTGCCCAATTTAATGAAAGTCCACCACTAAATCACTGAAGTTCCACTTTAACTAAATCCAACTGGCGCAGACATGATTGATTGGTGATTGACAGGAAATCAATCAACAGCAATGACAAATTTGATCACTTTGGTTGATTTTAGTTGAGCTTGACCAGCAACGTGGAAGTAGCAGTTGTTGCTGCGTCACAGGCTTCTCATTGTTTTTTTTAATGTTTTATTTTTATAATGTTACCACAGTGCTTTGACATACAAGCCACAAAGTGCTTTTGATGCAACACTGACATTATAACTGGATAAACTGGACAGTAGTTGAATGTGAGGTCCCTGCCAATTTAAAGTGTTCAGGAAGTGGAATGACTTCAACATTTAACTGCTCTGTCATGAGCGAATGTCCAATTCTGTGAACAGCAACTGAGTCTTTTCAAGTCTAGACTCCAGCCTGGGCGAACAGTGATTAGATAATAGGTTTCCTTTGTGTGTGTGTGTGTGTGTGTGTGTGTATGTGTATCTGCTGTTACAGTACAGAGTTGTATTCATAAATGACGGTGCTCAGGCAAGCTTGCGCTGATTCCTTACATAAGCGAATCATTGAGGAAGGAGGGCGAAGAAAGCTGAGCGCTAAATAGGCATAAATGCTCAAATAGGGACACGGCACAACACATGGATGCATAACTACACACACATACACACACACACACACACACACATACACACAGTTTTTTTTAACTTCAGGGATTGAAGCAAAGACAAAGGAGGGGCGATGCTGGGCGGGTTGACAAAGGCATGTTCTCTGCTGAGGGCACAAAGGGCACTTTTCTGGTTTCTGGCTTTTTTGGACGCACAATTCCCATTTTTCCCCAAAGGAATTTGTCATTGGCCTGCCCTCACCACAACCATGAATACAGTAGGGATTCACTTATGTGTTTTTAAAGGCTAAATACACTGAAATCAGGACTTTGTTCTGAGGAGGTCTGTTTCAAACTGAGATCCAAACTAGCTAAGCTCATTTAGAAAAGCTTGTAGTCATTAATTTCTCTGACAATCAATAGTGTTCCCCATTTAAAGAAGAGTTAAACATTTGGAAAAGGTGTCACTGTCTTGCTGATAGATAGGCGAGGAGATTGATAGATGGATATGTTGCTGGCTCGGGCTGGAGATTAGCGATTTAGCAAAACAAGTAACTCACTGTGAAACCAGAACTTTGTGTTTGTGCACCACATTTCTGTTTGAACACTGATTAAACAAACTACATGTTTATTGTTTTATTTTAGGTGGATTTATTTCAACCTTGTACAGATTAGCTTTTTCCTTTGTTTGTCATTTGTTTGGTTATTTTTGCTTAATGAATGACAGTTAATTAACTGAAGGAAGGAGGGGTTTTTATACATCACAGTAACATTTTAGAGGATATAACCCTCTTTTTAAATACAGACTAGTTGAAATCTTTGTTTTCCTTTTTTGATGAACAGTTTCAGAGAGTCTTTAACTCGCATGAAGAGGACTGTCCTTATGTTCTGTACCAGGACTGTGTTTATGATCCTTCCTCTCAGCGCGAATAACAAACACGCTTGATCTCTTTCTCCTCCTGCTTCACTCCTCAGTGTTTCTGTTCTTTTGTGAGTCTTTCTGACGCAAGAATATGTTCTACAGCTGTCATCGTTCTTTCCTCTGGTGTAAACAGAACTTATTGCCTTTGTGCACCCCTGAGCACAAACATTAGTGAATTTTGAACGGCGACACAAGCAGGAATTTGACAGAATATCCGGACATCGTTAGTGTTTTAATGCTTGTGCCTGAGGTTTAGTCTTTAGTTTCATCACTCAGGGACTAAATACATAAAATGTCCACTGTATAATTTCAAAAATGGATGGTTGCCAACCTGAAAACAACCTCCCATTTGGATTCACTGTATGTTTTCGTCCACCAGCCCCTTTACAGAGTCTTAAGATTTAAGGGCGCTGAGCATTTTCTCTGCTGAAACACAGGATGATTAGGATTCCAGAGGTGAGCGTCGTGTTTTCACAGTAATATGTATCTCAGGACTCGGCCGTGCAGGAGAGCCTCTCTGTCCCTGGGTAGAAGACACATTATACGTTTTCCAGATGCATGTTCTTTCCCATGAACGTTTTCTATTCTTTCTCCCAGAGGAGCTTGTTCTGTTACCGAACCTCCAGTCTGTTCCTCTGCCTCCTCTTTGAACCAGATCTGCTCGGTTTAAACGTTTCCAGGTGAAAGGAAGTGGGATTTTATTGTATTATTTAAACAGATCTTTGCCTTCCTTGGGTTTTTGAACACATGTTGAGTGCGTCTTGCTGTAGCTAATGGTTTGAATTAACTGTGAAGATGCACTGCAGCCTCTTCAGCGTGCACTCAGACTGAGTGATGTGTCCACTTAGAGATCCGCTCCGGGGATATTCATAGTCTGAATAACCATCCGACACGTTGAATAGGATCTGTCTGTCATGAGTCTTCCATACACTAGATTTCACTTTCTTCCCATTGAAGGATGGTATAGTTATAGAAATATGGATACACTTAAAGGTACTAAGTATAGACTTTGAAAACATCCGACTCTTCTGAGATGAATGGGCTGAAAGAAACAGGCTGCACCGATTTTTCAGTTTTCCATTTAGAACAGATTGAAAGATGCTTCAAAAATGTACATATAATAACTTTAAAGATGCAAAAAAGGAAAAATTGATGCTTTGAGTCAGAAAGCGATTCTGGTCCAACTTTCCTTGCATTTCATAACTGTAAAGACAGACCTGTTGGACTGCAGCCAGCTGTGAATCCCCTTTCAGCCAGGGAGTGCAACCTGCATTAATATGTACACTATCATATACCAAGTGTGTTTATGTCATTAAGTCCTTGCTCTGACTAAATACTGGAGTTGCATGTTCAACTCAACCTATAGTTGTTAGTCAGAAAGTCAAACTATTCTAAACAGTTTGATGATGATTTTATTCAGTGAAACAAAAGTCAAACACTGATAATGCGGCAGAGGGAAGTTTATTGGCACTCTCTCGCTGTCTCTTCTTTCACTGGTGATCACATGGACGAACCAGGAGGGTTCATCTTCCACTGCTGAGGTCACTCAGTCGGTACAAAAATAACTAAAAACCTGCAGCGACACACAATCATGAACCGGGATTAAGTTATCATCATGCGCTCGGGGATAGAAATGATCAAGTTGCTGTATGAGCCATGTAGGACTGCAGATCAGTTATTTTCATGATTGATGGATCGGCTCACTCTTTTCTCGATTAATCAATAAAGCAAGATGTTTGACTCTGTTACTTTCAGCTTTGGGAATATCTGTCATTTTACAGATGAATGTACAGTCCAAAACCCAAAGATATCCAATCATGTTTGAGAAGCTGAGATCGACACATGGGGAATGTTTGCTTGAAAAATGAATCGACTATCAAAGGTTGTTGCTGATTAATTAATCGACTGATTGTTTCAGCTCTAATTCTGTGTGAAGAAATCGGCCTTATAAAACGTGCACACCTACCCACCTGCCTTGTGTTAGTATTGCAATAGTAGAGAAGTGAAATAATTATTTAGTCTTATTTTGAGCGTAGTACTTACAGAAGTCAACAGGAAACGTTATAGTAGCAGCTGATTTGTACGTTATAGATGATAAAAGCTTCAAAACAAATAGTTTTCCTGTCACTTTCTTGCTCGTATCTTTCTGCTGATATTCCACTGGCATGAGCTCTATCACCGTTTCCATTTCTTACTTCATTTCTGCCGCTGACTGCACCGCCCGAGGCCATTTGTTTTAAAGATACCTCTGCATCACAACTCTTCAGGTACAGACAGGAGGGGAAACAATACAACATTACTGTTGTCAGGAAATATATGTTTTGTAAAGCACTTTGTCTCTTGCTGCTGGGAGCGTCGCCAGGCTGCGGGGTTTTTTTGTGCATCATCGTTCTTCCACCTGGTCGTCTGACCTCGCTGCTGTAACTGTGTCGGCTTTAGCTGCTTTTTTTTTATTCTGGGTGGGATGATGCAAAGTGCAAGCAGGGCCAGTCTATTGACATCAGCGTGGGTGTTACAATGTACAATGACACTGATCAGCCCGCTGTGTACCTTAATCTGCAGCTGTGTGCGCGTGTGTGTGTGTGTGTGTGTGAATGTTTCTAAGCCCAATAGAGATGTTAAAGTTGCTCCATGAGATTTAATTTAACACTGAATTCTCGCACGTCTTCCTCCAGTATTTCTCCCCCTCACGTTTTCGTGCCCTGCCTCACAGACAGTCAGCCTTACTCAGCGGTTTTCCAGGCTCATTCATTCCTGTGCTGATCGATAAGGCTGCCTCGCCGTGGCGACGGTTGCTATGGGCAGTGTTTGGGTGTTCACATGCGGGTGCTGCTGGTGGTTTTATTGACGAAGCCATCGATCCAGCGTTGACCTCAAGCGTCAATCTCTGGCCACAGGCTTCAGAGAGTGTGTGTGTGTGTGTGTGGTGTGTGTTAACGAGTGTTTAAAATGAGGGGAACTTATTTCCGTAACATGATACTTTAATTGATCGTTTTGGTCTTTTCCCTATCCACAGGGAAGTCAGAGGTAAAGGCTAGCTTGTAGGGTTCAGTGCCTTGCACAGAGGCACTTCAGCAGAGTACATGTTTACTGATGTGAGATCTTTGACCCTTTAAACTCTTTTAAGGATTCATAACGGGGCTTCAGTCTTTTTCCTTCTGTATGTAAATATATATTTGATCAAAGTCAGTTCACTCCTCATTTCTCAGCTTAGATTCAGAGACTAAAAATTCATAACAGAAAGCCTGTGTCACGAACTGGACGTGGAGTTTGGAAGATGTTGGCATTTTCAAGTCCTGACGGATCCACGCAAACAATGTGTTTTTTGGAGGTTGACCTATACGTCAGAATATCTAGGTCTCCGCTGCGTGACTCTTTTTTTTTTTTCAATCCGTCTCTCACAAGTTGGTCAGTTTAAGGAAAATACGACATTAAATCACCGAAGTTCCAGTTAGCAAAATGCAGTTGGTGCAGAAAAATGATTGTTGATTGACAGGAAATCAATTAACAACAATTCGGATAATCGCTTGAATTTAAATTCATACCAAACATCTGTTGATTCTAGCTTTTTTTTTATGTCACTGTAAATTGAATATATTTGGTTGTCTGGACACCAACAATTATAGTATTATTAAGACATTTAATAAAACGGTAAAGAAAGAAAAAGCTTGATTATTATTATTATTATTCGGATTTCTCAATACTTCAGAAACATCAGAAAATAGTGAAAAATTTCCCTCACAGTTTCCTAGAGATCAAGGGAATGTCTTCAATTTGTGTTTTTGGTCTGAGAGTTTACCATTTAGCAGTTTACTATAATGTAGCTCGGAGAGAATCAGCTAATTTAAGAAGCTGCAACCATGAAATGGCTTTTTTGTTTCCATAAATTAATTAAAAGATGAATTATTTATCAAAACTGTTGTCAGCTCTAAAAGTAATCATTATTTTGCAGTCCTGAATTCAGTCCAAATAGCAGGAAGAAGTGTCAATATGACCTTATCTGAACCGGACTCGTAGCCTGACGTCAGTTAACTTCATACAGCAGCATACATCCAGAACATACATGCACAATACGAACGGTCCGTGGGGTTTTACACCACATGGGACCAGAGAGGTAGAAGATGTAACGGTGGTGAGTGAAGCTTCACTTGGACGACGCAGCCTCCCTCACTGCTGCTCAGCAGACGGCTTGGATTCACTTCCTCACTTCCTGTGAGCGGAGACGTGTGTCTGCTCTGCAGCAGGATTTCATTGGGGGGAGCTAATCTGGAGCGGCCTCCTCTGTCACGGTCCTGATTATTGCTTCAGACTGTGTTTATACATGAATGTCTGACTTTGTGCAGATACGAGTTCTCACACACAACATTGTTGATAAGGAAATCCCAAGTTGCAGTTGGTCTGGGAGCCTGTCACAGAGCATTTAGTGATAGAGACTTGTTGGGGAGGTAGACTTGGAACAGTCTAGTGCTGCGCTCATGTGCTGCCTAAAGGCAAGACAAACACACACACACACACACACACACACACATATATACCCTCTGGTTATTAATCCATTCAACAGAATCTCTTTCAGCCTACATTTAAAACACTCTGATGGAGAGTTTCGTTCATATAAATCACTAAGGTGGCGCGATCTTAACCATCTACGTTAAATTACGTTCAGTACATGCGTCAGTTACATGCAGTTATATACGTTAAACTGCGACAGGGCAAATTTAATTCAGTATTAATTTGATACTACAAATAATAAGTTAACGTGTTAAAGCGAAAACAGGTCAAATATCATCTTGACGTTTGCAAAGGCGTGAGCAATCAGTGATCGTTCTCATGATCGTCGATCACCGATATCACCCTATTAATCACCCTATTAATCACCCTTATAGCTTTTTGAACCTATGAAAATCATTGATGTGCCTCTTTAAGCAGCAGATTTCCTCACATAATGAACTCATCAGGTCTGATTTACAAACAGATTTTCCATTGTGAAGCATGTAACTGGTTATGGACATAATCATATTCACCAAATAAAACCAAGAGGTTCTGAATATAGAAGAATGTCCGTGCGTTGTCATGTGGACTAGTCACCAAGCCAGTCTCTGACCACATCCAGTCCTGTTCTCTTTGTATCTCACTGGTTTCTCTGTCAGTCTCCTGTTCCACCTCCCCAGTTTAAACTGGGAGCAGGGAATCTGGGACACTGAGACACATCACATCCCAGCTTTAATGTGACCTGTCCTGCTGTCCACTCACCCCGCACCAGTACACCCAGTTTGGTGTGTGTGTGTGTGTGTGTGTGTGTTTGTGTGTGTGTGTGTGTGTGTGGGGTCACATGGTTCTGCCGGATGACTTGTTGCAATTGCGCTGAGGCCGACACATTTAATTGTGAGAGACGGGGTCGCAGAGGGGCACGAGGAGGGTTCTCACCACACACACACACACACACACACACACACACACACACACACACACACACAGTAGAGGACTGAATGTAGCTCAGAAACATTGCATTCATTCTGTGGCTGACCTGTTTACTAACCACATTAGCAGAGAATAAAAGAAGGTAGAAGAGACATGAACGTGAAGTTGCTGGTTCAGTAGCCACTAATTTGTGCAGATGTTCAGTAACTTTTGGATTTGACCCTTTTTAATATCTTTTAATAAAAATAAAACTTCTAGGTATAACTGCTTTTTAAAGGACCGTACAGTTGTTTTTGCACGTTTTAACTAAGTGTCGCCAGCTGAAAGATGTGCTATGCTTTCAAGAAGTGTTTTCTGAGGTCACCGTACACCTGACCTTTGACCCCCAAAAATCTAATCAGTTCATCCTTGGATCCTAGTGAATGTTTGTGCCAAATTTGAAGAAGTTCCTTCAAGGCGTTACTGAGATATCATGTTCACGAGAAAAGGATGGACGAACAGCCAGAAAACATTTCTATGCCTCCAGCTCTGTCGCTGACGTGGAGGCATTAAATGAAAATATACGAGTGTAAATGCTCATGGATGGTTCACATACTGATATTTTATACTCTGAAATTAATTAGAACCAACGGGAAGGAGCTAAAAGAAGGAAAAAAAAAAAAAAATCACCAGTATGTTTCTTTAAAACAACTTTAAATCCAGTTTTATGGTCCGACACATCTCACGCTGAGTGAAAACAGATCCTCGCCTCTATCATAACAACCGACTGACTGTTATTTAACACAAGACCCATACAGAAGCACAAAGACATTAATCTCACTTCAAGCATTCATAACCTTTTTTTAAAAGTCAGCACTTGGTGTTCATGATAACCCGTGTGATACACTAAGCAGATAAAAACAAATACCACTAATGAATTGCAAATACTGTTTGACTATCAGGATAGAGAGAGTGTCATTGTGTGTGTGTCATTGTGCCTTCGGCTCTTTTTGTCTCACATGTTTTATTCACCTTCCATTAAAGCGGCTGTTTCGTAACATTTCATCTGCATTCAGAGGTACTGTAGGCGCGCACACACACACACACACGCACACGCACACACGCACTCTACAGACAATGAAGTGACGGAGATCTCCTCTGTCTCTCTCTGTCCTGCTCAGATCACTTCATTATCCAGCCAAAAAAAATGAAAAATACTTCCAAAGAAACCATGACAACAACTCCACAGAGCCGGCTGCAGCTTCTCCAGTAAAAGGGAAAAAAGCTAGAGAGAGGAAGCTGGTCGCTGCTCCTCTCCTCTCCCGCTCCTGTCTCTTATACACATCTGAGAAGCGGGAGCAAGGAGGGGGCATGAGGGGATACAGAGAGTTTAGGATGGAGGAGAAAGGAGGCCAGAAAGAGGCGGGAGATGGTGTTTTGGGGGTTGGGGTTAAAATGAAGCTGTAACTGGAATCATCCCAGCTGAAATTTAAATCATCACCCTCCTCAGTCTGGTTTGAGCGACATCAAACAAAACCCTGTTTTCTCCCGTCTTTTTTTTTTTTTTTTGGGATGACATCAAACACAACACGGCTGCTGTTTTAGTAATTTAGATTTCCACATGGCGCGGAGCGTCGTCACAATCACTTTCCATTTTCTGCTTTGTTCTGCTCCTCGTTCGCTGATGCCTTTTTTTTTTGCGAGCTGACATTTGGCGCGCGACCAAGTGGAGAGCTTCCCGGGCCCGCCGTGCAAAACCAGAGTAATCCCGACTCAGAATAAAACATTAGCTCTTTGTCACTGTGTTGGCTCACTTTCCTGTTTTCATAGCTGTGTGCTCACTGACTGTCAGTCAGTCCTGGGTTTACAGGCCTAGCTGTTACATTACACGGATTTCAAAATGGTTGTTATTAACTCTGCGAGGTGCCAGAGACGGGGCAGAGATGCAAAAACTGTCAGTCATAAAAAATGAGTTGGGACCTTTGAATATTTTCCTGTGGCTTTTAAAAGATTCTGGTTTTCCGGTTTTGCAAAACCCGAAAACAAACAATATTTTGCTAATGCCGTTAATTCACAATATTTTGGTATAAAGGACTGGAAACCTATATTGTTAGTATATCTAAAATAAAGTCTGTAAAAGCATTATTTTCCGCACCTGTTGTTTAACTAGTAGATACATTTTCTGGTTTTGATTCTGAATTATCAATCATTTTAAAAAGTAGATTGTTATTTGTAGTATTTTTAAACACTGGTTGTCAAATTCTTGAATTAAAGGTGACCTCTATCTCTCTATTTGCTCCTGAAGTTCAGTGTATTATTCTTGAGGAGCGCGACTCAGCTCGTGAACACAGACATATAATACCTTTTTCTGGCTCCGGAGGAAGATTTCCAACATTTGGGGGAAAAAAAAAAAAAAAAAAGATGTCATCAGGGTAATCTCAGTTTAGCTTATAAAAATCATAGCTTTAATATTCACACATGATATCCTATTTTTCATGTTCTCCATTTTACAAGTCATTTTAATATCCCTCATATTCTCTGTGCATATGATTTCACTGCGATGGAGAACACATGAACAAAGTGAACTAACGAGAGACGTGTTATAAATGACAGTCTGCTTTTAGGCTTTTGTGCAAAACAATACGTCAATCTGCAGCAGGTGTCACAGCACACTCAATAGAACCCTCTATTAAGGCTCTATTGTGCTGCTGCCTTTAATTCATTTACATTAGCGAGTGACCCAATAACCCACGTAATTATATGTTCTCCTTCCAGCGTTATTCAGAGCATCCATAAGCTTTGATTCTTCATTCACACATGAGCTGCGCTGCGTGTGCTAATTAGCCTGCGTGTTTTACACAGTGCTGCATTATCAGAGAAAGCGCAGGACGTGGGGATGTATGTGAAACGGTAGAAACGCTTGTCACTGATGTCACCTCCACTCCTAAAGGAATCATATGTGTTTCAGAAAATGCTCTTAATGATTTGGTGCTAGACTCTAAAGAGCAATGAGAGACTGTATATTCTGTATTGCATGCACTGGGGAGCAGCCAGCTAGCGTTGGCATGAGCACTAAATGGAATTGGTTTGCTGACCATGTGGTGGTTTATATTTGTTTATGCAATAGTTCACAAAAATCAAAAGCTATACATTTATTTTTAGAGGTACCAGAGTGGTGACCCATTTTTTATACCACTTTTTAAATTTAATTTCAAACATCCATGTAGCTTTTAGTGCAATAAAAGCGTATTTATTTTACCTTCAGTATAACTAGGAACACTCCAGTTCTCACTGTGTTGCTATACTGATAAAGCTAGCTAGCACTTGCAATATAAAACTTTAATTAGTGCAGCTAGCATGCTAGTATTGTCATGTGAAACCTTAAGTTGTGGGTTATCTTTACTAGGTTTTATTCTCCTTTACATATTTCCATAGAATTGGATCTAATTTTTCTAGTTATCGTGTTTACAACCAGCACAGGAGTCAGATGTAGTAAATACATGATTGGGCGTGTAGCTAGTTTAAGGCCGGCTAGCATGTTTAAGGCAGCTAGCATGCTGGTTTTTACATGTAAAATCTTTGATCCTTTTTATTTTTAACCCCATCCAATATTGGGACAACACTCTTAAATGTTTATATGTGATCTTTGTGTTGAGGTTCACTTTCATTCCAGACTGCCATTCAGAGAAGCGACCATGCAGCACATCTTCTCTAAGCTGCACATTGCCCCTTGGAAGATATATGCTTGCATATAGTGTGTCACATTAGCTTTCATGCTCATTTTTGATAACAGTGTACACCACCAGTGAGCTGTTGCATTAATGGGAATATAATTTGGTCCCTCATGCAGTATATCATCTAATTATATCATCGTAAAGAATCAGGGGTTGTCATTTCCGTTAGTTACTGTAGAAAGCTAATTAGCTGTGATTATTCGGGTCCCTCCTATGGAGCAGAAGAAGTGGCGGGGTGGAGGGCGGGTTGCTAACCTTTCTCAGAACAGACTGAGGCAGACTTAGCTCAGTGTAGCACAGTAGGAGAGGTGTGTGTATGTGTGCATGATCATATATGTGTGTGTGTGTGTGTGTGTGTGCTTAAGTATATGGCCGAGCAGACGGCGCAGTAATAGCATTAGCCCAACCACCCGCAGGAATGATGAGTTTGGTGAAGGACAGTAATTAATACTGTCTCCCACAAATGCACATTCCCATATATAAAGCAATTCCTGAGAAATGTCAGAAAAGATTTACCTTCTGTTTAATTATATGCCAGAAATGCATTAAATATAGTGCAAAGTAGGTCACTGCATTTCTGACTGGAGTTTGAAACCAGACGGTCTTTTAGTGTGCTCCCCGGGGAGATGTTTGGGTGCAACAGCCAAACTGGGGGCGATGTTTGGTCCAACATCTCAGCACCTCCTCACAAACAGGCTGCAGTCAGCTTTGGATCAGAAGGATAAAGTCTTATCTGATTACGGCTGTAATTATACCCAGAGCCATCAAAACATGAAGAGGAGGAGGAGGAGGGGAGGATGTGAGGAAGAGTAGGAAGGAAGTGTCTACTAGAGAAGTGTGTCAAACAGCCGTGACCAAAAGGTGAACTTTGGATGGCTTCCCAGACAAGCACATTAGTCTTGTCATGGTGGAACCTGCCTGCAGTGGGTGTCAAAGTGCCCTTGTGGTAAGAAAGTTGCAGCTCAGTCACTGGAAGTCATCAGAGTAAAATGCACGTCAGAACATGCACAAACAAGATAATTCAATTAATTATACTGTATATTATAATATGTTTTAATATACTGTGTTTGACAAACCATTATAGATAGGCCTGTATTATAATAAACCTCAACCACACATTTTCACAAACTACAAAACAACAGAGCTGCAGTGAGCTTCCATTTTCCTGTTTTATCGAAGGAACTTCAGGAAATTCGTAAAAACCTTTTAAGGAGGAATTTCCTGGCAACAGGGATGTTTTTAAGCGAAATTTTGTTAGCTTTGGACGGAGCTAGGCTAGCTGTTTCCCTCGGTTTCCAGTCTTTAAGCTAAGCTAAGCTAAGCAGCTGCTGGCTGTAGCTTCATATCTCCTGGACAGACATGGGAGTGGTATCGATCTTCCCATCTAAATCTGGGCAAAAACATCAATAAGTGCGTTTCCTCAAATGTCTAGATATTCCTTTAAGAAAGGACTGAAACTCTCCCTCACCTTATCTTTCGAGATGCTAGCATACAGCGGCTAACAGTCTTTGACGGGATAACTCATGCGGCTGCAACTTTTCTCTGCAGTGTCCTCAAACTATTTCATCTTGTCATGAATGTTTGATCTGAAGTGGCCTCTCAGAGTTTGACTTCCTTTACTGTTAGACGACTTCCTGCGTTGCTATTTCAGTGCTGCGCCCTATACTCTCCTGTGTTGTATGAGTGCAGGTGTCAGACTGTATAATAAATCCTCCGGAGACCTACTTAGAGTTTAAAGTTTCTGCTTTTCGTTTTCACACGGTTGTCCATCCTCTCTCTCTCTCCTCCCTTTATGTAACTCTTTACTGTCTCTCTCTCCCCATCGCTCCCTGTCCCCTTCTTCTCTCCGTCTCTTTCATACTATTTTCGGAGTCGCTCCGAGTTCCACTTTTGAGCAGCGGAGCGGATTCCTCAGCACGTTGCTATGACGACGTTCCCATGGCTCCACGACACACTTTTTTTTTTTTTTTTTGCTCCACTCCATCTTCCTTCTTGTCATCTTGTTAATTTTCTTCTTCCCTCTGTGTCCTCAAAAAGTCTTCAAATGCCTTAAATAGTGTAATCCAAGCCAATGCACCCTCAAACACATCACTTTCTGCTTTAGAGGTCTGAAATGTTGCTGTTGCAGATTTAACTGACTTTATTTATTGTGAAAATGATTTTATATTTATTATAGATAGCATTTAAAAAAGGGGCATCATGAATACGGATGTAAATTAGCTTTTTTGCTACAATTCGTCATGTTTACATCAGGCATTTTGTGCTGATTCTCATTAACATGCATTGTTGCTTTCAAATTAATTAACAATTCATCCTCCATGTTATTTATTTTGCTTCCTCCCCTCTTCATTTGGAGAATAAACACTCCAGAACACTGAAGCTTAGTTTTTATGAGTTGAATGCCATCTGCAAATCATCAACAGTTTTATGTTTGTTAACCTATAAACTCAGTTTAAGGGATCACAAAGATAACACATTGTTTTTGTTTAACAGCCAACACCTCAGGTGTATCCACACCCACACATGGCTCCGCCCAAGACCAGGATAAAACCATATTAGACCCAAGAGATCCAGAGAGAGAGAGAGACAGACAGAGAGAGAGAGAGAGTATGGAGGGGACATGCAGACTAATGACATGAAGGTGATAAATTATGGCAAATGAAGAGCATGAGTTAGTCATTCGAGAGCACATATTATTAAATCAAGAGCATTTCATGGACTTCTCTGTGCATAATGTAGCATCTCTATCCAGGATCACTGTCTGAGCAGGATGTCTGTGTGTAAAGAATGACTGAAAATTGCAGCAGAGCTCTTGCGATGAATGTTTTTTGTATTCCTTTGTCTCTAGTGGGAGTGGTGTAGCACATTAGGCTGATGTGACTTTACCCTGCAGCTGACCTGAATGGGCTTGTGTGAAAAGACTAAGTGCCTTTGGGTCAAAATGCAGTGTGTGTGTGTGTGTGTGTGTGTGCATGCGTGCGTGAGTGAGTGAGTATGTTTCTGTGAAGTGTGTGTCAGAGAAAGGGGAAGCTCTGCATCATTTCATGCATGTGAACCTACATCACAAACCCAGACTAAGTGGCCTCAACAAATCACCAGCATTTCTCTCTCTCTCTCTCTCTCTAAAACACACACACAAACACACACACACACACACACACACACACACCGCTGTTATCTCGCACTGAGCACACACTCACCAACAAAAACACACACACACACTCTCAGATCACGGGGAGATGGGGGAATACCCACTCGGTGATGGACACTGGGAAGAGATATTCACCCGTACTGATTTATTAATGAAACCAGGCAGATATGGAGAGAAGGTCTAGAGCGAGAATATTGACAGGAAAGTGGGGGGAAAAAAAGAGGAATGGGGAAGGGAGGGGTCAGACAGATGAGACAAATAAGAGATGAAGAGCAGCTATTGAAGCGGCGATGGAGGATGAGCTGGAGTATGTATGTATTATTAAACAGCCGGGGTGTTAGATTATTTACAACAGCTGGAGGAGGGGGGTCGATAAAGGCTCACTCACTCACTCACACACTCACACACACACACACACGTGCACACACACACACATGCTCAGGGAAGCTCGATCAGTCTTAAGACAAGCCGGCACAATCTGAGGTGGTTTGTGTAATTGGATGTCAGAAGCTATTAGAGGGAGGAAGAGCAGGAGAGCGCGTGAGAAAGACGTAAAGAGGACAAACGAGTCACTTTTTATTGAAGTTGGCATGTGTGGTTCAGTCTGGACAAACAAATTAAGGAGCACGTGAACACACACACACACACACACACACACACACACACACACACACACAAACACAGACACAGGTATTTTGTGTCTGAAAAGTGTGTCATTCAGCTTCAGATTGATGTGACTCACAGGTACAAGTATCTCTTTTATTATTAAGATTCAGTGTTCACACACACACACACACACACACACATTCTGGCAGTGAGTTCTTGTGTTTTTGTTTACCTCCTCCTTTGTCTCGGCTTCAGTCCTCACTCTTCATCCCGGAAATATTAGTTGTGCCAATGATTATATTAGAAGCGTGGGAGAGTGTGAGAACAGTACGTTTCCAGAGCACTGACCTGGGAAAACACACACACACACACACACACACACACACACACACCTCCCACATGCACATATGCACACACTCTTTCCCGTGCACATATTCAGGACACACACACTTTTTAATTGTGGGACAGACACACGTGCCACATGCACACACTCACTCACACACTCTTGCACACAAAATCACGGCCCAAAAATAACAAGCGTGTCCCACATAGAGAGTTGACTCCAAACTGAGAGGAGCTGAGCAGCTTCCCCTCACGTGTTCGCCTCTCACTCACTTTTATCCAACTGCTCTTCCTCACTTTTTCTTTGTGATGCAAAGATCAGGGCAAAATGAATGTACAGTTACTGCTGAATCTACTTTGACTGGCTGTTCTGTGATTTGATGAGCACCGCACAGAGACTCTGTTACGCTATCTGCCAAATCATTTTCTTCCTTCTACTGTATTTTAAGGCTCCTGTTTTCCTCCCACTCAGAGAAGTCACACAATTTCCACAACCCTCCAAATATTGTGAAATCTTTTCTGTGTGAGAAGATAAAACGTTTCACAACACTTGGACTAAAAATATGTTAAAACTTACACAATTCAGGTCAAAAGTTGTAGAGTCCAATCCCAAAGTTGCACACGTCAACGAAAAAAATGCACACTAAACACAAACATTGTGCACTTTAAGCAAAAAGTGCGTACTTCAAACCATAAGGTATGTACTGCAACCCAGAAATATCTTAATGTGACAAAAACATTTCACAAAAAAACGGAAAAATTGCGCAATCCAACCCAGAAGTTGTACACTTTAACCTAAAATATGCACACTACTCTTAAAGCTAAAAAATATCTTTTATTTAACCTTAAAATTTGACTATTCATCCCCACAGTTGCACACAGTAACCTCAGAGATGGGCAGATTAATCCAATGGTTTTCATTCTTTTAGCAGATGCTTTCCTCCGAAGCAGCCTATAATATGCAATGTATAATATATCGTATATAAGAAACAGTTAGGTACCAGGTGGATTATTGTGGTCAGCAGCCATTCTGTAGTGTTTGCTGCTTTGTTTCTGAATGTTTATCAAACAATAAAGTTAATATTTAATAACATTAAAGCAGGTTAAGCTCCAGGCCATCATCTGCCTCATTTGAAAGCCGTTTCTTTTTTTTATCCATCCATTATGTTTCCATTTTTCTGAGAACTTCTCTTTCACTCAGCTCGATAACTCCTGCCTCACATTATATGGCAGACTGGATCTATATGTAGCTCCTCCCCTGTGGCACAGCCGCTCTCTCATACACTGACACCGTCTTTCTCTTGTTTCACACTGGCTTATAACTCTTTCACCCCCTTATTCTTTCTTTCTTTCAATCTGTCTTCTCTTTCATCCTCTCACCTTCTGTCGCTTTTCTCTTTCTCTTTCTCTCTCCGTCTCCCTCTCTCCGTCCCTTGTGGTCTCTTTGGCTACCGTTGCGGCTCGTTAGCACCGTTTAGAAACCTCTTTCCGGCTCATTTGGCTCTTGGCTCATCCCAGCCGCATTGACATTAAGCAGCGTGATGAGCGACTGCGCCCCACGGCGGACATGACACTGTCATCTCCATCAAGACTCGCAGCTGAACACCAGCCCCTTTTTTTCCTCAGCTTTCTCTCTTATCTGTCAGTGTGGAGCTGTAACGTTTGCTAATGTACTTATTTTCCGCAGGGAGTTTAAATAATGAGCTGCAGCAGAATTCAGTCGAGACGCTTCAGACACAGTTTTGCGGAAGTCGGAACATAGTTTGGATGTAATGTCATAAAACGCTACAGGTTCCATCATCTCTCTGTCCTCTCTGTCGCTTCCTCAGGCGTAGACCAGCATGCCGTTGGTGAAGAGGAACATCGAGCCCAGGCACCTGTGCCGTGGGGCGCTGCCAGATGGGGTGACCAGTGAGTTGGAGTGTGTCACCAACAGCACCCTGGCAGCCATCATCAAACAACTGGGCAGTCTGAGTGAGTATACAGCACATACACTGCAATTCTTAAAATCATATAAGAGTTGTTGGACAAAATGCCAGAATCTCTGACGGACAAGCACAACCATGACCAGCTAGTGAGTTAGCAGTTAGTTCGCTAGCTACAGCAGTTAACCCACTAATCCTGCAGCTAATCACTACACCACAAAGTTTTGAGTATTAACTATTTTGCAGAATAATTTATTTGTCTCACTTTCTGCTGTGACTAGACCTTAAGAGCCCTAGGCAGCCATGCTAGTGACAGTGAGGCAGAGTGGGGCTTTGAGCTAAATGCTAACGGGCGCATGCTAAAGTTCTCACGAAGACAATGTGTTCAGATAGTGTTCCCTACCTTAGTTTAGCATACTAGCATGGTAGCATTTGCTACTCCAGTGTGCGGATATTGTTTCACTTTTTACCACAACATTTGCTTCTGACGAACAAACATGGCTACCACAGAGCCACACCAACAAACATGGCTAAAAACACACATTTACACTGAGCCATGAGAAAATTATCGTTATAACTACCTGGACAGAAACCCCAAGAAAAAAAGAAAGTCCTGCACATTAGCACAATGGATCTCACACTCGCATCCACGTCTGACAACCTCTCAATTTGCTGTGAGCAATGAGATCTCATTCTGTCTCCCTTTTGCATTTTAAGTGCAGTCACACCTAAAACTAATGAATTCAGAGCTACGTTCCCGCAGACACATCACTCAAGACGTGTGAAGTGTTCGGTGTGAACTAGGCCATGTCTGCACAGGCTGATTAGATGGATATCAGCAGTTGCTGATCAGTATTAAGTGGAGTTGACAAGGTGTTGGATGGAGCCTGTTAAAAAATGTGGAAAAGGTTGAATCCAAGGGGAAATTTTATTGATACAATAACACACACACGCACGGACGCACACATACGAACACGTTGCAAAAGTGCTCACTGTGACTCAGCTGTAAAAATTGACCTGCAGTGAAAACACGCTATGAGTCAGTATTCAGCAGTTAGCAGGGTCCAGAGCCTTCCCGCTTAATGCATCCTTAACTTCCCTTCGACGCTCGGATATTATCACCGTACACATCTCATAGGAAACCTGTGCAGGCGATTCATATGTGTGAAGGCACATAATCCCAGCTGATGATAGCTATGTTTCAGAGGAGAGATCAAGCTACGGCAGGAAAGAGGTCGTTCAGTGGGAATGTGGGGAGAAAAAATAAAAAAGCAGCTATTTAAATTTGATTAACAGTCAGCAGCTAAATTGAATTCAGTGACAGCTCAGTGCGAATGAGTGAGTGCTCTGCCTCTGCTCCATCTGTCATGTTGTGGGCTGAGAGGAAGAGAAAGGGAAGAGAGGAAAAGAGAAAGAGAGGCATTGAGGGCGTGCAGCAGGTGTTTGTGTATATGAGTGTGTGTTTCGTTCGGTTTGGAGGTGGCGGCGTCATTGAGGGAGGCTGCATTTCTGTATCTGTAAATACATTTAAATATTTGTACCTCCTAACTCTGTCCTGCTTACACACACACACACACACACACACACACACACAACACACACACATGCTCTCTCACAGATAGAAAGGACCTCTTAAGTATTCAGTCCAACAGGTGCACGGCAGGAGGAAGCCTGTCCTGCTGAGACAGACAGAGGGGGGAGGAAGAGGAGGAGGAAGCACGTCGGCTGACCTCCATCTCCATGAATTTCTTTCCATAGATCTCCTCTGTTTTGTCGGGCTATTTTTAGACACTTTTTTATTTGGCCTGTGTCACACTGAGAACGGTGGAAGTCATAATAATTTGTGCAGCCCGCATAAAACCCACATTCCTGCTGTTGAACCTGCCCAAGAGAGCAGTTTCACTTCCAAGTAAAAGTCATTATTCTGGACAAAAGGCAGCTGCTGGACCTGCCTCCCTCTGCAAACAGAAGGCCGGTCTGAATAATGTAAGAACGGTTTCTTATTGAGATTCAAACATGAATGTGGCAGGAAGCTGTGGCGTGTGAGGAAGGTAACTATTCTCCCGTTCCCGTCCACACCAACGTTTCATGCCTCATCAGAATGAACTTAAAGGTTCGCTGTTTAGTTTAGCAATGATTTAATAAGCGGATCCACGTTTTGTTTGTATCTCATGCACGTACATCTTGGTACCTACAGGGATGCACATGTACGTGCACATGTACGTGGACAAGGACGTGGTGATCCTGTGCACATCTGTGCCAACAGCTTCATGCACCTTCACAGTTTGTGCTGCCAGCAACCATGGCAACGTGCCAGCAAGGACGAGGAAGAAGAATTAAAGCTGATTCAAACATGGATTTTAAAACAATATCTAAAAATCAACTTTAGAGTTGAAAAGACGAGTTGATTGATTGATTAGTTGAGCAACATACATTTAATAAGCTTCTGCACAGGATGCTGCTATCAGCTTCTTCAATGTGAGAATTTTGCTCCTCACTCTGTCGTCTTGGTGTCTGGAGAGTTGTGATGGGCAGTTTTCACTAAAGCACGAACAGAACGATTTAATGATAAGAAAGTGATCAGCAGATTAATCGATAATGAAAATAATTGTTGGCTTTTGAGGATGGAAATGTCTCGATATATATTTGTTAGGCTTCAAGGATACACACAATACAAACACCTGACACCATAACGAGGGATGGGTATAGTTAGGATTTTAACGGTACTACTACTTTTATCGATACTTCTTATTGATCCGTTACTCATAAGAGGAAAAAAAGAAATAAAGATCAGAATTAACGTCGGAGCTTATCGATCCTCTGGTCTTTCAAAATTTGCCAGGTTTCGGCACCAACACCTGACCATAACTGTGGATGACATGCAGCAAAGGGCAATTATCGTGAATGGTTAACGTCTGAAAAATTCAAATAAAGTAGATACCACAGCGTCTCTCAATTGTGGCCGATAGAAAGTGTCACAATTGAATTGCAACAGGCTGGGAAACATCTTTCAGTGTGACTTCGCCGTGCTGCTTCTCCTCAGCAGCGAATATGAAATGCTGAGATGCGAAGCAGAGCTCAGCTGGTGAATGTGAAAGTGTGAATTTTGGGATGAAAGAGAAATGATCTCCAGACTGATGGGAAAACAAGTGACAATATCAGACCTAACCGTGTGTGTGTGTGTGTGTGTGTGTGTGTGTGTGTTGCCGTGCAGGTCGCCATGCAGAGGACATCTTCGGAGAACTGTTCAATGAAGCCAACAGCTTCTACCTGAGGATGAGCAGCCTGCAGGAGAGAGTGGACCAGCTGGCTGTGAAAGTCACCCAGCTCGACTCCACTGTGGAGGAAGGTAGGGGCTGTGTGTGTGTGTGTGTGTGTGTGTGTGTGTGTGTGTGTGTGTGTGTACACAACAACCTGTTCCACTCTTTGTTTGATTTCTGTCTGCTTCATCCTTATGTCTCTATCTCTCCCTCCTTCCTTCTCTCCCTCCCACTTTCCTCCCTCTCTCCATCATTCTCTCATTTTGCTTTCTTTTATTTCTCCTCTTTTTTTCACCCCTTTTACGTCTTTTTCTCCACTCCTCTCACGCTCTTTTTTTTTCCACTTCCATTTTCTCCCTCCTTCCTCTTATGTCCCCCATTCTCTCCATTCATACTCTCTCTCTCTTGCTTCCTTTCTTTTCATTCCCTTCTCTCATGCTATCTTCTTCTCTCCCTCTCTCCTGTCTCTCTTTCTTTCTGCCTCCTATTATTTCCTTTCCTTTTCTCTAATTCCTTCACTCTCTCCCCCTTTCATGCCTTTTTATCTTCCTCGCCTCTCTCTCCCTCCCTCCTCTTTTTTATTTTTCTCTATTCTCTTTATCCTCTCTCCTCCTTTCTTTCTCTATTGCTTCCTCCTCATTGTCTCCCTCTTTCTCTCTTTCAAACTCTCTCACACTTTCTTTCATACCCTCTTCTGTCCTCCCTTCCTCCAGTGTTTCCTTTTCTCTCTCCCTCTCTCCCCTCCTCCCGTTCCCTCCCTCCCTCTCTCCCTCCCTCCCTCTCTCCTGGCTGATACTGCCTAGTCATTCTGCAGCACACAGAGCAGCACAGACGAGGATGAAAAGCAAAAGCTCAGCAGTCCTCCGTCTCATCCTCCTCTTCCTCTCCCTCCTCTCTTTGTCTCCCACTCCTCCTCCTCCTCCCCCGCTCAAACTCTTTCATCTCCTCTCTCTTCCTCTGTCTATCTCCATGCCTCCTCCTCCTCCTCCTCCCCCGCTCAAACTCTTTCATCTCCTCTCTCTTCCTCTGTCTATCTCCATGCCTCCTCCTCCTCCTCCCACACACAAACCTTTCGTCTATCCTTCTTTTCCTACCACGCAGCCACTCATCTGTTCCTCACCTCACTCCTCCTCACTTCTCCTCTTTCCACCACCTTTTCATCCCTCACTCCTTCCATCTCCTTGTTTCCCTCCGTCAGTATTCTCCAAGCTGACAGGATGAGCGACAGCATGAATGTTTCATGATAGAAAGAATGAAATAATGAAAAAAGAGAGGAGGTTAGAAATGAAGAAGGGGACAATAATGAAGGTAGGGAGGAAGGAAGCAAGGAACTGTTACAGGAAATGTAAGGGAGGATTGAATATATAACATAATATAATTTTATGTTTTATTCTAAATGATAGTCCTCATTATGTTACAACAGCTTTAAAATATTCAAAGAATTGTAAAAATTTAACATCATAACTATAAAATGTGAAAGTACTTGAATAAATCAATTCATGAGTATCAAAAGTTACAATGTAAAAATGATTTTAATGTATTTTCTGGTCATGTGTTTCTGTCATACAGCAACAAATAATCAGGAATTTTTTCAGAAAATCAGAAATAATCAGCAGCAAAATAAAAACTATCACTGGTGTCCGTTCTGTCCTGTGTAAAGTCACAATAAGCTCAGTCCATAATTAGGCTTAACTCTGTCGTCTGTGCTTGCTGCTGCTCAGGAACTCAAACGGACGTGAACTAGTAAGACTCAAGTTGATGTGAATGTGGAGAGACTGCACGTTGTTTCGCTTTTGCATGCTGGGGAGAGAGGGGAGAAGATCGCGAGAAATAGAATCGCATTATCACACTCTGTTCATGGGAAAATAACGACGCAGAGCAACATCGTGCTCTACGTGTCCAACTGAATCTGCACGAAGGAGCTCTTCAAGCTCGGCCACTCGTTTCATACGCGCACATTTACTTGGGTTTTACTAATGAGCTTCTTCCTGTAAAGCTGCACTCATGTCACTGGTTAAGTCAGGCCACTGTAAACCATGTAAGTCCCTTAATTAGACTGTTTATGTTGATGACGTTAATCTGGTTATTAGCAGAAGTCAACATATTTGTACGCATGTAAATGTGCAGAGAGGAAGATGGATGTTAAAGTCAGAGGGTAACACAGATTAGAGGCAGAACACAAGGAGAGAGAGAGAGGGTGTGTGTGTGTGAGTGAGAGAGAGAGAGCGAGAGAGAGAGAGAGCTAGAGGTCTCTTTGAAGATGTGTCTGAATGAAAGTTGCATTAGCTGCTAGTTTTGTGGATTATTCATTTGGCCGCAGGGACAGAAGCTTAGGAGGGAATGATCAAACACCGAGCAGACAGGAGTGTGCTCTGACTGCACAATCTGCACGCACGCACGCACATGCATGCACACACACACACAAACACACACGCGTGTGCAAGCAGATCAAATAGTCAATCACTCTTAAGTGTTTCAGGAATAAGTCTTTGCAGTCGGACGTTAAATCTAACACACTCTCTTTCTTTTTGACCTTGTTGATGCTGTTGATAACTTAGACACACACATACACACACACACACACACACACACATACACATGCAGGCACATACACGACACAGGCGGTCAAGCAAATCACTGGTCAGAACATATCTCACACTGACACGGTTTAACCTTATTATATATTGGACTGATGTGTGTGTGTGTGTGTGTGTGCGTGTGCGTGATTTTGTGTGTGTGTGTGTGTAGCCATCTGGTAGATCCTGGATAGCATTGCAGCTGTGTTAAATCTCCTCTGGGGTTAAGGGATTGACACACATACATGTATTTCCTCTGTCTCTCACTCTCTCTTTCTTTCTCCACACACACACACACACACACACACACACACACACACACACAGGTTCCTGTTATACGTGTACAAATCACATTATCACACAGTCCTACATGCTGCATAACACA
The DNA here is from genome assembly GCF_002814215.2 of Seriola lalandi dorsalis. NCBI lineage: Eukaryota > Metazoa > Chordata > Actinopteri > Carangiformes > Carangidae > Seriola > Seriola lalandi. The sequence continues at coordinate 126,142 of NW_019525237.1, read as the reverse complement.
GAGACTTTATGAGTACCAACCACACACACACACACAAACACACACACAGACACATCCTCTATATTGCTCTGTTACATCCACACATACAGTAAGCCCACTCACACCCCTCCCCTACAGCTTTGTGTGTGTGTGTGTGTGATGTTTGTTAAGCTGATGCAACAAGCTCTAAAACTAATCTGTCCCTGCTGTCCTATTATCACCTACTGTATGTGTGTGTATGTGTGTGTGTGTGTGTGTGTTTGTATGCATATGTATCAGAGTGTCGCAGTATGGAGGCTGTCTCTAGTATCTATACTGTGTGTGTACACAAGTGCAGATGCTGTTATCACAGGGCTTTACAAGCATATGACATGTCTTTATTTTCTGTCTCATATTTTATAAGAAAATTAATTAATACAAAACTGTGTTAAATCAGGAATCATTTTTTGTCTAAATTTCAAACTTTTCCTCGTGATTTTTCATCTGCGGTACTTCAGCCTCTGCCGGCAGTTTCCCCACATTCCCAGAATGCCTTTCAACAAAATCCATAAAACCCATAAATCACAGGGTCAAAGCCACACACACACCAGAGTGACTCTGAGGGTGTGTGAGTGCTCGAAACTGCCATAAGCAAGTGTTTAATAGCCTCTGTGTACGCAGCAAACAACACATGCTGTTTTATTTGTGGAGAGCGGTGTTTGGGGGGGAATGGGTAAATTAAGTCTTGACATAATTAATCATTTATCTAGCTTTTATTGCATTGGAAACATGGGCGAATGAAGAATAAAAAGAAAGCAGATGAACTGTTTCTTCTTCTGTAAATACAAAGGAAATCCTATGAAAATGCATCTTGTATTTTTGCTCTGGAAAATCAAATTACACTCTCCTCTTACAGCCATAATATCCTTTGTCCAAATGTTATTATAGAAATATCCAAATTATAGCTGCCAGAAATCACCTACAAATTGTCCCAGAAATGCTGTTTTTATTTAATTCTCTTTCTTTGGCCATTTCATTATGACTGAAGCTGAATTCGATGGCACAGTCTTTGTAGTTTAATAGCCGTGTCATGTCTGATTTTATGTCTACTAACAAACAGCACTAATAAAAGATATTCCCCTGCTTTATTCTGGCTAATTCTGACCAGAGGGCAGAGGACGGTGTCGTGCGTTCAGGATTTAGCTGCTAAGCCGACACTTAAAGAGTTAAAACAGCTGTTTTTTTTTAGGGATTATGTCGTCAAACACCAGTGAGGATACACAGTGACTGATTCTGCCCATTTTACCGCATTTAGGCGACTGTAAACACTCATCTAAATCTCTTCCTCCTCTGCTCCCAGTCTCCCTGCAGGACATCAACATGAGGAAGGCCTTTAAGAGCAGCACCATCCAGGACCAGCAGGTGGTGTCGCGGACCTCTGTCCCCAACCCTGTGGTGGAGATGTACCATCGCTGCGATAAACCTCCACCACTTAACATCCTCAGCCCATATAGGTCAGTAGTTTAGCCTAACTGTATCACATTAGTGAACGCAACATTGTGCGTCGTCAGTTTTGGCAGATTATCGGAATAATGGCTTTAAAAAAAAAACAGGAAGTTGGCGCTGTTCTTCCTCAGCAGAGAGAAACGTTTAGCATTAGGGTTCATTGCAATGAAAAAAAAAGTTTGCTAGTGTTTTTCCACTTCATTAAAAACAATTCGAAAAATCAGTTTCTGTAAATTGTGGTGTTCAGTTACCTTCAAATCACCTGCACTAGTGTTGATCTTCTGCAGAGACCACCAAGTACTTGATTGTTATTAGAGGAGAAGAACTGTTGTTTTGTGTTGGTTAAATGTGTGATTTGATCAAATTTCGCCACTAGCGTAGCAGTTTATCACCCATTTAAAGTAAGAGTATGAAAGAAACCATTTATAACAAAACTCACTGAGTTCCAGAGGAACAGAGGCCTGAGGTCACTTCTCACTGGGCTGCATGTTGTTTCTTCATAAATAATCACAAACCAGTCACTTATCTTATTGTAATTCATTCTCTGTTGTCGGGATCCAACACACAAAATCCCTGTGGTGATTAAATTAGTATAATTTTTGTATTAACTCTGGTGTTCAACAAACATTAGCCAGCTAATTATCTGGGTTCATTAGCGATTGAATAAATTAGTATGGACATTTTGTTGCATCTGGGATTAAAACCCTCGCACATCCTGCTCCATTATCTCAATCTGAATGTCTATTATTTGCCCGAATTCACCCGCCATCTTTCCATTCCTCCACCCAGGGACGACAAGAAGGACGCGCTGAAGTTCTACACGGACCCGTCTTACTTCTTCAACCTGTGGAAGGAGAAGATGCTGCAGGCCACCGAGGACAAGCGCAAGGAGAAGAGGCGGCAGAAGGTATGGATGGATGTGTGTGTGTGTGTGTGTGTGTGTGTGTGTGTGTTTTGTGTGTGTGTGTGTGTGTGTTCGTGCTGGTGGAGTCCATTTGTGTGTGAATGTGTGAGCCCAAGTTTGTCACCGTGCACATGCTGTGGGTTGGGTGTGTGCAACAACAGTGCGACAGAACAGTTAAAGAGATTCATCATCTGCTTTAATTTGCTAATCAGTTTTTTTTGTTTGTTTGTTTGTTTTTTTTCCTGGCGAGTTGTGTCTTTTTTATGCTGTTATTTCATTTGATGCATTCCTATTACTGTACTCACCATTTAGCTTTGCTTTGTTGTGTAATTGGTTATTGATACAGCAGCAGCTGGGCGGGCTCATTATCCAGAGACAGAGGGGAATACAACTCTTAACAGTTCATACGTTAATCACATTAATGAAATGAGATGTGAACAATTATGTAAACATATTTATACAAAGGTAAAAAGGAGTCTCTTGTGCTTCAGCCTCTCCACTAATGGAGGGCGGTGTTCTCAGATTAGGACAGGATGCAAATGGGCCACTTCTGAACAACTGAAGCCAAATGAAATACTGGAGCACCGCTGATGCTAAATGATGCTAAAGTTTCATTCCGGTTCAGTCGTTCAGAAGCGGCCAATTCAACTATATTTATACAAAGATGTAGCCTCTGTATAATACTGCAGCTATAACAGTCCAGTTGTGACAGGCGTCCTCACCGCTCACAGTAGGAGAAGCAGCAGTTTTAAATAATGAAAATGAATCGCTGCTTCAGTTTCAGGGTCGTGGTGTTGTATGTGCCGACTCACTGTCACACGATCACGACTTACTGGGACGCTTGAATTGAACTAAGCCATTGCTAATGATATTACTGTTCTGTCAGGTGTGACGAAGACATGGAAGTTTTCAGTGCTTTATAACAAGTGTCATGTAGTTAGCTTAATTAAGGTGTTCAGTCATCCAGTTCCATTTGAAACCTCGGACAGAGTCTTTATTCTCAAATGTAGGTAAAGTTAAAAATGACTAATTATCAGGGACACCTGTGTGGGCCAATCCAGCCACAGATATTTGTTCAGTCCAAGTGAAAGAAAACTGGGGTTTCATAATTTTTATACGTTGTGTCTTTCCCAGCTAACTCAGCTGTGAAGCTCTTTTGAACAGACACTAGGTGTTTATTTCCACCATGCTAATTGGCATCGATGATTAAACGTGTCCGAGCAGTATTTCCCCTTTGGTTAAAAATGCTCCACTTCTCTCCATCAAAGCCCTGAACAGCTGCTGCTGTATGTGTTTGCTGCACCTTTGTCAATATTTCTGTTCTGTTTAATACTGCTCACATTTTTCTGTTCCCTCCCGTCAACCTGGAAACTTTGCAGAACAAAATCCCTGTAAGAACAAAGTAGTTTTCACTCTTGCGAAATAACAGGTTTGAATACCAGAGGAAGTTCAGCTGCAAGAGGATGGATCATCCTTCTCTTACCTTTTCCTCCTCTTCATCTTCCTTTTTTCTAATTGATCTGTAGCATTACCTGGCCTTCAAAGTCACACACCCCACCCTTCCTCCTCTCTCCTCCTCCTCCTCCTCCTCCTGCTCCTCCTCCTCTGCTCAGTCTAACGCACCAGCTTGTCTTTCTCCCATGTTTCCATAGGGCTGTCCGGCCCACCCTGACAGGCCCCACTCCAGACAGGCCCCACCCAGGAGCCCCCTGTCCATCTCTGTAAGACAACCCCGACCCCTAAC
>NW_019525237.1:67928-122010 GCF_002814215.2 Seriola lalandi dorsalis | reverse complement strand
CTTTACCCCTGCACACCCCACTAACACACAGCACACGCTCACCTATTCTATCGGGTGTACGAACACGGCTAAGACGCACAGTCACACATAGAGACACGGATGGAAGCACATAAACACGACACATTCAGTGGATGTATTTGAACAATGAATCACAGACACACACACACTCCCCTCTGTTTGTGTCCATGTGTGTCACGTTGCGTTAGCTTGCCACCTCACCCTCTCTCCAACCCTCTGTGTTTGGTTTGGTTGCCGTCCCGTGTTTTCAGAAGCTCTGGCTCTGTTGTCCATTGTCGTCTCGTGTGTGTCGGTGTTATATCTCTTATAGAGACTGGGTGGTGTATAGACGTGTGTGTATGTATGTGTGTGTGTGTGTGTGTGTGTGTGTGTTAGTCTCTGTGTGAAGGAGCTGGTGATGGGGTCTTGCATATATTTTTTTTTCCCCCCTCCCTTCTGCATGAGAGAAATCAATAATCGATGGCTGAGTTTCTCTCCTCTCTCTCTCTCTATCCGTCTCTTTCTGTCTCTGTCTCTGTGTAGGAGCAGCAGAGGCAGGTGGAGGACCCGGGCAGAGAGGTGAAGAAGGTCCGTAATGATTTCAGCTTTATTTTTATTTTTAATTTAATCACCTTTGATGGACCTCCTTCTGAAACTAACGATGGAATTAACAATTAAAAACTATAATAATCCCATGCAGAAATGTAATGTATGACATATATGTCCCTATAGCATTAGCATTAGCATCATTATTAGCCTATCGATAGCTTCTGTAGTGCTGTCGATATATATAACTACCCTACCTGGCGTGCTGACCCCAAAATTAAGAAGCTTTGTTTTATAGACTTTCTGCACTTTAGTGTGTTGCTTTTTCATTTCTCCTGACAGACAGCTTTTCAGACCTGCACAATGTTAATGGTCTCAGTTATGCATCCTAAGTTTAAAAATCTAATTTTGCCAAGTTCATTTGGATGTGTGCCACTGTTTTTTTTCTTCTTCTTCTTCAAATAAACCTCAGTTTTATTCACAACAGCCATACACACTGGCTCTAGACATCAGTTAATTGCAGTGCATGTATATTGTCCCTGAGAAGAAAGAAGTCTGGCACAGTGAGCCAGCAGTGAACAGAGTGAACTCGGCTTTTATAGAGTAAGATGGAAGAGCAGTCGAGGTCATTGCCAGTTTGGAGAACTTTTCATCACTCCAAAACCATCTACAGTAAAAGTTTATTGATGCCATTTACCCTAAGTGAAGACACTCTCCATTGTCTATTAACACTGACTATAATGGAGTGTTAGAGAGGTGCAGCTGTGCTAATTCTCCAAGTGAATGCTGATGGGATACAGCAGCTATATAAAGTCATTACCACATGTAATTATTTCTGTCTAAACTTTAACAACACTGTCCCTTATGTCACTCATTAGGTAAGAGACATGAATTGTAGAAGAAAACACCAAATTTGCATATTGTTACCTGTAACTGCAGCGTGAAAATATGAAAAGCATGTCATTTGAAAAAATATATTCTGTCTTTTTGAAGGTGCGTAAGGCTCGTAACCGCCGTCAGGAGTGGAACGTCCTCGCCTACGACAAAGAGTTCAGACCAGACGCAAGGCTCACGCCATCCCCTTACCACGGCATGTCCTCTGAAGGCTCCCTGTCCCCTGATAGCAGGTGCACACACACACACGCACACACGCACACACACACACACACACACACACACACACACACACACGCACACACACACACACAAGCTGTTCCTATTTATGTGAGGTTATCCTCTAAGGTCCTGTGGCCTCATGACGATCTACCCCTACAACACTCATGTGCACATCACTGCCTACGTTGAGTGGCCTCCCAGGACCAAATGTGATAACAACACCTGACATGAGTGCTTGAGTGGGAATATATAAACACAACACAAGTGGGGGAAAAAAACTATGAACGGTATACAGTGTGCAAGTACTGTTACACAACCACTCAGTATCTCACAATTACACACTTTGAAGCACACACCTTTAAACTGAGATGGAGATTTAAGCAGCACAGAGCTGCTGGCTGCGGCTCTCTGCTGCCCTCTTCTGGAGATGGAAAGTCAGAGCATATGAATTAATATTTCATATGGATTTCATTGTTGTATATCCAAACCTTTTATAAGAAAGGTTAAGATTTAAAAAATGAAACGAATAAATACAATAATTATCTTACTGTTGCCATAGTAATGAAGGACAGAAACCTACAGTATATTGTACTGTTTGTAGCCTTTAAATCTACAGCACATGCCTTTCAACGACCACCCCACTCACATTCCCTCCAACAGATCAATGGCGTCTGACTCCTACCCAGCAAGTCCCAACCACCCCTCAACCCAGGCCCCCAGCGCCGCCCATCCCGCTGACCACCACACCCGGGATCTCCTCAGCGCCGCAGCCCAGACTCAGTCACTGGATCGGGGCCTCAGGCCAGCCAACCAGCCCCCAGCGGCCGGAGCGGCCGCGGGGACAGGGAGACACGTGGCCTCCTTGGGCAGGACCCCCTCTGGACACGGGATCCAGCCTGGCGGAGATCCAACGGTTAACGGGCCGAGGCAGCCGTCTGTTAAGGATTACCGGGCCGGTCACGCGTAAGTTTGCCAATTTAGATGTTTGAATGTATTCATCCGTCTGTTTATTTATTTGATGGCGTTAAACTTTGATTTCCTACTATTTATATGATATTTTGTGTTGATTCTGGCTAAAACTTGCTTTTGCAGAGTTTCCTTATTCCTGTGTCTATTGATTTGCTGCTTTAAGTGGTACGGACGTCGTTACTGGTTTGAGTTCAGCACAAGTCCAGACCGTCTCATTGCTTTTGCCTTTTTGCTAAACTAAAGTGAAACATGACGTTTAAACTATAAAGGCCGACTTAATGTCAACCGACTGCTGCTTTGAATGTTAAAATGGAGTCCTCTCACCTTTTCTAAATGTCTCTCCATGACTTCACGTGGACCTGACACCCATACAAATGATGGGATGTGAGACATATGAAGTCTTACTTTTACCACAGACTTTACCACATTTTCTTTTCTGTCCTCCTCCCACCAGTGGCCAGCCCTCCACCATCCCAGAGTACTATATCCCACCTGCCCCTCCCCCACCTCCTCCAACCATCCCTTCTGCCCAGACGGCGTTCGACTCCACCACAGTCCCGCCCTCCGCCGCTGCCGCCGCCGCCTCCGCCGTGCCCCCCGCCTCCTCTGCCCTCGCCCGTCCCTACTCCCCCTCCCCTCCTCCTCCCCCGGCCAACTACGTGCCGTCTCCCTCCCACCCGCCTTCGGGCGCGCCACCCGCCGCCCCTCCACCTCCTCCGCCTGGAGCCCCTGCTGGCCACCCGGCCCACCCATCCCCACCACATGCTGCTGTGGGCCAGGCGGCTGCGGATGCGGCGCCCCAGACGAGGAAGTCCACCATGCTGGGGATGATCCCGATGAGCGATGCCCGCTCCGACCTGTTAGCCGCCATACGTAGAGGTAAGTGTGTGTTTAAAGATTTGTATGTTTTAAGGTCAAGATTGATGTTTATAAGTTATACTTGCTGTTTTTGCTTCTTATTAAAGGTCCCGTATTGTATAAAATGAGATTTCCATGTGTTGTTTGATTATAAATATGTTATGTTTTAACTGCCAAATGTCATTTTACAAGCAGATACAGTATCCAAACTGTACATTGACCAAATGTAACACCTGATCTCTGTTGTTAAGCTTTGGTAAGGGGCCCTAAATATCTGGTCCCTTCCCCTCCTACATCCTTCCTTCCTCCCCCTGCAGGTATCCAGCTGAGGAAGGTGCAGGAGCAGAGGGAGCAGGAGGCCAAGAGGGAGCCTGTGGGCAACGACGTGGCCACCATCCTATCGCGCCGCATCGCCGTGGAGTACAGCGAGTCCGACGACGACTCCGAGCTCGATGAGAATGAGTGGTCTGACTAAAAGTTATAAAAGAAAAGAGTGAGATAAGAGACGGGGGTTCGGTGGGTGGTGATGACGGGGAACTGAAGGGGGAGAAACATTGTGACACTGAGGTGGAAATGAAGAAGTTTGGTTCATTAATCATTAACGTTTAAACAGAAAAAAAAAAAGTGGATTCATATACATTGACATACATACTCCAGATCGCCTGTTGCAGCCTCTCTCACCATTAAGCACTTCAAAAGCAACAGGTCGGTAATTTCAGCTTGCTTCGTTGCCCCTGACGACGCCTATTCTTGAACTGAACAACCACCCAGGGTGTATGGCATACTAAACACACACAAACACACACGCGCGCGCACATAACACTTACATTCGCACCATTTTAACACCCTCCCGCCCCGTCCACTCATTTTTAACCACTAACACTCAGCTGTGAAAAACAAACGCGCCAACTCCTCCCTCGCTACATATTTGAGTGATAATTATTAGCAATAATCCAGGCTCTTAAACTGTAGGTAGGTGGGCCCCCAGTGAGTACTTGGGCAGTGTGTTTACAAAACACATGGTATAGCACAAGAAAAACTAATTATAGTGCAATCTTAACTTATCTGCCAAATGTTGAGAAAGAATTTATGAAACAAGTGTTTGGATAATCAGGGAAACTGGGAAAAAAAAAAGCTTATCAGAGGATTACTCCGCTTCGCCGGGTTGTGCCTGTTTACAAAACATGTGCACTCTCCTTTAAGAGGCTACACCAGATTTTTGGGAGTTTGGTCATCTTGAAACAATAGAAACAGCATCAAAAATGATCTCTGTGTAATGAACTCTGGCTGGTGTGCATGCTAACAGCTGAATATATAGCATGTTGGCTAACAAGGCTTGATTTAGATGTTTAAAATGTTGTTTAAAGATGCATAAAATAAGGGATAAAAATGACTTCAGCTGAAAATATGCTTCTCCAAAGATGCATGTAAATGTTTCTATCCCAGAGAGGATCTGATGCGCACACCTCCCAAATCTCAACAATGCATTGTGGGAACCTGCGTTTAGAGCAAGCTGATTGGTTGATCCAACTTCCTGTTGGGAGGTGGGTTCAACTAGATGATTAATTGCGATCAATGGTACATATAAAAAAAGAAACACACAGGAACGTCTCCAAACATATGTTCACTTATGTGCAATATGAAGAAGGAGAAGCTTTGACATTATGTTTACTTGCATATGAAAAATCTGAGTTTCTCAAGTGATCATAATTCAGAATACAGGCCTGTTTCTGTGCCGTTTACAGGTATAAATGACGTAAACAAACCTTTAAAATTAAGAATTTATGTGTGATTATTGTCTCCTGTTAGTCGCTTTTAATGAAAGACCAAGGAGTCATAGAAAGTTCCAATCTTGTGTTTTTAATTTTGGTAGTGGGGCAACAACATATTAGTTTGTGCCTTTAATGTCTTGTATATTTATTATGTATTTAGATTTATTTTCAATCTTTTATTTCAACTGGATGTTTCAGTGAGATCAAAACAGAACAGTTGTTACACATTAAGAAAAATAATTACAAGTAACATAATATTTTACTTTCTTATAAAGCATAAAAACATTTTGGGGGGGGGCACACATCAGGCAGACTTATCTATAGAGAGAAATGTGATGCTGGTTCTTGTAATGTTGTGGGTAAAACTATTAGAAGGCCAAACTCCCATAAAGTCAGTGTGTTCCTTGAACTCATACCTTTAACGTTGTGATATACAGTAGTTCTCCCACTGAGGTAGTGTGATAAAACTGTGATGAAAGACGCCACCCACCAGGAGTACGCTGGTTTGGGAAAGCAAGCGCCACCAGCACCAGCCTTGTCAGAGTTTAGTCATAACTCATCATTCAGCCTCCATATCACAGCATTGAACAATAAAGCGAGCGAGCGAGCTTATGCCATTATTTTAGTACGTTTTTATTTCTATTTTTTTAATTTTTGGTCTTTTTTAGTCATTCATAACTTGAAGCCTAACATTTCAGCCAGTGACTGTGTGCTGTGGTATTGGTCTTATATAAACGCTTCCACACGTAGCCACAACTTGGAGCCGCGCTCACAAAGCTTGTCATCCTGGCCCAGGGTCAAAGGTCATGTCCACCCCTTCATAAGACCTTACACACTCTCAGCGACCCTGGATCAGCACCGCTGTCTGTGGAGGCTTTGTGAATGCAGCCCTTGGACTATAAATACATACATACGTGTAAGAGACTTGCAACATAATATACAGTATATTATCTATCTCTTTTCAGTATAGGTTTGGCTAAACCTCAGTATGAGCTGATTGGACTGTAGTGTTTTTATAATGTGGTTTTTCTTTTTAAAATGTGCTGCAGTGAGTTGTTCACTTTGGTTTATCTTAGGGTTTTCTAATGTCAAGGCCAGGATGGAGGTAACAGTTTAATTTGTGTCAAAGAAGCAGTTAAAGGATGATTCCAACTTTTTTTTTTTTTTTTAACCAGATTTATTAATCTACTCTCGAGCCAAAGCAAAAATCCCACGAAAACAGGATTCAAACAGCATTTAATGCTACTTTTATACATTTTCCCCATTTGTTTCAGTTTTCTATGTGATGCCGCGACTTCATAGCAAAGCATTCTGGGATGTGTAGTGTTACTCATCCATCTTCTGGTAGCACCGCAGCAAATGTCGAGCCTCGGTTGTAGATATTCACTGATACCGTTTCGTCTTTAGACTTTGCAGACGATTGTTTTTATTTGTCCATTTGTGTTTACTTGAGCAAAACATGCACTTCGAACAGTTTGTGATATCCCACCAAAAGGCTCAGTCACACTGTTCTAAACATTAAAATATCTTGCTACCTATTAGCTAAATTACCTTACGTACTGTAAATTACCAGTCATTAGCCATGTTTTCTTCCATTGTAAAGTGAATATCGGAGCCTAATCACAAAAAAGAAGAAACAAACTACAGTTCATTGTGCAGTTACAACCTGCTTCACATTGAAAGGTAGAGGGAAAAGCTGTTATATGTAACCTAGATGTATCTATAAAATCAATTTCAACCATGTTTGGCCCAGTTTTAATCTATATATCTTGATGTCATTTGTTGCACAGGTTAGAGGTTCTTGCCTTATTGGTTTATTTCAGAAAATGCCAAGATTTTGAAAAGGATAGGGCTCAAAAGTAGTTATTATATTGTTGTATATAAATACCACACGATATCTGAGAAACCAGCTCGCTCAGTAAGCTGCACTGTGTTGAAGAATACAAAACTACAACTGGATTAAAGACTGTACGATATGTCGTTATAGGTTTTAAGGAACACCTGCGTTTATGGACTGTTACTATTGAAGCAAAAAAAGCACATTAACAGCTAGAATGTGGATTTGACATTTGACCTGGGTTGAATGTCGTATAAGAAATTGGGAGTTTAAGGCACAAAATGTGGAAAAAACACAACCCGGGTCTGATAGTTTATCTTATGGTTTTGTTGTTGTGCAAGAGCCATAGATATACCCAGTCCTGAAATTCAGCAAGCATATCTGGATCCAAGCGCTTCATGGCCTTACGGTGTCCATGAATGTAAAGCTGTGACTGTAAAACAATTTTTGTCTTGCTGAATGCGCTGATAAAACACTGGACCTGTTAATCTTTACAAAGCTGGAAATACTTGTCCACAATCACCAAATTTTGGCGGCAGAACGCAGAAAAACCTTATTTAATATTTCAAAAATGGAAACCCGAGGCACCAAAGGCAGAGAAATCAAACCAACCATACCTTGTGTATCTATGGCTACTGGCTTGTAAGAATACTTCATTATGTGTTGAAAATGTGAGAAATGAATCATGTTGTATAGAATTTTGGTAAGGAAGCCTGTAAAGTAAAATACATTTGGAGTAATATAACCTAGACAATGAAACAAAATAAAACTGTGTATTGCACACTAAAACCAACTGTAAGCAAGTATGCATGTAACTATAGACAATAAATGGTGAACAAAATTGTATATCCTGTGCTTTTTTATATTTAATTTTTTATTATCAGTTATAGTCCCCCCCCCCTTTTGCATTACATACTATATATGATATTGATTTTGATATACCACTGACTCATCAATTCCTTTCTCATCTATACTGATGAATATCCTGTAGGTAGGTGCCCAATATTTATTACATAACACAAACAATGTACATGACAATAAGGTTTTACCTTTCCACATTTGACCACATGTGACAATATCCCCTGGATTGGGTTGCACCTGCTCTTCATAAAGCACTTTGAATGTGAAGTTCCTCTGAAGTTGTTATTAACTACTAGCTGGCAACTTTAATAATGTGTAAATAAGTTGCAAGGAAAAATCACAGTTTTGGAGGCTCAGCAGTGTGTCTTTTATACATGTTGATATTACTCTCTTTTGTTTTTCTTTATACAGAAATCTGTGTTTTTGAGAGTTAATAGTAATTGTGCAGTTTATAATGAGAGAAAAATGGCAGATGATGCTAAACTAGCTTGCATTATTTAGTTATTAGCCAAATGTTATCAACATAATGTCTCATAATTTGAGGTATGTTGTGTTATTTTTGAGAAATGAAATTATCCTGATGAAGTCTCAGGTCAGATAGCTTTACCATACTTCATTCTCTCTTCACTCTAAATGGGTCGATATCACAGCAGACTAATTTTAGCTTTGTCAGCTGGTGCAGATACTGTAGCTGCACATCAGCTACACGTGGCAGTAATTGGGTGTAAATATTGATTAATGACTTCTCTCTACGTTAGAACTAGTGCGGTGCAACATGTTTTGATTCAGTCATGTGACGTCTGAACTTATGAACAGCTGGTGCTCAAAAAAAGCTTGAGAATTAAAAACCTTGTGCAATCTTCAAAAATCTGTGTGTAAACGGGCTGTGGACTGAGTCTTCTCTGGTTTATAGTCTCATCAAAACAAATGTGATGCTTCTTTCCCTCGTGATAACGTAATGTGAACTACTGCCAATGCTTTATGGTTTATTTTTTGCATTTTTCTGTGCTCTGTTCACTGGTGAGTGTTCAGCTGGAAAAAAGTGAGGTCAAATACTTCCTTGCACCAATAAAGAGTCTGGCAGTATTTGTGAGGACAGTTGGCTTTTTGCTTATGAGTTTTTATGTGCTTAACACTCACTTCTAAACTTTATCTTTGGTTGATGTTTATTTAATCATGACTAATTGATATTGAGAAAAATGTATGACTCAAAACCAACTTTTTAGTCGCTTCAGTTCAAACATTGACCTGTTTTGAGGAAAATAAGTATAAGTATTCTATTGTCCCCCATCAATATCCCATTGACAAAAGGAGGCACACTAATATGTCAAGTCGCTACGTAGAGTATAAGAAAGGAGACTTCATATGTTGACACTAATTTATCTTTTACTAGCAAACAAGATGTGACAATTTCCTGTCAAAGGCAGGTGTCTTCATAACCTAATACTCATTACAATACGTTGTAAATATAGATTTTCTTGGAAGAAAAGTGATCAACCCTTCTCACTTATGAAGGCTGAAATTGGTGACATTTCATCAGCACTGTCAAGTCATCTCATAGCAATGACGTAAATCCAGCAATCATCACTCCATTTTCTCATCGCTGTGACACGCCCACCAGTGTCAACAATGGTTCGTTCCAGCTCCATGCTGTTCTGGGCCTTAGCAGGGTGGAGGAGGAACCAGTGGGTGCTGTTTGGGAGAGAGGAGTCATTTTGGGACACAGATGGTGACACAGCAGAGAGAGATAGAGGTCAGTGGAAAACACAAAAAGCATCACAGAGACACACAAAATGGTGCGAGGATGTCTGTTATTTAAAGTGTATTGAAAAACATGATTCAATTTTCGAAAATGTAAATATTTTTTACAATATTTCTTGCATCATTCTTTGCTCTAGTGTCTAATTTGGGAATATCCACTAGGACTACAATAGAAATGTCTCCTACATCAGTTTCTGAATGAATACCACGCTGCAGGCAAAGTTTAGTTTTTTTGATTAAGGAAAACTCCTGCATAGATCTGTAGACACACTTTTTTAAGAAGAAGCTTGATGGCTGCACTTTTCAAAGCATTAGGGAAATCAACATAGTGATAATGAGACAGGCTTGACTATTTGCAGCAAGTGTGTTGCCAGACGGCTGAAACCCCATTTAAAGAAGCAGGGTCAGCACAGCGCCTCAAGATGATGTCCAGTTTCTTTGAAAGGTCTGCAGTAGGTAATTGTGTGCGTTTGTAGCATTGAGCAATTTCATATTTACCAAATCCCGACTGTGACTGTGAAGGGGAAGTTTTTTTGTATAAGACGGTAACAGACAAGAATAAATTTAAGCCACATTTTTGGCTTTGCACTAAATACAGGTTAAATACAACTGGAAACAGCTCCCAGCTCTGTCCACCATCACATAAAACACACAGCTGGAAATCTCTCTGTGGGTTTCAAGGTAGTTTGGGAAATTTACATTAAGTTACAGTCACTGGACAGCATTTAAAATAGTCGTTGGAAGGGTTTGAACATGCCAGATCGGTGTTTTGTTAATAATCTCTGCTTCACATTAAGTCTGTTCATGAATCATTTCCTGGCCACATGGAGAAAACCATCTTCACATGTTTCAATCAAATGGTTAATTTAAATTAAAAATTTAAATCAGGGAAAAGAGTTGTGTGAGTGTGTATGTGTGTGTGTGTGAGTCAGACATAACAGATGCAGGAATATCACCACCTTCTGTGCTCTTTTTTTTTTTGTTCTCAAACACATGCACGAACACGGAGGTGATTTGCAGCATCCTGCAGCAGATGGTGGAGAGAGCCTTCTGACTCATAGAAGGAGAGAGAGAGAAAGAGAGGGGGGGGCAGACAGGAGGGATGGGAGAGCGATAGAGAGAGTATATGGGTGGGTGGAGAGAGGGAGATGGAGACAGTAAGGTTGGAGAGAGAGTTGGCTTCGTGCTCGGTTTGAGAGAGCTGCTGTAATGACGTAAAAGAAGTTTTGTGTGTGTGTGTGTGTGTGTGTGTGTGTGTGTGTGTGTGTGGGCGGATGCTGCGTCTTTTCCCTTATCCCTTGACTTTGCAGTACTTACCTCTGGCCACATGGTGGAGCTCTTCACCTCCGTGTAGAGACTGCATAGAGGTGAGTCAAGGTGTTGAACATCTCTCTCTCTCTCACACACACACACACACACACACACACATGCATCATAGATTTGGCTGACTGAAATCCCCTGCTGTGTTGTTAATTATTTATTTAGAAAAAACTTTAGTGTTAGTGTGTGTCCCAGTACCCCACCCTCTCTTTCTCTCTCTCTCTCTCTCTCTGTCTCACACACACACACACACACACACACACACACACACACACACACACACACACACAGCACCTTAGCAACAGCTTAATTTGTCCATTGGGGATACATACCTGCACAGAGGCATGGATAACAAATGTGTGTTTGTGTGTTTTCAGGCTACTTTGTGACTAGCCAACCTGTCCCTGGACACACACACACGCACGCACACACACACACACACACACACACACACACACAAAACCCTTCTTCCTTCAGCCATTTTTTGCACCTTTCCCACCCCTCTCTCCCTCTTCCTCTGTTTTCTTCTACATGAATGTCATATGGATGTGTGTGTTTGTGTGTGTGTGTGTTGCATCTTCCTTGACTGGATTCTCCTTCTTTCTCTTCTTCCTTAGATCTCTCTCTCTCTCTCTGTTTCTCGCCTTTCTGCTGTTATGCAAGCAGGGAGTGGTTTAATAATTCAGCGGCACTTTTTCTCTTACTCCCAGGCTTTTCCTTAACACCACAGTGACCCGCGATATCGACTCTCACGCACTCACAATCCCCACACACACTCATAATAACACCCACACACAGATAATGTCACACAAAAACTCTGGCTAACACCCCCACACACCCACACACACACACCGCACACTGACGTCACTGCATTGACTCCATTCCAGGACAGAGAAAAACACGCTACAACTGTTTCCGTTTGTTGTTCTCCGTTTATTTGGCAAATTATTCTCCACTTTTTTTTGTTTGTTTTTTGTTTTTGTTTTTGCAGTCTTTTTTTTTCTCTTTCTCTTCTCATTTATTTACAATAGTAAAAATAAATCTTTCTCTTCAAGGTTTTACATTCGACATTTACAAGTGCAATGTGTAACATGTCCATCTCATAAAGTGCATTTGTACTTTTTAATCGTTTCACAACACGAACTCAAGAAGAAAAGGAAAAAAAATACAGTAGAAATAATAATAATAGAAAAAAAAAACATGATTAGGTCTCTGACATCACAGTATCATTAACCAGTAACACCCTCACCTTGAGGATTCAAAACCAGTGATGCTCGTGCACATGTGCTGCTCCCTCATCCAGACCAACAACATTAATGCATAAAATAATGTTTTCTTATGAAGGCCATACTCGGTCCGATACAAAATTAGCTCTGTAATGGTTTTTGTTTTTTTTTTCTTGATTGACAATCTCTGCTTGCCTGAAGCGTTGCCAGGTTGTAGGTTACAGAGGGATAACGTTAGCCTAGCCTAGCCTGAATGACTGATGGGCGAGAGGTGGGTGGGGTCTTCCGTATTTGCTATAGGCACTCGCCCTGAACCCTGCTTTTTAAAAACCCCTTGTGTAAATGCTTGTGCTCGGAAGAGACAAAAAAAGAAAGAGAGAGAGAGAGAGAGAGAGAGAGAGAGAGAGAGGGGGACTGAAAAGGATGGATAAGGAGAGGTATAAAAATAGACAAGGATGAATGTGTGCTTGTGCAAAGGAGATGAGGCAGGAGGGTAAGGAAGAGAGGAGAAAAACTTAACAGAGGAAGAGGACAAGGCGGATGTTTCTGTCTACTGAAGCAAAGTGAAGGTTTGCGCTCAGGGAGGGTTGATTTCTACTTCTTTACTACCTCCCCTTCCTTCCTTTCCTTTTTTTCTATTCTTTTTATCTGCTTTCAGGGTAACTATTTTTAGATGGAGCCTGACGGACTAGATTCCTGCCGGCCAAGGATAGCAAAATGTTAGACAAGGGAAAGAGACGGAGGGAGGGAGGGAGGGAGGGAGGGAGGGAAGGAGTGAGGGGAGAAGAGGAAGAAAGAGATACAGGAGATGAAGGTGTTGAGGATGGCGAAAAAAAGACTTGAGATGGGACTGACTGGATGAAAGAGTGAGGGGGGAAAGCGAAGCGAAGAGGAAGAGGGGGAAAGTGGGCTGTCTTCGAGAGGATGAGGGGGAGGAAAAAGTGACAGGAGGGTGGGGTGGAGATGTTTTTGAAAGGAGGAAGAGGAAGAGAAGGGGATGTCTTTGAAACGACCTGCTCTTAGACACGACTCAGACAAAATGACGTCACTGGAAACCTGACTCTGACGTACAACACTGCTCACGCACCGTCTCCCTCCCTCCCTCCCTCCCTCTCTCCCCCTGTCGTTTAGTTTAGTGCATGTCTTTTTATGGAAAAATCAGTTCAGATTACTGCAATTCAAGTCAAGAAGACGTTTTACAGAGACGCTGATAGCATCTCTCTTGTTGCTGCTGCTCGAAAAATAAAAGTCTGAAGTTACAGCAAAAAACTCTAGAGATTAGAGTGGTGAATTGATTGCTGTCTGTCTATTTTTTTCTGTTGTTTGCTCAGTGTAGTGATCAATAATATCAAGGTCAAGTCCTTTTACATAACAGCTTCGTCCTTCTTCCTTAATCCTGCTGCTGTTTGGACCATGTTGAGCATTTTCTTTCCAGATTAACGGACTCGGACTTCAGATTCCACAAAGAAATCCAGCTCTCTGATAAAAGTGTATGTACACAAACGGAAAATAAGACACTATAAAGTCGAAAAATATGGCACTTTTTCAGCATATCCGACACGCAACTGTTTTTTTTTTTGTTTTTTTTCTCCGCCCCCCCCAAAGAAACTTTTTGACATTTGTTTATAGGAAGAACACAGAAGAAGAGGAAGAAACACACACGCATACGCACACACTCACAACAAACACACAGCAGCGACCATGTCCTGTAACTCATGCCCTGATGAACATTACAAAAATATACATTTCTGTACAGCATTGCATAAGAAAAAATTACACACACACACACTCACTTGTACAGTATTTCATTTTTCTTTTTTCTTAAGTTGAATTATAGTCCTGTATAGCGGCTGACGAAACCATTCTGTGTGTGTTTGTGTTTACAGTGAGAGTTGGTTTGAATTATGGTTCATTACAATTGGCTATGATCCCAGGGGGAGAGCGCACGCACGCACGCAAACACACACACACCCATTTATACACACACACACGCACACACAGTGAGTGGTCACTCCGCTCCTGCCCCAGGAATGGTTGACTGAGTAGTGGCATATTCACAGATGAGTGTTATTAATTGTTAAAACAACCACTAGATGGACATGCCAGATGGGACCGTCGGACACTGCAGTGTGTTTAAAATACAGCTGTGTGATGTTGCTGTAGTTAATGACTTCATATCAGCTGCTCAGTCGCTCTGGTTCCAGCTGAGCGATGCTGGATTTAACATTTCGGTCAGCGCGCTCGTGAATTGTGTTTTTTTTTTTTATATCACTTTAGGGTTTGTGATTCCCTGCAGGCTCGGATCAAATAACCGGTCTGTTTTTTGTTTTTTTACCCAGGCGAAATGCCACATGGCTGACATTTTACTGTCAAAGAATGGAAAAAAAATATCCCCAAAAAAGTGCAAATGTGCAAAGGTGGAGTCCTTTTTTCCTAAAACTTATCCGAAAATTTAAACATTAACTATCTTGACGTTTTCCCACGTCAGGTTTTGAAAGGGAGAAATAGAGGTCGCCACTGACAGAGGATTGTTATCCAGTGACGAATGTGAAAGAAAATTACTTCTTCTTAAAGGCCTGCTCACGACAGAAACTGAAATTCAACTGTGTACGTTTTGCAAAACTTGATTCTATAGGTTTAGTGGCAAAAAAATCAACAATATGTAGCATAAACAGAGGCTGACTTTGTTTAATCCAATTCCAGTTCATGAGTCTAATTATAGTTATTAGCAGGAACAAAAGCAGGAGGTGTGTTAGCATTAGCCATGCTAGCACAGATCTTCCCATCGATGTTGAATTAAAGGGCCGAACCACAGAGATAGACCACGTTTTTAGAGTTAAAAATCAGTCAGAGAAACTGTTCCAGATACAATGTGAATTTCAACTAAGCTGCATTTGTTCTGTGTGTCCCATCTAGCATCTCCAAGCACAGGTGACTAAGCAAGTCTCACACGTCGTTGTGCATACTGGAGAACTGTGTGCCAATAGGATCTGCATCAGTTTCCTATGTGAAATGGATTCAATTAACTCTCTGGGATCGATTACTTTTACCCAGCGCCACTGGTGAGTCACCCCCCCACCCCCACCTACACACACACACACACACACACACACACATACACACTCATGCCCCCCCACAGTTCTGCAGTTCACCAAGCTTGCCAAAAGTACCAAACTCCATCCATCTCATGCTTCCATCTTCAGAGTAATTGAAAGTATTTCACTTAATAATTGATGCAAGTCTTTTACCATTAGACAGTTCCATCAATGCAGTGATTGAGCAAAGAGAGAGAGCGAGAGAGGGAGGTGGTCAAACTGGCAATGATAAAGCTAATTTTTACAAGAACTCAGTCTGCAAACGCACCTAGACATGATTCCGTACTGGTGAAATGCATTTTGGGAAACCCCAGCCAGTCAGGTTATATTTCTTTTAGATACATTACAATGTGCTATTTGTTGCTTCAAAATATTTAGTTTGAGTTATTCAGAGCTGACCACCTCTGTCTATCTTTCTCTCTTTTTCTTCATTGTGGCTTTTTGTACACAGCAAAATACAGTTGGACATTATTGCGAAAGAGATTTTTTTGTTCCAATAAGGCCAAAACAAACAAACAAACAAACAAACAAACAAAACAAAGCAAAAGACACTAGATTCTGTCTTTTCAAAAAAAAAGAAAAAAACCTTGACAGAGTAATGTAGCTACTGCTGCCAAGAAAAATAGAAAACACTTGTACTCTAAATTTTAATTTACACTATAGAAAAAATGATAATCTTAATACCTGCTTCTCGTGTGCGCCATTTTCAAAGTTTCAGTGTGTAGATGTGTTCGTTGCTGTCGTCTATTCTCGTGGTTTATTTGGTAGAAAGCGTTGAATTTGGAAGTGACTCCCTTTCTTTACAGAAACAATCTATGTTTTTTTTTTTTTTTATAATTATGTTGAGTCTTAGTTTTATAGTTTGAAACTACAGCCCGTACAGTTCCCATTAACTCTTTTTTCCCAGAGCCCGTGCACCTCCCACACATGTATATTAGCAGCATGCCAACAGCTTAGTCACAGTGCCTCTCTCTGAGGTTGTGCAGAGGAACGGGACAGTGAAAACTATCTCCCTAGATCATTTAAATGCAGATAGAGGTTGGCAATAAATCCCCCTCTCTAAGCTCATCCTCACAGCGTTCACTACATCCTCTGTACATTAGCCCGATTCCCTGTGCCATTATTACCGAGATGTTATTAACATTAGCTGGATTTAACTTACATGATGCCCTTTCAGTGGGAAATGACTCCATCCTGATTGGGTGTGTGGTGGACGTGACCTGAGGTTGCGTTAGAGCGCGTCTCGCCTGGCGTTTCTATTTCACGCCGCGTCACCTCGCCTCTCTCGCTTCTCATTAACCCGCCGAGCCTTCAGAGGGGCCCCGGGGCAGCACGGCGCTGCTTCTTCAAGCCAGGATGAGAGCGTAGATACGTGTGCGTGTGTGTGTGCAGTTAATATCCAGCTACTGCTGACAGGCTGCAAGTTGGGAAGTGAAAATGGAAGGCATATAGGAATTTAAACCATCTGATTTCCACTGGATGTATGATACATACTGTATAGTCTAGTCAAGCGTAAGCATGGAAGATGTGTTTTTAATGACAAAGCAATGAAACTATTCTTCTCATTTCTTTAGAATTGCAATTTTTCTTACAAAACTATGGCAATATCCAAGTACAGCTTGGACATAGAGCCAGCCAAAGCTGTCTGTATGAAAAATGACCTATTCAATATGGATTGTACTCAGCTCTAGCTAATGGATAATCAATCGGGCAAAGGAGTTTGAATGCTGTCTCTAAATTTAAAGCCGCACGGCCTGACTGGTGTTATGCGGATGCAGATAAACGTCGAGGTCCCGTTTGCCTGTGAAAAACATCAGCCACCTTCACCTTGCCCATGTCAGAAGGCTTGTTTTACTGACACTCACGGGGGCCATACATTGCTTCACTCATGCATAATTTCTACTGCTGAGATGCGAGAGAGGCGAGGAAAGGGAAGAAAGACAGGACAGGGTCATAGTTACGCTAAAGGACCTCAAGTAGAGAATAATTTGAGCATGATTGGAGAAGTATTTCTTATGTCATCATAAAAAAAAAGGCTTTACCACGTCATTCCACATGATTTCTGGTAAAACAATGTGTTGGTTTTTTACAGTGACTTGATTGAGTTCTGTTTGACAGAGGGCAGGCTCCTCTTTGAAGAATTAATTGTGAAGAGGAAAACCAGAAATTGCCCCTGGTCGTCTTTCTTACAAGCAGAACCTAGAAGTACTGTAATTTTTAAAATGTAAAAACACAGCGTTACACAAATAAAAGTCGCCCTCTCATTCACAGTGAAGCTGCCCACCTTTTCTGGCCAAATTAGACATCTAATGACATTTTGTTTGCCTTTTCTGCACCAAATGAGGCCAAATGACCCTGAATGTTACAGCAAAAAAGGATTTCAAATACCTTTAGCCATCATGTGTGCATGGCAAAACAGTTAATTAACACTGAAATGAGAAAAATAAAACTCCAATCAAGCTGTAACGGTCCTGTAAAGCCTGTCTCACATTCCCTATCAAGATGGTGTAGAGAACAGCGTAGCCTACTTTCCAGCGCCCCCACCACCACCCCTGTCTCTTATACACATCTCAGCGCTCTGCAGTGGCGCTGTCCTTGGTGCTGAATTCAGCTCTCTCTGCTTCACAGTCACGGCGCAGGGGCTGGCTGAGAAACTCGTTTTTTTTTCTCCGACTGGGAGCAGATTTGATTTCATCACGCCAAGGACAACACACGCCGGCCTAAATATGGAAATCCCTCTCTAGGTTTTGCAAACTAGTGGGGGGTTATCTATGCATTAGGAGCCGGGTAGATAAGATTTTTGGATTTTAATGTTTTTTCTCTGAATTGTGACACATTGTGCTGTTGGAATTGGGAAAACTCATAAAGGGCTTGGTAGACTACCGTTGTCAATGATCATGAATACCATCTAGTTTCAATCTCGGCACAGAAGAGTGAATCATTCTTGCGTGCTCTCTGCCTATAAAACCCATTAATTACTCAATTTGCATCAGATCAAGGGAACACAGATGTTAAAATATGTTTCAAAGGAGGAGAGATTCTTGTTTTTCCTATCAGAAGACTGCAAAGATAGCTTGCCGAGAATACTCAAGGTCATTCATTGTGTATATTTAGCTCATTGTATTTTTATCCACACACCACTTAATTTCAAAACACATCAGTGAAAACACATACAGTATTTTAAGACTGCTTCACTCCTTCTGATTGCATAACCATGCAGTGCTGCCCAAGCTCAGGTCCTATGGAGATTTAGGATATTTATTCCTAAATCCCATCGTCACATATATGCTACTCTTGAGAAGTAGGCCTCACTTCTCACACCCTAAAGGAGGTCAGTTGGAAAAGTCGCCTGACACACCTTCCTGCAACTCCCGCAACCATGAGGATACCTTAATCATTCCTTTGCAGTTGGTTTCACACCACCTCCATCACGCTGTTGGTTTTCTCCATGATCTTCGTTAGCTCTATCTTTTTGTCGACCCCCTTCTCCCTGTGCCAGTGCCACTTTTACTGTGGCCAGACGTGCGTTCGCCATCAGCCTACCAGCCCTGATATGAGGAGTCGAGGAAATTGCTTTCCTCAGCCATAACCTTCGACCTTTCTCCCCTTGATCTCTTGGTTCCCGTTCCATCCTCTTCCTCATACAACCCTGACTCGGCATCTAGCATCATGCTAAACAGAGACCAACCTTCCCTGCTACACATCACTGGAGGTCCTGGGTCTGAGGGAGAGGTTGGACGGGACACACCCACAACAGGCCATCCACAGCGACTTCTGGATGTCCGGGTTTCGAAACGCATAGATGATGGGGTTGATCACAGAGCAGCAGGTGGCTGGGAGTACCGTGGCGTAGGTGTATATTACAGGGTAGCTGGAGTCAGCCACGATGGAGTACATGGCGAACGGCAGCCAGCACGCCCCGAAGGCACACAGGATGGCCGACAATGTGGAGACACCTTTGGTGGTGGAGATGGCCACAAACTGGTGCTGCACTGCAATCTGTTGCGCATGGCGAAAGGCAATCTTGCAAATTTGAAGGTAGAGCTGCATCATCAGGGCAAAGACCAGGAGGAAGGTGACGGCGAGTGCCACTGCGTTGTTTTTGGTGACGGGCCGACAGATGCTGCATGTGGACTCATCCCTCAAGCAGTTCCAGCCAAGCGCTGGCAGCAAACCGAGCGTGAGGCACGACACCCAGATGAAAACCACCATCACGTAGGTGAAGGTGACTGTCCGCTCAGTGTGGTAGGTCAGGGCATTGTACAGCGACAAGTATCGGTCCACTGTGATGGCGAGAATGTTAAGGACAGACGCTGAGAAGGCCGAGATGAGCAGTCCGACTGACAACAGCGTCACAAACTCCACCGAGCTATCAACCAGATAAGTGAAGACAAAGTTCAAGATGAGGCCCAGACCAGCCAGAAGATCCGCCACCGCCAGCGATCCAATCAAGATGAACATCGGAGCCCGGAGCGTTGGCGTGTAGAACAGCACAGCGATCACCAGAGTGTTCTCGCAGGAGATTAGCGTGCCGGTCACGCAAAGTGCGATATCCCACGGGCTGACTTCCTGGACAGCAACGGCGGTGGACGCTGGCTGGAGGTCAGGGGTCAGAGTTCGCATGACAGGTTCAGAGGAGGAGTTGGAGGGGTCCTCGGCTAGGCTCCAGGAAGTGGAGGAATCGAAGGGGTCGAGGGGGGAGGAGGAGTTGAGGCTGCTACTGCTGCCACTACTCATGGCTGCTGCTGCGGCCAGGGAGAGAATCATAGCTGGAGAAACAAGAAAGAAACAGGGAAGGAGGGAGGGAGGAAGAGGATGAGGGAAGTAGATGAAAGTGGGAAGGAAAAGTGAATGAGGGAGGAATGAGTCAGAACAGAGGTGAAAGTAGGTGGAATTGATCAGGTGAGTATGTGTTGGCACAAAGTTTGTCATAGAGGGGTGAGAGAAATATGAGAGGAGAGAAGATAAACAGCAAGAAAAAGATAAAAGACAAGGGTAAGACAGGAGGAGCAAAATGGAAGTGGAGGAGAGGGTGAGGAGGGAAGCGGAGGAGAAATCAAGATTGCAGTCGATAATGTGTAAGAACACAGTGAAATGTTCAGACAAGGAGAATGATGAAATATGCTCAACAGAAAGTCAAAGGGAGTTTGGAGATAGAGAAGAAAGACGAGTAGAGAAAAACAGATACCAGTGGGACGGGGTAAAAGTTCAGAATAAAGCAATGACGGATTGAAGAGTCAAAACAAGAGAACATGTAGGTATGAAGGGAGGAGAGTAAGTTTTCAAATGAGAGTAGGAAAAAGGAGGATATCGGAGAGGAAAACGATGGAAAGAGGCAGTTGTGGAAAGAAAGGATGGAAAAGAAGAGAATGTGGGGGGGGTAAAGGAAACAAAAGGAGGAAGAAAAGAAGGATGTTAACATTTATCCCCTTTGATAAAGGGGCAGAAGATACTTTTTTTTCACGCTCATTCACCCATCCATCCGCCCATTCATTCATTCATGAAAGCAACCATGCACCTGACCCTAAGCACGCACGTCACCAGCAGCTCCCACGCACCACGCTGACAGGTAATTAGCAGCAGCACAATAGCAGGTGTGGACACAAATGCACTCACACACACACACACACACACACACACACAGGGAAAAGTATTTCATAAACAACAGTAATATTTCTTCCATCTCGGCTTCAAAGCAACGTGACACCTAACAGCCTACACACAAAAAATAAACAACACAATAAAATGATAATAGCATTTAAAGAAGCATGAATCTGCTGCATTCCTACCTAAAAGATGCCGGACAAAGACGAAGATGTCCAATTTCCACACAGTCAAAAGCATAATCAAGAAATTCTATTTTTAGAGCATCTCTAAAAATGGTGCATGACGTCCTGGGGCACGGCGCGGTGGTAGCTGCTGTCCTATTCACTGGTGGCGTGTATAAGCGCGTGCCCAGGCATTCGTGCGTGCGTGTGCGTTCGCGTTTGCATCTAGAAGTTCTGTTAATTCGAATTCTGATCCACATATGCTGCTGCTGCTGCTGCCGTACGCAGACAGAAAAATCCGGCACGAGGCTAATTTTAGCATCAGCCAGCTCGAGCTGCCAGCGCGCGCGCGCCAAAAAGGATGTGGAGCTCCATTCACAAAAAAAAAAAATTCTCCCCTCTCACACCTCCCACCTCAACCTCCCCACACACCCTTCCTTCACCCCCCGCCCCCTTATATTCTTCATCTCTCTCCCCTCCTATCTGGCTTTCACGCTCATGCGCACGCACGCACGCACGCACACACACACACACACACACACACACACACACACACACACACACGCGCACACCGTCAATGACTGCAAACGGCCGGGGGAAGGTCACCAGCACCAGCAGCAGCACCGCCAAAATGCCCCGCAGCTGAGGGGCTCACATCGCTGCGGTAACAGGGGCGCGTGCAGCCCAGAGCACCCCACCACCACCACCACCACCTTTTTTTTTTTTTTTTTTTAAACCACCAGCAGGGACCTGTCACGAGCTGTTAAAACATCTGTCCAGCCTCAGTTTTTGTGTGTGTTTTAGCAAAAAAGAGAAGAATAAATACCTCGACCAGTTTCATTCAGCTGCAGCAGTGCAGTCCCTGAGCCAGCGCGAGAGAGAGGGAGAGAGAGAGAGAGGTAGAGAGGTAGAGAGAAAGCGGGATGGAGGGGAGACCACGCCACAGAGACAAAAAAAAAGGAGAGAGAATTACCAGCTCTTTTGTCTTGTTCTTCCCCCCTGCAGGAAACCAGGATATCTCTCTTGTCCTTTATCCTCAACTTTAAGTGAATGTATCTCTTGTAATTTCTTCTTTTAGGGTTTCCCCCCCTCTCGTTCTCCCCTTTTTCTCCCCAGTCAGCGGCGCGCGCTATATTCCTCGGTTGGCATGGTTATTAGCCTTCTGTCGGCAGCTCCGTCCTCGCGCTGCACATCCTCGGCCCCTCATTGGACGCGCTTGTCATTCTCCTCGTCTGACGTCAGAAGTCTCCGCTCCTCCGGTCACCGTCATCATGGTCGGTGTGTGAATCACGGAGAGAGAATTAATTAATAAATTCACCTTCAGCAAAGGAGATTTATGTTTGTTTTGAATTTATTTTAGCAGCATTTTTATTTATATACTGTTTGTAATACATTTATTATTATTATTATTTTATTATTATTGTTGTTGTTATTATTATTATAATAACTGAGTATTATTATCAATATTATTATTATTATTATTATTATTATTATTATTATTATGTTCAGTTGTAGTGGGCTGAAAATACCACTGCATACACGGACACACACAGACGCACAAGGTCGGAGGACTGGACGCACATGCAGAAAGAGGGGACAGAGCAGCAGCCTACAGTGCATCAGTCAAAAGCACGGCGCGTGACTGTTTTTACTTTCTCCCAAAACGCCTGGTGAAACTGACCCCCACCCCCTCCTCCTCCCACCCTAAAATTGCGTCACAAGTTGTGAAGAAAAACCAGCTACAAAGCGTATTTTCCTCAAATTTCCAACAGCGTTTTGATGATGGTCTAATGCTTCATCTGCGCGAGTGCGTGCGCGCGCGCGCTTGCGTGTGTGTGTTTGCTGCAGCCAGTCAAACCAGCTATATGGCGGGATGGGATGGTGGTTACGCAATCTGGCAGCGCTGCTGGGTATCCCACTGCATTACTCACGCCGGCCCTCGTGCACGCGCACACACATATGCACAAGATAGGCTGGACCCATATGTGTCGCCATGCATGAAGACAGAGCTGCTGTGTACTGTATGGAGCCGACCACCAGCTCTGTTAAGGCAGCAGTGTGTTTGCTGTAAACAGCTTTACATCATCTGCAAGAAAAAATATAAGTGCAAGTTATAATGTTATAAAAGTTATAATGATTTAAATGTTGGACTGACAGGAAGAAGTGTGTGTTATAGGCTATTATCAGCTGCTGTTAATTTATTACTGTCTGATAAGATTCAGAATTAGCCCACAAAAATAGAATAATACTCACATGTAGCAGCAAAATTCAAACTAGATACGAAAATTACAGTGATAATATAAATAAGACAAGGTAAATTATAATGGCATATTTTCATTTCATTATTATAGTAATTCCTAGAAACACTTACTGTGGTACACATAGGGTGTGTTTTATTTATCAGGTTTTAGCATCAATAAAATATTACCCTACAATAAGATCCCAACAAAGAATTACAGGTGTATTTCTATACAATTAAATCTAAACAGTACAATGTTGTGTAAATTCTTAAAATTCTATCATAGTCATAAATTTAAGCAGTTGTGTTCCTAGGTGGCCGTTTAGTGCCACCAAGAGAACTCTGCAATTAAACAACGTCCTATCTCTCAGGCTCCGCTCCCCTGATTTTAAAGTGCAAATCAAAGCAGCAGTGTACTCCAGGGCGTGGCAGTCCACCATGACATCATCACTGGATGTGGTTACAGGTGAAATAGAGCAATCCCTTGACCATGCATCCTCTTCTCTCTCTGTAAAGTAATTTTATTATATATATTAACTTTAAACAGTTGTGCAGATGTAAAATATAACCCTACTGATAAATTGGCCAATATTTGTTTATTATTGGTGTCAACATAAATATCAGCTAGAAAGTAAGAAATGACAATCCCAAAATGCCAATACAATTATTTCCCAACTCCCTCACTTCTGATTTTTCTCTGCTTTCTTTAGGGTGGGAAGAGTTTTGTTGACATCAACCCCACTCAACCTCATTCTGAGGTATCATCAAGCAAAGTAAGTGGAAACACCTTTTAACTGTTATGGATTTATTTTTACAAAAAAACTAATGCTGACCAATGAATTATTATCAGATATTTCAACTCTTTAATGTCAATAAGCTAAGCCTCAAAAACATTTGTGTTGTTTCATAATTTTGCATCAGGCTTTATTTTACCATGTCTATACATGTGTTTTGTCTTGAGACATTGCTACAGTATGTTTTGCTCTGATTAATTACTGCAATGCAAACATACAGTGTCACAGAGTCAATCAATCTGTCACCTGAGCTGAATCAGATCCTGACTCCGAATCGTCCTGCAGTTAAAGTTGTTATTAGACTACAGAGAGCGGTGTGCAGCACCTCTGCACCTTTAGTTCACGCTGACAAGCCACTTCCACACGACTGAACTTTCATTTCTGGGTGGAGCCAGCACCAAAATGACCTTCTCTTTCAGCCATGTGTGTATAGTCATAACATAAATACAGCACGTCAACATGTATGACAAATCTTTATCAAATTAAGATGTATATCAGGATTATGATGAATAATGTGATATGGTCCACTCCTAATGTAAACTCTGCCCCACAAACTCTTGCTCTGGTCCTGCTGTTAACCACTTGATGCTCTGATTGGATACGGTGATGCCACCCACCCACCCCCCCCCCTTGAGATTTAACGTTGCATGTGTTTTTTTTCTCCCCTGCTAAATGGGTGCGTGACACCCGCTGGCGTGATGCGAGCCACCTCCTCCCTCGTGTGAAAAAAGACACAAGCTCATATTTCTCTCCCGGCTCGAGCTCAATTACATCATCACACCTTTAGTGCAGGAAACTCCCGAGCCTGCCCACGCGCTCTGCGCTCTGCCAGCCTCTCTCTCTGTCTCATTTTCTTTTCTCTTCTTTTCTTTCTTTTCTTTTCTTTTCTTTTCTTTTCGTTCCGCTCTTCAGCTCCCCTCATGTCTGTTCATCTCTCTTTATTCATTGTTAAGCCCACAAGCCAAAGGATAAATGGAATAGGAAAGAAGCTCTTGGTTTCTTTTGATGCACAATACACACACACACACACACACACACACACACACACACACACAGTGCTACTCGCTTCAGTTAAAGCGTCTTGCCTTCCTTTTTTTTTTTTTGTGGACAGCGCGATGTATGAATCACCCCACATGATAAGAATACAGATGAAATGCGAGTGCGAGTGAGCGCGCGTGCATGTGTGTGTGTGTTTTCATTGACGCCCTCTCCATGTCCAACTTTCATTCATCTTTCCAGCAAGGCACCATGGGTAATTGAAAGCTGTTACATCATCTTTGCTGTTTTGGTATGCTTTGTAGCAGAAAGCTGGCCCGTCTCACTACTCTCTCTCTCTCTCTCTCTCTCCTGCTCTCTCTGTCTTCGTCTGACTCCATTTCTACTAGACACACACACACACACATACACACTTTCCTCTCCTTTATACAGTGATGACAAAGCATGCCAAAGTCAAACTGTATTACATCACTGATGCATTTCTAACATGAGGCTATGTTCTTTTTCCTCCTCCAGTCCTCGTCTCCTCCATGATGAAAGTCACAGGAGGACAAACATTTCACATTGAGGAGATTGACTTGCATAACTCCTTCATATTTAGGGCAGTGGTGCATGGTTATGCTTACTTCTTATGAACACTGTCATGATGGGATGTTATCTAATATGAAAACTGACTCTTCATACAGTTAAAAAAAAAAGTACCAACAAATGAGAAAACATATGAGGGCTTGATGGTGCTGTAAAAAAAACAAACAGAATAAGGAAGATACTGTTGGGTTAAATCCTCATATACGCATCGGCTGGGAACATCGCAGCAGTGACAGTGGATGACTAATACTACTCCCACACCATCACCCCCTCCTTCCTCTCCCTTAACACTCAAATACACACCTACTCACTCCTTCACGAAACAACCACTGGGTTTCCCTTGAGTATGATGCTTAAAGGAAAAACCACCTACTAAGGCTGCGGGTCTCATATTGATATTTACTGTTTATCACTGTTTGTACTGTTGGACTTCAGCATTGACTAAGTGAGATTTCTCTCAGATTGATAGTGGGAGCTGGAAATGACAGAGGCTACTTTGACTTCCTGTTATCAATGTGATAAATATTAACAAGTGTTTTAACATACTGTTACATATACATATACCAAGATTGGAAAGATTTATAAAGTTATTCTGATAATTGTTTTCTGTATAGTCCCATGCAACAAAACATTTTGTGTTTCTGGGGTTTTCATAGACTGTATATAAAGTGTGGTTTCTAAGCTCAGAGTGAGCTCCTCCGCCGTCGCCATCTTGGCAGTGCCTGACTCTGCCTGACTCCCGGCTAATCCAAAAATGCGCAAAGCAGTGGGGCGTGTGGAGCTGAGACTTCAGTGCATGCCGGTTTGCAACATACACCTGTCACTCAAAGTGGCCACGCCCTCATTTATGTAGAACTTTAAACCTTAATAAATTTAACCAGGTGAGTTGTATAAAAATTCACCCCCTGTACAGTTGTCATGAAAATTAGCTATGTCTTTTGTACCAGGCTGTAAACATGTTTATTTCTGCTGTAAAGACGGCCATTTTAACATTAGAGTCTATGGGGATTGACCCGCTTTTGGAGCCAGCCTCTAGTGGCCACTTGAGGAACTGCAGTTTCCCATGTTGGCTTCATTTTTCAGCCCTGGAGTTTACTGCTTTGGGTCATTGTGTTTATTTTCTTTTACCTTATTCATGCACTTTCCTTAAGAAAAACATTGTTGATTTAAGAAAAATGATAAGAGCAACTTTAATCATGACCCAAATTTTAACCAAATTATTTTATAATTAATGAAAATGTCTTCAACAAAAAATTATTTACTTTAACCTAAGCCCAAAACAAGTGACCTAAAGCTATGTCATGTACAGTATGTCACATCAAGCACAGTGCAAATGTATTTATCAACTTATTAAATCCATAAAAATCCAATGGTCCAACTTTGGAAGTCTAAAACTGCTGCATCACCAGTCTAGTTCTAATGAAACTTGGAGCGGTGACGCATCTTGACGCTGATCTTGTCGCACTGAGGGCATCTTGCATCATTTACAGGGTACGTCGAGCTTTCCTTGTTTCCTCTTGCCTCACCAGAACCAAGGTGTGTTTGAGACTGAATCACACACTGAATCACCAGTGGCACTGTAGTCTCTTTCCCATGCGGAGGAAAACATGCATTATTCAGCGCTCTGCTGTAGGATTAAGAGGAGGACACCGACTTCTCAAACCCACCAAATCCCTGCAGCGCTGTCAGGACGTGTGATTCGGTAGTCAGCAATGGCTCGAGGGAGCCATAACTCTGCTTTGATTAAAGGCCTCAGTGAAAGGTCAAGAGGGAGAGGGAGGCTGAACGACAGCGAAAGAGCAAATTGATGGACTACAGAGAGCCTTTGGTTGATGGAAATATCCCTCCTCACTGTCAAAGTGAAGCTTGAAATGAGTGTGTATACTGCTGTGATAATGAGTTGGACTGATGTACTGTAAAAACATTTTAAAAACCCCTTTTTATTATATTTATAACCAACCCCAGACCAAGCAAACTTTTATATGTTAAACTTACATCCATCTGCTAATTAACCATACCCTTTAAAGATTATTACATACAATATGACATATTATTCACAATATTTATTTGAATAGAAGAATTCAGATGTTGCATCTGACCCCACACCTGGGAACAGCTGCAACACAGATCAGGGACGGTTGCAACCGTCATTACGTCATTAAATTTCACTAATTCATGTTTTGTCTCAATAAGCACAGCGTTCTGAAAAATATATGTTGTTTTACAATAATATTATAGTATTATTCATTCATTTAATAATATTTATCAAAATAGAGTGATTGAGTTTTGTTTTGCATAGAACATAGGCCTAGCTTATTTATTTTATTACTTATGGTGAACAAAACTATAAATATATATTGTAAGACTATGAGAGGCTAACAAAAATAATCCCCAAAATATCTTGTTTGTATTTTCCTATGTATCAAAATTAGCTATTATTGTTGCATCTGTTGTGCTATGGGACAGTCCCCACCTACCACTGAGAGGTGGCAAAGTTATACATTTTCAAATTCTACACAAGTTGGCTTTAACAGTACTTATTCGGTAAGCAAGCAGTAAATTACAATGGAGGAAATATCACTGTATTTTGTTGAAACAATTGCTGAGGAGATGAGAGCATTTGTTGATGCAATCAGCGTAAATCTAACCTTTGAACAGCTGCGATTCCAGTATGAGCAAAACAATCAATAGTCTCCCTTTAATCTCCTCTCACTATCTTCATTTCCAGTTCACTCTAATTTGTTTGTCTAACCCTCGTTTCATTGAGCTGGTATCCACCTGACTAAGGATCCACCTGCATGAGTGGGAGTGAGCACGTTTGTGTGCATGCGTAGGTCATTATCTCTCCGTGGTGGGTTATTGCAGCAGAGTGGTCTTTAAATGAGGCTTAGTAATGATGATGATGCCATTATCGACACTATGAAACTACCCTGCAAGGATTCAGAGACACAGGAGGAGAGAGAGAGAGAGAGAGAGAGACATTCTGGGAACTGTGCTTGAGTGGATAAAGAAGAGAAACAAAGGAAAAACAACTATAATGATACAATTCTTTATCCAGTTTTCTATATTATAATATTCATCTTTCCAACATTAAATGAAAAAGTGAATCCCTAAGTAATAAAACACACTTTTTTCAAGGTTTTGCTGCCACTGCCTGACTTGGTTTGGCATGACCATTAGCTAGTGGTGTCTAATGTTTGCTAATGTTAGCAATCTTTAGATAGACATTGCGGTGTAACTGATATTACTGAGTCAGATCACTGACTTTATTATCTGTTTATTGTTTATTGTTCTTTTCAGATTATCTAATGTTGGTGCCTTTCATGCAACGGACCGGAAAGAATCATGGGAAATATAAAGAAATCAAACGACCTGTAAGTAATGTCCTGCTTTAATGGTGCGCTAAGAGATGTATGTGAAAACAAGACAAGACACCTGATGTAATTTAATTTCAAATATTTGTCTAAAATTCTCCAAATCTGACCATTAGGATGAAAATGAAACCTTCAGATCTGCATCTGTATTTGGGCAGATATTTAAATGGAAATATTCATAAAGAAATGATCCATCTGCTGGACCTCTCCCTGTCTTCATTACACAGCCCGTCTTACTCAGGCCTCAAAAGCTCACTCATACCTTCACATTTTGGCTGTTGCACTCCCTTCCTCACTTCTTATGTCCATCTGTCCATAAAGTGCAACATGCCCTCCGGTCCTGGCTCCCACTCCTTTTTCTTCCACCAACTAGATCCATCCATCCATCCGTTCACCCCTTAGTCACAGCAGTTGGACTCAGACACAGGCATTTCAGTGATGGCCCTCCAGTTTCTGGCTGCGGTCCTCTGGATGGAGCCCAGGGGCCACACTGACCAGATGCTGCCCAGCTGTAGTAGCTCTTGTCTGGGCCACTCAGTCACCAGATGGTCTCTCACCTCTGGACCCATCTGGATCGTCCTCATCATTCTCTCTGTCTGGCCGGGAAACCCATCAGTCCATTAATCCAGGACTTTTTTTTTTTCCCCTTTAGTTTGTGTAGCCATGTGCGCTTGTGATTAGAAGTGCACATACAGTACAAGGCTGCAACAAATGATTATTTTCTTAACTGAATAATCTGACAATCATTGTCTTGATTAATAGTTTGGTGTAAAAAATGTTAGAAAACGGTGAATAATACCCACCACAGTGTCCTAAAGCTGACGTTGATGTATCAGAATTACTTGTTTTTTATCTAATCAAGAGTCTAAGACCCAAAGAAATTCAATTATTTTGTTACATAAGCCAAAGAAAAATAGCAAATCCTCACAACTGAGAAGCTGGAACAAGCAATGTTTGGCATTTTTTCTGGAAAAATGACAATTAATCAATTATAAAAATGGTAGCAATCCATTTTGGGTCAATCAACTGATCAATTAAGTGACAAGTCAGCTCTACATTCAGGAGAAACTGTGGCACTATTCACCTTCTCTGACTGCAGACAGTGCTTCTATTCGTTTTGTAATTCGTGAATGTATAATGTCACAGCACAGCGCAAAGGAAGCACAAACATGACATTAAACTGAATTCAATGAAGATTTTATTAAACAAAATAGAAGATGAACCTAAAACCTATGTATTATCACTAAAGTCAATATCATCTGTAGTGCATGGTTGAGTGGGACTGTAGCTGAGCAGCCGGCACAGGGGTCACCCATCTCGCAGGTGGACTTCCTGCCAATTTCCTCAAGGGAAACTGCACCACAGAGGACCAATCACCATAACACACACATACACACATAATCACAACATGATCTTTAGTCTGTGCACAGCTTCATTTTGTCGAGGGATTTAAGAGTGTGAAGTCAGAGGGAGGTCAGTGACCAGGAACAAAGGAGCTCACGCAAAGCCCAGTGACATACTTTATGTACACAGACACACAGACACACACACACACACACACACACGCACACACACGCCTTCTTGCCTGGAGGTACTACTATTCCAGTCGGCTCCTGTTGAGACAAGTAGCAAGATTGAATGTGTGTGTGAGCGTGTGTGTGAGCATGTGTGTGTGTGTGTGTGTGTGCGTGTGTGTGTGTGCGCGTGTGTGTGGCCCCTGTTGAGAGTGATGCGTCTGAAGGAGTTTCCTGCAGAGAGCTGCAGTGGTGTTTTGTCACCAGTAGAGATGCAGCAAGGAACCCTACAACGTGTATGTGCGTGTGTGTGTGTGTGACAGAGAGAGAGAGAGAGGAATGGTGACAACGGGAGGGAAAAAAAAAAGATTGAGATATAAGCTTGAGTTATTGAGGAGAGTATTGCTCTCAGGGCAGAGAGGGGGGAAAATCATGAGAAAAATGGACTGAAAAGAATAAAAAGTGACAGAGACAGACATAAAGAGAGGTAAATAAAGAATGAGGGAGGCATCATACGATAATGCCCCTCTGAAAACACAATAAAGTCAGTGTAACACCCATAAATAAAAGTGGAGACTACCTCACCACTTACAGAGAACAGACGAGGTGTTGAGCTCTGAGCAGTGGAAACAGAGCAGATACAAAAACAGGAAGCAAGAAGAGTGAGTAGTTTTCACATCTTTTTTTTTTTGTTGCATTTCACATTGAAGCATTTGGTCATATTATTTGAGTGATACTAATTTTTGAGTTGCAGTTTTTATTGGATGGTTTGTAATCCTACATTTCTTTGCATATAATGATACTGTGGCTGAAATGCACAAACACTGTAGGAACAAGTAATTTCTTCGTAAGTAATCCAGGGAC
The DNA here is from genome assembly GCF_002814215.2 of Seriola lalandi dorsalis. NCBI lineage: Eukaryota > Metazoa > Chordata > Actinopteri > Carangiformes > Carangidae > Seriola > Seriola lalandi. The sequence goes on along the minus strand of NW_019525237.1, from coordinate 90,515 downwards.
AAATGACAAAATAGGTTGTTTGATGGGACCTTTCAAAACAACCCATATGAACATTACAACCACTAAAACAACTAAAACTGCTTGTTTAAAGGAGCTATTTGTTAAGTTTTATATATATATATATATAAAGTTTTGCTATTGCTACATAGCTGAAGTCGTTGGCGTCTGACCAATTGTTTATGTGAAAAAAAATATTGATTGTTGTAGCTTTAAATGTGAAAGAAGGTTTAAAGGTTTTGTGTGTGTGTGTGTGTGTGTGTGTGTGTGTGTGTGTGTGTGTGTGTGTGTGTGTGTGTGTGAGAAACAATGATGCAATGAGACAGGCTGTTGTCACTGTGAGCAGCTGTGGGTTAGGACCCCACTGAGCCACACCACTGCTGTCTGAATCATATACACACACACACACACACACACACGCACACACACAGTCTCACACACCTGTCAGTCTGAATCACCGTTAACATGGGCGACTTGAGAGCCACACTGGGATGTCAGATAAAAATAGTGCCTTCTTCTTATTCACAGAATGAACAGCTTTGATGCTGATAGATCGGGGCAGTGTGCGTACGTGTTGCTGTGTTTGTGTTTGCGTCCGTCTTCATATTTCCTCAAAATCAAAGTTACGTGTCAGTTGACATAAATATGTGTCACTTGGGGTCTGTGGCCTGGCCTCTGCATGCTCTGAATGTCTCGACATCAATGCTGAAAAAACTGAAAATCAACACCGACAGCTCATATACGCACAAGCCTGCAGACAACACAACATGGAGCTATACATGGTTTCATTTAATAATGTAAAATACTGGTAATCAAACACATAAAAATACTTTAGTCTGATATTCATCTCCCAGTTTTGATAAAGAAAAACCTCCATGTGACATTTGTCTTTTAACTGTCTTTCCAAAATAACACTTTAAAATTAAGTTAACACTCAGGAAGTGGGGCTTTATTAATTATAGGCTCTATTTAATCAAATCATTTTATAATTTAGTTTCAAAATGAAATACGTTGCAAAATCCATTTCATAAGTTCTTTAAAAAATTATTTGATGGTGTGAATCAAATTAATTCCGTCCCAGACCATTTGTTTGTCATTGGGTGAACTGGTGGTTTGACTCTGGATCCAGAATTGACCAGAGCTGTTTCTTTTCAATCAATTGATTTTTCTCTTTACTGTTAATCAATTTGCCTGACATGTAAACATTATGCTGCTACTATTTATAAAGCAAATTGATTTCTAAAGGTCAGAGAGTTGCATTCATACTGTACTGACCTGTATCCCAAGAGCACAGTGGCCTCCATCATTCTCACATGGAGGAAGTTCGGAACAACCAGGACTCTTCCTAGAGCTGGACGCCCAGGCAAACTGAGCAGTCGGAGGGGCATGAGCCGTGAGCCTTATGGTCACTCTGGCTGAGCTCCAGAGATCCTGTGTGGAGATGTGAGAAACCTTCCAGAAGAACAGCAATCACTGCAGCACTCCTCCAACCTGGGCTTCATGGCATATGGTATGACATGAAAAGCACCTAAAGGACTCTCAGACTGTGAGAAACAAGATTCTTTGGTCTGATGAAACCAAGATTGAACTGTTTGGCCTTGATTCTAAGCGTCAAGTCTGCAGGAAAGCAGGCATCATTCATCACCTGCCCAATACCATCCCGCCGGGGAAGCATGGTAGTGGCAGATTCATGCTGTGGGGGGAGTTTTTCAGCAGCGGGGACAGGGAGACTGGTCAGGGTTGAAGGAAACCTCAAGAGAACAAAGATGTCCTTAATGAAAACTTGGTCCACAGCGCCTCAGGCTGAGCTGGAGGTTCGCTTTCCGACAGAACAATGACCGTAAGCACACAGCCAAGACAGCGCAGGAGCGGCTTAGTGACAACTCTGTGAATGTCCGAGTCAGAGGCCTGACCTGAACCCAATCTAACATCTCTGGAGAGACCTGATGGCTGTCCACTGACATCCCCGTTCATCCTGACTTGAGCTTGAGTGGATCAGCAGAAGAGAACGACAGAAAATCCCCAAATCCAGATGTGCACAGATTGTCACGTCATACCCAATAAGAGTTGAAGCTGTGATCGCCCCAAAAGGTGCTTCTACCAAGTCCTGAATACTTATGTCTATGTGATACTTAAGTTTTTCCTTTTTAATACATTTACAAAAATGTCTAAAATTCAGTCTGTTGCTTTACAGATCTTTGAGTGTTAAAGGGTCTATTTGTAATTTTCCTCTGTTGCCGAACATCGCTTCTTGCCAGCTGCAGGTGTTGGTGATTGTTGCTAGACAAGAGCTTCAGCCATAGTTGTCTTTATGATGCAAGAGTTTATAATTTGCCCTCTATAGCAGCGCTACGTCTTCAGGGCAGATTAGAGGCTACAGTGAGTTGCTATCGGAAAATGACAAGCCGAACCGGGCCCAGCTGGTTAGCATGCTAACTTCAATAGAAGAAAAGACATGATGGAGGAAAGAGTTAACATTGGCCTTGCTTTCCACCTCTGGAGACAGCTGTTGGCGAGTAAAGGGATGAAATTTGATGCTGAACTCGCAACGTTTCTTCTAGACTGGTAAGTAAACAGCTGTTAAAGCTAACGTTAGCTACGTAGCGATATCAAAAACTTTGAAATAGCTCCTATCACTTTTGTTGTGTTTAAAAAATGGATTTTATCTTCATACTAAACTCATTTGGAAGATGAGAAGTTTGATTATTTTGAATTTTAATCGGCACTTTATACTTCTTACTCATTATTTGTGTGTATATGGATTCGTCCTGTGAGGGAATTGATGCCAGCCAACACTGTTCCCCGTATGGACTGAAGTATTGATCAGCACATACAGTAAGTGGCTGAGATCCAGCGTGTAATCTCAGCCTTTTACCCTCTGCTTCTCTCCATCTCTCTGTTTTGTTCTCTCTCGCTCCACCTCTTCACCTCCCTCTGCCTACATAAATAACTGAGTGTGTATGTGTATTAGCGTGTGTGTGTGTCTGTGTAGGAAGGTGTGATCTCACACTGTTTTGCTGGTCTGTGTCACACATGCCATGCCTTTGTGCACCTACACACGCACACACACACACACACAAACACAGCCTATGACAATTACAATAACAAAACAGTTGTTGCTTGCGTAACAGGCCAGCTGTTCCCGCAGTGGATGCTGCATATGAGCTATTGTTGTTTTGTTTTAATTATCAACTTTCTCACTCAGCTAATTGGTGTGTGTGTGTATGTGTGCACACGTGCGCGCACACACACACACACACACACACACACACACATACACACACACATACACACACACACACACACACACCTACATGCACACCCCACTTTCCATGATTACATAACACAGATGCATACAGTACACCTACTGCTGTGCTGCTCGCTTTGAAAGTTGAATATTAAACATTAAAAAGAAGAGTTTCACTCCAAATATGAATTTCAAACACCCCGATTTTCAGCTGTTAAAATGAAAACATGGAGACTGACTCTGTAAACAATCATCTTCACGTCTTGATTTTAATTTGGTGGGTGTTAAAATATTCACATGCAGCGACCTTGTTTGTGTGTTTGTATTAGAAGCATCTCCGGCTCATTTGTTTGTTTTTTTCTAGGACTGATTCACAGTCCGCTCATTCACACGGAGACATGTTCCTCCTCAGAGATCTGATATCTGCCATCTGACTGAAACAAACATGTGGAGCTTTTAGATTTGTGATGTTAAGTCACGATGATTCAGACCGTCTCGTAAATTACGCCGTCCTCTCAAACCACAAATAACTGTCTAATGTTTTGTTTGCCATGCTGCTTCTTTATGGCAGCGTATTATCAGAAAATTGATTTAGAAAACACAACATTTGTTTGCTAGTTACAATTGCACATGGGCAGATTTATACACTCTATGGCCAAAAGTATGTGGACATGATTCTGGAGCCTGGCTGCAGGGATTTGGTCCCATTCAGCCACCAGATCATTAGTGAGCTGCTACTCTGATGCTGGATGATAACGTCTGGTAGTCGAAGTTGCACATACTATTTTCCTCTGTGTAGTGTAAGTGTACGCTCGCTGTGTTTGACACATTTAACAATGGTCAAACATCTTATTTTACAAATCTGCCCTTGACTCATTGTGAATTTGTTCTTGCTCAACAGTTTCACCCTCTGTGGACTGGACTGCTGTCAAAGGTAAGTTGCAAACACACCCTGTGTGTTTATTTACTGGCATATGTCGTCAGGCCAATGAAATGTCAATGGAAAAATGGATTGTAGACGTGACCTTGACAATTTGAGGGTCAAACAATTCTGAGGTGCTTTTTATAAGTCCAACAGTTTAAGTGTTGCACTCCTGGAAAAAAAAACCCATCAATATTGATGCAGCAGAGCCACTAATTCTTCTTTCTTGTCAAAGCCTGGCACCTACATTACCCACAATTCAACTGAACCACTGGCTGTATGGCCAGAGGTTTCGATGCCTTATGCTAATGTAGCCTCAAGCGGAGCTGTGGTATAAGCTCACTTCTTTTTTTAATTTGCAGACCTATCTTTCATTTCTTCAGACCCAACAGACGCTGACTCAAGTGACATCACTTGAGGCCATTTATCACATTTCCTACAGCTCCCTCTGGAGCCACAGAAGGTTTTAAACCATATACTTTTTTTTTTTTCGTTCATGATCTGAGACCGTTCGTCATTGATTTTGCTTTGTGATGTTCATTCTTTAGACTCACAGAGGAAGTAGTCCACTGGAGCACCAAAGTGGCCCAATGATTGATGAGAAAGTCCCTCATTTCAATCCATGCATCCTGCAATATTTTACTGAAGTTCTCTTGATGATGAGCAGTGTGATTTTTAAATCCCAGGAAAAAACAGGAAAGCTTGGAAACACCTGAGCCGGCAGATAATGCAGGAGCTGACAGAGGATGATGATCTTTCAGGAAAGAGGTGCAGATAGCGCTATAGCAGAGGCTTAGAGCGAGTGAAGTGGTCACTTTCTGTTCATTGCCATGACGCTCGTACCTGAGCTGTCCAGATTGTGAGTATTCTTGTCAGAATAGGCACCAAAATAGCTTTTTAATTCACTGTGTGCATGTGAGTCATGCTGCTGCCTTCGCTGCTGCAGCGGTGCTGGTGTTTTTTGTGGTGAAGAGACAGGATTACCAAGGGATTAATGAACAGTTGTCACTATTAACGCTACTAATAATAGCGGCATACAGCTGCTGCTGCTGCTCAGACTTTCGTTTATTGTAAATAAAGTTCCCCACTGGAGGTTTAGTAAACCACTACACCTCTTTGAGGTTAACACCTCTCTGCTTATCTTGATTTCACCACTGCAAACATCAGCACATCTCCAGCTGCAATCAGTTTGATATTAGCAGGAATATCATATAAAAGGTTCTTTGTTGAGGTTTCATTGTAAGCACAGTTTTGTGGTTTTATGAGTTTCTCACCAAAACACATTTAATTCATTCTGAAGTCTCAACAAACATGTTGAGTGCTTTCCCTGTTCATTAGCATCTGGATCCTCTTCTCCAGCACGTTAATCGCCGCCTGTTGCAGAAACGCAGTCGGACACGAGTTTATTTGAAGCCCCCATGTAAACACAATATCATATGACTTTAAAACAGCAGGTAATGATGGAGAGTTTCTCACACATTTTAGCTTTGCACACACCTGACGCCTCAAACATACAGAATTAGTGAAGGTTTATAGTAGTCGTGAAACTGCTGCCTTTCAGTTGGTGCCGACATGGGAGACAGGTGTGGTGACAGGAAGTGGTGTAGACCATCTACAACCTCAAAGGTCACTTCTGCAAGCAGCTTATAGTTTTGAGTCAGTGCTTTCCTCTTCTTAGTCAAAACCTGGTGTCTACGTTACCCACAATACAACTCAAATTACGCTCAAATTTCCGCCAGAAACACACATAGTGATGGTGTGTGTGTGTGTTTCTGTGAACTCCCACTGCGGCATGTTGCTTCATTAGCAGCTCTGTGTTTGTGTTGCGCGTATACAGCCTGGTTGTTAAAGCTAACAGGATGTGTTGCCGTGCTCTTTGAGGTTACCACCTGTTCGCTCACTCAGTCTTGTGTTCTCATGGAAACCAATATGGTGAATGGCCGCGCCAATCAAACACACAATGGCCTCTTTGTTTTCCCACTTGTGTGAGTGTGTGAGCGTGTCTGTGCTGTGGACGAATTACGTCCATCTCTGCTCCCCCTTATTTTATTTTTTTTGCTGCTGCTGCTTGCACCGCGGTCACGCCAGCGGTGCACTCTGCCTGGTTTTTTCCCTCCCTGCGTTCACCTATAACACTGTAACCCAAAGCTATTAAAGTTTGACGTGCAGTCTGGCACTTGCGGTTCAGCGTGGCTGTTCAAAGTAGGTCTACTGCATTAGACTAGACTTCAAATGGCAGATGACTCAAATGTTCCTGATCTATGTATTCCACAGTGATATTTATAGCTTCAATAGATCGCAGAGGGGTGGAGGCTCTTGCTTTTTTTGTTCCCCCACCCTTTGTCTCTCTATTTACTGTACATCCTTTTGTCAGTCTTTTTTTGCAGAGGGCTTGATCATTCATGCTTTCTCCTGTATTCTCCTTAGTAGGGAGCTTATCACTCTTTTTCTGGCTGTGAAAGTAGTGTAGTGTGACATTTTTATTTCTGTCATCTAATCAGTTTGTGTCATTGAGATAGAAACACCCACTGAGAACAGAAACAGCGTTCATAAACTGAACAGTCTCACCACGAGGAGGTTATGATTAAAGGCGATCTTCTTCAGGAGACGTGCAGTAGTTTTCCCGGTTGTCATGGAATCGTAGATGTTTAAATTGAATATTTTGATCATATGATTTGATCAAAAGCGGCAGAGCAGCTACTAAATGAACCCCGAGGTGAGACTGTTTTGTCATCTTGCGTTTCTGAGGTCAAGAATCAACTTTACCCTCATTACTCTCATACTCAGCCTCATACGTCAGTTTGTATATATACAATATGGTACCAGGTAAAAACTGAAAAATACAATAAATAAAAAGGCCTGTAGAAACAGAAAAGGACACAAATTTTAAATTTTTTTCTCCTTTTATAGTATTTTATGATTTATTTGGAGTGGATTTATCTAATAGCAGATGGTTATTCCATCTCAAATTGGTCAAATTAATCGTATATATCCAAAAAAAAACACTTTGATATACACGATCAAGTCTTTAAATTGGAGCATTTTATACAAGACAAGGTAGAAAAACAAACACTATTCCATACATTTAAAAAAAAGCAGCACTGAGAGCTTGACTGGATTTTCAGATACTCAGAATAATCACCATATCAGTCTAATCCTCATCACTGATCGACATCACGACACTGGATCATGTAATAATATTCTTTCATCTCGCTGTCTCACTCCTTTCCTCTCTTCAGGAGGCGCTCTGTCTCCCGCTCTGACCCGTCTTACCCCCATCAAAGTCTCTTTCTTCCCCTCTTTTCCTTCTCTGCAGATCCTCATCTCTCTCTTTTCCAGCCCTCCTCCCATCCCTCGCCTCATTAGCCTTCCCAGTGATTACCCCGTCTCACTGATCAACGGGGAAATCGCAGACTATAGTTAATAATTGATGCTCTTAAACAGCCACACATTTGACTTCACCACCACTCATCATGCCTCCACTAACCGGTCACTGCCATCTTTTCTCATTATCTCGTCCATTTTCTTCCTTTTTTTTTTTTTTTTCATTGCATGTTGAATTCTGCTCCTGCACGGACCAGGTTCATTTTCTAGATATCTTTTAATGGTGGAATAAATCACTAGGTGGCAGCATAGTTACACAGGGTGCATACATTGACAGAGTAGGTGACTCTTTACAGTAAATGAACTGCACCAGACTATATCATGTGGTCTGCTAATAGTTTAAGACTCAGTATTGAATGTGACAGGCTTAATCCCAGATTAGTGGAGATGTGGAATAACTGCAACACCATTCATCTTTTCATTTATCTTCTTCTGCTCCTCTAATTACCTGATCAATAAGCTCCGGGTCGATTCCAGATCAATTGAAATAATGTTACCCCGACCCATTAAAGACCTTTTACGACCTTTTAAAAGCATATTGGTGCTTTGCCAAGTCTTTTAACCTTCAGTGTCTCATGGTTAATGAGGAGGTCAGCACCAAAACAATTAAAGGCTGAGTGCAAGGAGGGGACGAAAACCTCCTGGGTGTATGTGCCTTAAAGTTCTCAAATAATAAGCTATTAACCTGCTTTTTTCACGTAAACCACTTGAATATGTTTATATTTGGGATGCCATGTGGTTGAATCTTTGCTCATCCTTGATAAAATATACAATTCTGTCTGTTTAGTATCCCAGCATCACTGCCACAACAAGACTACATAAAAGCACAACAGTAAAAAAAGGTGAGAAAACCTTATATTTTTACTGTGTTTGTGCCAATGTAAATTTGGTTCAGCATCACATAGACTAAGAGTGATTTCTTGGTAGTGAAGTCCAAAGAAATGTCTTTCAAAAAAGACTGAGTCACGACTGTGAACAAAAGGATTTGAGAGCAGTACAGCCCTTTTATTTTGGGGTATGTTATTTTCGGGGTTGTGCACAAAAGAAATGAATGCTTGGTAGCAGTACGTCACTAACGGAAATAAAAGAGATTGACTTGTGTAATGATGAATACAAGGATTTTCTTCTCCACAGAGGGTGCTACAGCATCTGACAGCGCTCTCTGAATGGCTCATTTTCAATATTTGTGTGCAGGCTTATTTTAAGATCTGATGTAACCATTCCTCGGACGCTTTTAGACCGTGTGTGTGTGGGGAGGTGTGTGTGTGTAGGAGCCCAGGTTGGTCGTGGGTGGTGAGAACATGAATGACAGTAGAATTAGGACTGAGATTGGGGACTTTCCCATCTCACCTTTCCCTTGAAACACCAGACAGGCTTCCCTGGTGATGTTGTTTATGATGATGATGGTGATAAAGGGCAGAGAGTTATCACCTCAAAATGCAGCTTCTTTCAGCTTTAAGGAGCTTTGCAGTGAGATCTAGCTCATTGTTTAGCTGTCAGACCGACAACAAAAAAGCTCTAAAACCCCACTGTGCTCTAGTTAGCAATTAGCTGGTGAACAGAGTATTTAGCAGGTACTATAAAAGGTCAGGTATTCAGGAGTTGGTAGAGACCAAAAACAGAGGTAAAAGAGAGAGAATACTGGACCTATACACTGCGAATCTGACTCTAAATGAATGCTAATGTTGCTCCATAACTACTTGATGTGTAGCCTGTATATGCAACTATTTGCTAACAAGCTCACCTTGTCATTAAAAGTGGACGCCGCTGTAATCTTCACAGACCCCCCCCCCCAAAAAAAAACAAAAAAAACAAAACAGGTTTAAAGGAATAGTTCAAAACTTTAATTTGGTTTCTTCTGTACGACCATTATGAAGCTACAACCAGCAGCTAGCTAGCTCCGTTTAGCGTAAAGACTGGACAACGTGTCGTTTACGCTTTGAATTTTGCATTAATTAAACAAACAAAATACGATGTGTTACTTTTTGACCTTTAGGGGTGCTTGTAAGCAGATTTTGTTACCTTTGGATAAAGCCAGGCTAGCTGTTCTCCCTGTTTACAGTTAGCTGTTAGCAGTAGCTTCATATTTGACGTAGCATCAGTCTTCTCATCTAACTCTTGGTAAGAAAGTGAATGAGCGTATTTCCCAGAACTATTCATTTAAAGATCAACAGTGGGATGTTCAGCCATTGAAGAGGTTTTTAGAAACATACTTTCATGCAACCACAAACTTAAAATATGAAATAATGTGTAGAAAAAGGATCAGAGTAGAAAATTAGCCGTCTGACTAAACCTGCTGCTTTTACAGAACTACTGAATAATGTGTATTTTCCCTGCAAACAGCAGTTATATGAAGACAAAGCAGAAGCAATTCCTGCAAAGTGCTAGCCACGCATTCTAAAAGAGATAAATATAGGGGTGGAGGATAACTGCTTGTGAAAGATTAGTACAGGATGCGCGACAGTATGTTCCTATTTGCATGATGATAATGACGGTGCAGTAATTTGCCCTCAGTTTGATACGTAACACGGAGCTGTTAATTATCTCTCTGTTATCAGTTTCTTTTATTGCTCGGCTCTGATTGCTGCTCCCGCTGCGTGCCACTTGGATGGGGAGGAGAGGACATTTGACAACCTGTAAGCAGCTCTCTGGGAGAGCTCGAAGGAGGTGTGTGTGACACAAAGAGAGAGAGAGAGACGGAGCGAGAGAGCTTCACTTCTTATTCCTCTGTTCTGTTTTATTGCTTTCCTTCCCTCCCGGATTTGGAGAAAATTGTAAATTATTAGCATTAGCTTTTGGAGACAGGAAGGAATGAAAACAATAACACAACAAGCACTCCAGTCCTGTGAGGATAGCAATCACTTGGTGGGATAAAAATGCCAAATAAAAACATCAAATAATGTCATTAGAGCTGAAGAATTACTCTGTGAATTAAACAATCAATTGACAGAAAATATATGTGATATTTTACTGTTTTGATTAATTGATCGAGCCATTTTTCATGTGAAAATGTTAAACATTCTCTGATTACAGCTCCTCCAGTGTGAAGATTTGCTGCGTTTCTCTGTTTATACCATTGCAAAGTGAGCATTTTTAAGTTTGTCAGACAAAACAAGATTCTGGAGAACTGGGACGGACATGATTTAACATCATTTTGACATTTTTATGGATGATGGTTTTAGAAAATAATGCGGATGAATCAAAAAATACAGCTGCAGTCCTACATGTGATTCTTACGAAGCCTGTTCTGTTCATATGCATTTTTCCCCTTGGTCTTCCTCATCACTCCCTCCTCTCTCCATCCTTTCGCCCTTCACTTCTCACTGTTGTCAAGGGCAACCGGAGGAAAGAGCAGAACACAGTAACGCTATCACCTGATCGGCGGGGGAATCCAGCAGGTGTGTGTGCGCACTTCTTCCTGTGCATGTGTCTGTCTTTTCCACGCCGTTGGCCGACAGTTACAGGTGGAGGGAGGCTGAGAAGGGCACACACACACACACACACACACAAATGAAGTGACTGTTGGCAGACTCACAGCTAATTCAGCATGAATATTTAATCAACTGTAAACAAATTACTATTGCACAGAGGGGTGTCAGTGTGTGTATATGTATGTGTATATATCTGTCTCTCTGTCCTTGTATCCCTGTTGGTGTGTAGCTACATGTTGCTCTCTCTCACTCTCTGCCTTATTAATGTGGATGTCTCTCTCTCTCTCTTTCTAATGGCGCTCTATCTCTCTATTAGGTGTGGACTCTACTGAGTGAGCTGAGATTTGGGCGCAAAGCCTCAGATTCACGAATGAACAGAGAAAAGTTTTGAGAGCAAGTCTGGACAGAAATTTAAAAGAAACAGATGGGATAGATGTGTTAGCGCATGCAGGAGGATTGTTATGTCTAGATTTGATCCAGCAGCAGATCTGAATCAGCCTTCTTACCAGAGTGGTAGCCTATAACCTCTTTTCTGATTATGATTCTAAAACTTGTAACCCCTCATCATAGGTTGTGACCTTAGTGTGAATATGACTTTGTTGTGAGCGGTTCTACCAAAGAGTGATTTTTTGCTTCAGTGATAGTTTTTTTTGGTGGATTTTAGGAGGCCTAAACTGGTCAAAATGTATTTCAGTATTTCACAAGAAGAAAAGCTAACATTTGAGAAACGTAAGAAATCATGATCCCTAAGATTCATCATGGGACCCCAGGTCCTGAACCCTAGCTTGGGTTTATACCCAGAAGGGTTTATATATAAACCCTCTTGGGTTTATAATTATACATGGACAATTTTTCAAGCAAACATTGATGAGAAGTGTCCAGTAAGATGGAAATTTGAACATCTACAATTCCCATAACAACTCCATCTGCTGATGAAGATCATGTGATATGACTGAGAGTGCCAAAACAGCTACTAAATAGGCCCTGAGGTAAGATTGTTTTGTGATTTATGAGCCATGTTGAAAGCTAACACTGTTACGCTGGGATGTAGTGATGTAATTAAACAGGAAAATGTAGTATTCAGTGTTCTTGGGGATGATTCAGTGCATCAGTAAACACCAAATACCAACTGAACACTTCCAAAAAAGTCAGTTCTAAAAGTGCTAAATATAGACTGCAGCAGCAAGTAAGCACATGGAAACACAAAGGAAACAATTCAAAGAGATTTAACCCTTTCTTCATGTTAGCTTTTGTCATAAACACAGCATCCTAATTTGTCATTTAGGATTTATATTTTCCACATGAATCTATCTCTGCAGAGCACAGAGCCACAGATCCATGCAGGCTTTTTAAACCAGCTGTGCAGCTTCAGAGAAAACAAACACCTTAATGTGATATTAATCGATTTTAACTTTACAAATCAATACTTGGCAATGCTGTAATACTATAGGTACCTATTGTTAAGTGCCTCAATGTTGTCAAGTGTGAGAACTAAGATCAGATTTCCATCAAACCTGTTTTTCTTAGAGCTCTAACTGCTCCTCGTCATCACCTACTGGCCCTTACTTGTTGGTGTGTGTATGTTGATTGTTTTTTTCCTGTGTCTCCTTGTGTGTATATTAGGCCCGTGTCTGCCTCGCGCTCTCCTACTCGCGGGCGCATGCGTGCGTGTGCGCGTTATTTGCTCTCCGTTTAACCTCAGAACAGCGATTCGAGTCGACTCAACACGGCCGCTTTCAAATCTCTCTCTCTCTGTCTCTTTCTCTCTCTCTCTTTCTCTCTCTCTCTCTCGTCCCCTGCTACCTCCTCTTCCTCCCCCACCTCCCTCCCCTCCCCTCCTTTCCCCTCCCTCCTCTTCCTACCTGATTCAGATCCGCTCCGACGCTATGCGTATGACCGCGTCCCTCTCTGCAAGGCGAGCACCACCGGAGAGACCCGCACGCCGCCGCCGCCGCCGCTGCTGCTGCTGACCGCCGGCGAGCAACCAAACGCCGGCTGACGAGCGAACCCAGGCCGGCCAACAGGAGCAGGAACACGCCGACGCTGATTGACCTCCGCCGGGGGAGAAGAGGGAAGAAAATTAACCGGCCAAGGTAAATAATATCTATGTTTCATCGACACATGAGAGCACACGGAGGGTTTATTTGTGCAGAGGAGGTGGCCGCGCGGTAACGGTGGCCGTCCAGGTCGCTGATAAATGTCTTCGCGTTGTTGACAGCTGAGTCGACCGAGCCCAATTTGACGAACGTGCAGGAGTTAAATTGAATATTGATATTTATTTTTGTGTGTCCGCCGCGAGCTCCTCCAGTAAACAGCGATATGGACGGAATGAATGATCAGGCTGAGCTGAGGCGCTCGACAGCCTGTTGTGCATCCGTTTTGGTTTTTGCTTAAATTAATTTCTCAAACCTGGAAGCCACATAAATATGATTACCAGGCTTTTTTAAAAAAAAATAAAAATAAAAGAAACACTCACACACGCACACTGTTTGTACCCGAGTCTGTTTTTGACATTTAAGTTTGGTGTCCTCGAGGGGCGGCAGTGAAGTGAGATGCAGACAGGTTTTTTTTTTTTTTTTTTTTTGAATAACGTGTCCACATCGTAATCAAGGAAACGCACACGCAGAAACACATAGTCTACACATATACATTCACTTTATTTTCCGCTCCGCGTGCGAGTGCGCGTGCGTACACGTGTGTGCGTTTATGAAGGCATGCAGACGCTCCCATATCTGGTGCTGTTGCAGGGCAAACTGTATCATGCAGAGTTTGTCCGCCTGTAATGAGCCATAACATCATCATCATCATCCTCATCTTCATCTTCATCATCGCTGCTGTTGTGATTATCCTTGTACACTTGTTTGCCCTTGTCTTCACCATCACCACCACCATCATCATCATCATCATCATCAGCATCATGGTTTGACTGTGTGTTTGTCACTTGCCTAAAGGGCTGCCATTGCTTCTCTATGGCTCTATTTTAAAAACACAGGGCTGAACTGTTAACCTCAAACTGTTTAGTCTCACACACACACATACACACACATGCAGCAAGAAGCAAAGAAGAAGCGAGAACGGGAAGCGGCTGTCATTGTCTCTTTAGCTCTTTAACTGAAATAGTGCGACGGAGGAGGAGAAGGAAAAACTAGTAAGAGTTGGGAAAGACAGTTGTTTATATGTTCTGAACTTCCAGCGAGGGAGCTGCCAATCCCCCCTCCTAAAAATAATAATAATAATAATAATAATAATAATAATTATAAAAACTCGAGTGAGCTTTTCTCTGTTAATCAATAATTCATTCCTCCATCTTTTCTAGAGCTGGCCCTGGATAGAGGGATTGGAAAAAGAGGACGAGTGTGGCGTCCCAGAGCCTGGCGTCCTGTTTGTCATCCTCTCCTCTCTTCTTCTGCTTAGCCAAGCATTCACATCTCGCCAAACTCCACTCTTCCCTCCCCCTTACTTCTCTTCTTCTTCTTCTTCTCCTCTTTTATTCAGAACTCCTCCTCCTCTGCAACTGGCAAACTTCTCATCCTTCTCTACATCTTCCACACCAGTGTCCTCTCACTTTCTCTCTCTCTCTCTTTTACTGCTCTTCCCTCTCTGCTCCTTCGCCTTTGACTCATCATGGCGTCCAAACTGAACCCCAACGTCCTGTACGTGGCGGAGCCGGGCGAGTTGCTGGGCTCGCCCCAAGCAGACTCTGAGAGGACTCATATTGTAAGTACTGTTCAATGAAGTCTCAGTATTTAAAGATACAAAAGGCCAGATTTTATAATGTGACGATATGAATCAACTGCTAAGTGAAGCTGCAGCAGGGAAAAGTCTAAAACGCTACTTTCTCTGTCCAGATGACGCAATGGTTTCACTTCTACATCAGGGAGTGAATGCTGTCTGTTATGAGGTGCCAGCTAATCCTCACCCACCTCCAGATTATTATTACTTTTTTTTATAAACAAAAGAGGCAGCCCACCATCTTTCCTTTACACTTCTCTGGAACTTGCATGTTAATTGCGCAACTTAAATATGGATGATTTTAAATGTTAGTTTGGGTGATTACGCATCATTTTAAGATCTGTAATCTATATCTTCGACATGTATGAACAATATTTAAATGATATGTTTGTGAGAGTCAGTTTTACCGCTGTGCAAAACTGGTTTTTCAACCCAACACCTGCATGTTCCTGCAGAGATGATTTAAAAACTCTTCTCTCAAGTTCAGTGACTCAGCTGCGACAACCGTCTGTAGAACCGTCTTTAAAGTGCCTTTGGATGAAAAAAAAAAAAAGAAGAAGTCATTAGAGATAAAACCTCCCTGTATGGCTCAATTACTATCAAAGGAAGCAGTTGGGTGTTCTAAGCAAACAGGAAGTGATGAATGAAAACACAACCCTGTGTCCAAACAGTGACGTTGGTCGAGAACATTTAGTGGAACATTTTGGTGCATTTAAACTTCCCGTCCAACTTAATTTACAGTTATTTTATAAGCAGAGTTCCCACATTGCAAAGTGCCAGAAAAGTGTAATCCAGGTATTCTTTATCCTTCATTTGAAAAACCTGCTAGGAAACACTAGAATAGGATACACTGAGGTCAAGTCCTCAGTATTTTTATACGGGGACCTGAAGTGCAGTTTGCATTTTCATTAATGTTTTATTGAATTGAAAATTTTACAAAAGGTCCAGGTCTCTGCAAAAGTGTTTTCAGGTCGAGGGCTACAACTGATGATTATTTTTATGATGTATTATTTAGTGAATCTACCAATTTATTTCATGATTAAACATTTGGTCTGTAAAAAGCTAAAACCAGTAAATCTTTCCAATTTAAGTGTAAAAATTATTAGATTTTTCTTTTCTCTTTTTTTTTTTTTCCTTGTGTTGATTGATTAAACGAATGATTGCAGTTCTAGTGAAGGTCCTGCATGAACTGATGACTTCAGTATTTTTTTAAATCCTAGCTATGGTTGTGCCCTGAAGTAGCTTATTGTACAAGTGAAATTCTCTCTTCACACCAGATCTTTAAAAAGTTATGTTATTTCTGCGTGAGAAAATACTTTTTTTTGGCAGATTTTCAAGTTTCTGCCCTTTTTTTTCTGTTCTTTTTTTAATCAATTTGACCCTGCAGTTGCAGCCTATCTCTTGATACTACCAGTATTATGTAGGGCGTTGTGAACCAACAGGAAGCTCGGTTGCTGCAGATCAGTAAATAGATTCAGCTGAAGCTCACACCTCGAGTGTGGTCAGAATTGTTAACATAAAGACAGTACGAATGCCAAGAAAAGAGATTCTTCTCACAAGCAGTGAAAGCTAAACTCGGCATTCAGTGGCTGAACCTTTCCACTACGCTCCAAGAAGAGAGACTTTTGGTCGCTGATGTCCTCTAGTGTGATTTCTGAGTTAAAAGTCAGTTCATTTGCACTTTCATGTTGAATATTAGTAATATCTGAAAAAAAATGTCGGTAATTCTTCCTTTCTTTCCTGTTTTTTTTTGTTTGTTTTTTTTTTAGGCTGGAGAAGCTGGAGAAGAGTCGTCAGACAGCGACGGGGAACAAGAAGAAACGTCACACAAACTGATCCGCAAAGTGTCGACCTCGGGACAAATAAGGGCCAAGGTAGGAGAAGACGTGAGAGTGAGAAGAGAATATTTGTGTGTGTGTGTGTGTGTGTGTGTGTGTGGAGGTGGGATTGTGGCCCCTATGCTGTGTTTTATCCATTAAACGAGGTTCCCAGGGGTCGGAGAGCTTCTGGAATATTACTGAACGTTGACAGCTTTGTGTTGAACACAGGGAAAAGTCAGGAAACTGGATAAAATCTCTGGGAAGTGTCAGGTGATATCAGATAATTATATTTTACTTGTATTACAGAGAGCGTATTTCTTGCTGTTTTTCTACATTTTTGAAATGTCGCACCCATTCGAGAGATTCCTCCGAGGTAAAAAGCCATATTAGCAAACCAGGGAGGGGTCACATTTTTAGGTTCATGGAAGTGCTCTTAACTAACGAAGGGAAAGTCATGGAAAAGTTATGGAATTTTTCATCAGGGCCACTCTGGGAACCTCGATTAAACACTTGAGCCACTCATTTATTTAAGAGCTGATTTAAAATTTAAACATCTCGCCAAAGAATGGATGTGTGCCTTTTGGATTTGAAGCCATTTGAAGGACACCTGCTTTTATCTACAGCTTGTTAACTGCATCAATCGGCCCATTGAATGATCCTTTCCCTTTTATCTGTGTCTTTTCTCTGTTCGATCATCTCTCTCGCTCTCACTCTGGTGTAACTTCGTCACTTTAATCAGACCCTGATCTTATCTGCAGCTCGTCTGAGTCTGCTGAGGTCAGCTGACTTCCTGCTCAGGCCTGGTCCACTTCCTGCCTGTGTCATTTTTCTCTCCTGCTGTCACTGTGATGATGCGTTGTGTTCAGATCTTTGACAATCGATCGGAAATAATCACAGAGTAACAGCTTCCTCTATTACTGGACCTTTGATAGCTACGTATTAGCCTCTGAACTGTGTTTTACTGTAAGATATTGACGGTGCGTTATTGGCCTCTTACTGGAAAACAAACACACACTCACAAATCTGCCTCATTAGTTATTGATGAGCTAATATCCACAATGAGAAATGCATTATTTCAAATGCAAGCACACAGATGACACCGGCCCAAATTATTATCATGTTCGTATACGTTTTGAAATCCATTACCTTCATTGACCGTCAACTGTGAATCACACTCGGATCAATAGGAGACGTGGGATACCCGGCAACCCCTGTCGTCAAGGGGACGGCATCCCATAATGCCGCGTTTGTTCCTGGAGCGGATAATGATATTGGATATCAGTCTGGTATTGATCGGGTAATCTCATCAGACACGGCTGTAATGTGGTGTGTTGTGATGCGATGTGCATGTCCATATAAGGGCAGGAGAAAAGTACAGGAGGTTGCCATGGTTTCAGGCTCGGAGAGTTATAGGTGAAAGCCATGACTACATAGTGTGTATATTTTTTCTATATTTTATATTGAGTTATCCAGTAGAAAATTAATATTTTTTAGATAATGATTTATTTCTTTTAAATTTATCGGCAAACGCGACTCAAGACGCGAGATATTTACTATGTAAGATTTTTAAATGTAGCTTTATGAACGGTAGCTAACTCTCTCCATGGGTCAGAAAAGTTATAAGGCTCCACCTTTCTTTGAATGACCTCAGTGAAATATAGTGATGTCATAATGCAGCTCCCTTCCCATTGGCCGAATGAAACTACTGCTGGCGGTGTCTCAGTGTCTTACATTCACCAGCTGTCAGTCACACTTTACAATGCTATGATTAGTTCTTTGTAAGTTCTGTGTGTGTGTGTGTGTGTGTGTTGATTAGATTGTGTGGACCTACAGTCATGTGACTTAGATTAAGTTAGTCATCGACTCCAGGATTACGCTTCAGTGACAACAATGGTTTGAGCGGATTAGTGTTTGTGTATCCCTTTGTTTGTTTGTATACGTGTGGGTGAGTGCATCTGTGTATTGGAGTGTGTGTGTGTGTGTGTGTGTGTATGAGTGTATATGGCTGCATATGTGCTAAAATGCGTCGTGTGTGTGTGTGTGTGTGTGTGTGTGTGTAAATGTGTGTGCTGTTTACTTTTCAGCAACATCAGAGCAGCCCTGCCTTTCAGTCCTCGGTCACGCCTCGCCTCGTTTTGTCCCCCGCCTGTTGCTGCACTTGTTAGAGCGACAGACTGTTGGCGCACTTGTTAAGGAGGTGCTAATTCTTATCAACTGTGACATGACATCCTGACAGTATTAGATTAATTCAGCTCCTCAGTGGTAGAGTAGCTAAATAATTATACCGATGCAGCGATGGCGTGCCATTTCCATTTCACTTGGGCCAGTGGCGCCGGCAGCCGCAATCCTGGACGCACTGTGCGCACATTTAAAAAAATAAAAATTATTTAGTCTGTTTTTTCAACATCCTATATTGAAATTAAAATTGTTACAACAGGAGATCCTGTCTTATTTTTTGGCTGCATCCAGTCACTAACGTTATGAGTGGAGATTGAAGAGGAGAGCAGGAGATAGAGGAGGAGTTTGGTGCTTCGATGCTCAGTGTTGACACGGCAGGTGTGGAGCGTTGATGAACATCCATCACGATACTGGAATTGAGGCCATCAAATGAGTTTGATGTAACGTTCAGACGCAGAATGAACTTCAAATAGGCAGGAATACTATTTCATTGTATTGTCTCATGTGGCTTTTTGATTGTGTATTGTAGCATCTTGCTTTGGTCTTGCTGGTGCATATTGTTATTACTAACTTAGTTAGTTAGACAACTGTTCCTATGATGATGATGATGATGCTGAATGAGGGAATCCGTTGCTTAATGTCAACTCTTACTGCACGTTTCTCTGGGATATTCAATATAGTATATAATAGTTTATTGTAGCCTGTTGCTGGCAGTGGTTTTTCTGGCCTGTTGGTTGTTCTTTAAAAAGCATGTGGTCGACTAATCAGAGTTTTATGATGGTGTCGTGTCATAACTTTAGCACTAAAATGCACAAATCAATCTGTCTCTCTTGCTCGCTCGCTCGCTCATTGGACGAGTAGACATATGTTTGTGTGTGGGAAATCTAAAGGTAGCCTACAAGTGGACAGGCGGCTCTTGTGCGCACTATGAAATATAAACCTGCCGGCGCCGCTGACTCGGGCGATGTGTCTGTGTGATGATTAGATATCTTTGGGTGCAGGGACGAGCTTTTGGGTGCGTCAGCGGAGCAGATTTCAAGTCATACAAGTCGCAAAGAGTCACTTTTTGCAGGTAACTGTTAGAAGTTTCACCAAATCTAGCACATTTTCAAATGTAGAATACAGTTTTTGTGGTTCATCATGAAGATTTTTTTTGGTACACAGGGTAGAGAAAGTTGCTCTGAAAAACTGAATGCCACAGCTCAGCCCCTCTCTTACTGTGTGAGCTGTTGTGTGTGTGTGTGTGTCTCACACACACACCCACCCACACCCACACCTTGCAAAGTTTTGTTGCTGCACTGTAATCAAAGCGAATGTGACCCCGGAGATTTGATAATTGGCTGACTGTAAAAAAAAAAAAAACTCAGCTCGTAGACTCTAACTGACTACATTGGATTTCTAAGACTAATGGAGATTGATTTGCTGTGCGTGTGCGTTCTTGTTTTTGATATCGTTTTGAGAATCAGTTTGTGGTTTTGACCTGAGACTTGCACCAGCATGTTTGTGCAGAGGTGGTAAGAACTCAACCCAACCAGTGCTGCAGGGGAAAAAAGGCACATTTTGCTGTTACCGTTTGTTTTTAGTATGAAGAAAATGGTCACACGTCCTCACAGTGCCTCACATTTCCTGTTTTAGTTTCAACTATACAAATGATATATTGCATTACTCAAAAGCAATATAAAACATAAAAAATGCATAAAGATATAAAGATGCATATATCATATAGATTCTCAGCTCTTTAAAACCATATTAAATGCTATTTTAAAATTAAGATAAAATCAGCTTCAGTTTGAAGCAGCGGGAACCGAAAGCAGATAACAAGGCCGTAGATCGCGTCCCTTGTTGCTCTGATAGTTTATATCTCGTCCAATCTCGCCAGATGCTGAGACATCAGATTTCAGAGCAGCAGTGACAGTGTTACTGTTCAGAGATCACATTAGAGGAATGATGCCAGTTTCTAAATTTAGTGAAGTTCATGCATAATTTACCCAATATGACTAATAAAAAATGAGAGAGCGAGAGAGAAAAACGTATTATTATTTTATTTATAATAGTTCAGGATCTGAATGTAGGAAATGGGATGTCCTCGTAAAGAGAAAAGTCCATGTGCTTTTGTGCCAACAAGTACCCATCATCATAAATCCAGCAAACATGCTGCAGCTCAGCGTGTAACAGCCAGTCAATAGCATGCATTACATCCAGATATATGACGCTTTACTATAGCAGAGTGCAGCATAATTCACAGCCCAGTATACTGTATGTAATCAATACAGTGATGCATCTGACACCCTTTTCTGACTTTATTCCAGTGACATTACACCACCGGCATAACTGCAATGTCACATTACCTGATCTCAGACATTTTCTCTGCTATCCTTCTAATACTATGATGCTAAATGCTACATGCTAAGACTTTAAATATGAAAGTTTAGAGTTAGTTTTTAGAATTGTTTGAGTGAAATCAAGTATTTTTGGCTTGATTTGATCAAAAAAAGAAGAGGCTTCCTGTGCACATTGATGTATTACTGAATGGGCTTACTGGACATAGGCACAGGTGTCCAAAGGGTTTGGGGGAGGGGGGAGGGACTATAAATTGATATAAAATGAGCACAAAGTAACACATAATGGTCACAAAGAGACATCGAACAACCTCAAAGAGAAACAAAATGTCCACAGGTTTGTAAGCAAAGGACAAAAAACAACTACAAACAGCTAGAAAGAGGTGCAAAGGACACAAAAGGATGACATAGATAAACAAAACGACCACAAAGAAATGAAAAAACGACAACAGAGAGGCAGAAACAAAACTACAGATACACAAAATGGCTATAAAGTCAAACAAAACAACCACAAAGAAGCACAAAAAGCTGCAGAGACACAAAATTACTACAAACAACGACAAAAAATGTGTCATTTATCTTTCAATGTCGGGATCTTTCTCTTATGTAAAAACAGGGAGAAGACGACGCCCTAACTGTAACTGAGGAACGGAGGAGGAACAGCGAAACAGACATGGAGAGAGAAAGATGAACTTCACTTTCTGTGAAAAGTCTGTGTTAATTACGTACCATCAGGGCAGTCAATAAAAAAACAAACCACTTACAGTGTCGCCAGCAAAAGGGCGATCAATATAATCCATTAAAATCTATTAGAATCATGTGATCCGGCCAGTCAATAAGATAAAGTAAAATCAGGAAAGCCTCTTCAATAGAAGCATGTGAAGAAGAGATTTAAAAGAGGTCAGTGATTCTGCTGACCTGATTTCCTCAGGCTGCTGGATTGCAGTGGTTCCACTGGAATAACAGGCGAACGTGAACAGGCTTTTAAACTACGGTGCAGGCGGCTTTTCTGCTTTCATTGATTGTGTGGATGATTAACAACAAGAAAAAAAAAAAAAAAAGAAAAGAAAATGGTGTGGTGTTTAAGCAGCAGCAGCAGCAGCAGTTTGTTTACCACAGGAAGCAGTTGTGGGAAATGGACATGTGATGTTAATTTTCGAGAAATAAAAGTTGCTAAACACAGTGGCTTTTAAAGTATCGGCGGCGTCTCGTGTTGTAGCTAAGATCTGTAAGATGTAGTTGTGACTCTGTATTTCTTCTTTTTTAATCAGCTTTTTTAAAATTTTATTTCAGTCTCTCTCTTTTCCTCTTGCCTTCTTCTTTTCTTTTTTTTTGTCTCTCTTTACCTCCAGCCTCAGTTACATAAGGATTCACACTCTTTCCTACTTTCCTCTCGTCCTCCTCTCATCCTCCTCCTCCTGTTCACCTTGCTCTCATTTACAGTGGAAAATAAAGTAGACACAGGAAGAGAATGAGGCGGAAGAGCAAACAGCTTCTTTGAATTGTGTGTGTGTGTGTGTGGGGGGGGGGGGGGGGG
>NW_019525237.1:6713-67908 GCF_002814215.2 Seriola lalandi dorsalis | reverse complement strand
GGGACCTTTGAGTAGGCCGATCCCACAAACTGTAATGGACGTGTATATGAAAGTGCACGTCCGCACCTTGCACACAAACAAACATAAAGAAGGGCAGTCCCTTGTTTATGTCTGTTTCCAGGTGAGGCACGGTACATGAGACACCTCCTTTCTTCTCCTTTTTTTTATTCTACCTTTCTATCTTTGTCTCCAGACACTTTATTCTTCCTCCCCCTGTTTGTTTTCGTTATCCGTCTCTTCCCTTCACTCTTTAATTATTATTTTTTTTCATTTCATTTTTTTGTTTAAAAATCATTTCTCAGCATGTTTTCCCCTCACTTGTGTTATACATCTCATCTTTTCCTCACTTCCATTTTGGATGTTTTCCAGCAGTCTCTGGAGAGATTTTCCTTCCAAAACAACATCTTAAAAAATGAATAATTCAAAATGTAATTTAAATTAACATCAGCAACCTCTTATTTATCCTATCCAACCTGATTTCTTAGATCAATCTCATTCTTTTTCTTCTCATTTTAGATTTTTCCTATGACCACTTTTGGAGCATTTGTACCTTGATGTCATTTTTAGTTGTAAGGAATCAATAAATCTTAAGTTTCCTCTGCTTTCCAACCAAACACTTTTCCCTCTAAAATAGCAGCACCACTTCAGATTATATAACCAGTCGTATTTCTGGCATTTTGAGCGGTGACCAACAGGTAACGCTTCTGTTTTTTGTTTTTTTTCCATTCCTGTGGATTTCCTGCACGGCGCTTTGGAATCAAACCCACTATATTTGTTCTTTTTTATCTGCATCTCGCTCCCGGTGCAGAAATCTGTGTGGGTGTTCACTGCAATGGCGATGAGGACGAGTTATAGGTGTTTGTGTCTGTGTGTGTGTGTGTGTGTGTGTGTGTGTGTGTGTGTGTGTGTGTGTGTGTGTGTGTGTGTGGGACGGTAAACAGAAATGGCTTGAGGAGAGTGCATGAGTGTGTGGGATGGCCTGTGTTGTGTATGTGTGTGTGTATGTGTGTGTGTGTGCGCTTTGATTTATGCCCTTGGCTTGATGTGATACAGCTGCAGTAGTGTGTGAGTCAATACTGAGAGAGAGAGAGATGGAGGGGGTGATGGAAAGAGATGAGGAGAGAGAGAGAGATGAAGATAGGCAAAGGAGAGAAAGTTAGTTAGTGGAAGAGGGAGAGAGATGGAGGCAGAGTGGAAAGTAGCAGTGAGACAGATCCAGAGTCGGTTATATAAGAAATCTGCACAGCACACAGCAGGCTGTAATGCCCATATTTACTATCACAACAGGTTGGCAGGACTATAGAGGAGGGAGCCTGATTATTTAAGATGTGTTGTTCAGTTGTTGGCACAAAGATTGCACAAAACACATTGTTTCCTTAAGGTTAAATAAACATGCTCGATGCATTTTCTACCTTATGAATAATTTGAAAAGCTTTTTTTCTACGAATGTTTTGAATTGCTGAAATTGGCTTTCTGTTTTATTGGTTTGTTGCTACCTTTTTACAGTCCTTCACTGCCGCAGCTTGTTGATATGTGGAGCTGAATTAAACCTGAAGGATATCATATAGCTGTTCGTGTCCGAGTCTTATGATAGAAATAGCCGGTCCTTGAGGTAAACGCCAGATTTATTCTTTATTCTTTGTTTAAATCTCCATTAGCTTCCATAATGTGATTGCTAGTCTCAACAGCAACGATAAAAACAAACGGGTATGTTGCATTCACACCCATTTTAGTCAAACACAAAATTCAGAAACCATGAACTAATACAAACACGCTCTCTGTGAGCTAATCATCTAAGATCAACAATGCTGTTTTAATCAGGCTCCTGATTGGTTGCTAATGTTAGCTTCAGCTTAGCATTCTCAATCTGTTCATCTCAGTTTAGCATTAGCAACCTATTCATGTTAGCTTCAGCTTCACTTTAGCAACCTGATAATGTTAGCTTCAGCTCATTAGCAACCAGTCAGGCTCCTGATTGGTTGCTAATGTTAGCATAAATCTAGCTATGTTCCCATTTGGTGCACATGTCAGTCATATTACTCTAGAGACTCTATATCGCTTTTTCTTTCTGTTGACTCATTCTTATTCATAAAGTAGATTTACATTGAAAATGTGACATTAAAAGAAGAGTTTATTAACTAAAAGTGTTTCTTGGCAGGTAGCTACTGTACCTTTGGCAGCTAAGCCAAAAGACACTATATAAGCAGAAACCTGCCCCAAGGAGCATTAAAAAGTAGCTGCTGTTGGAAAAATGTAATGATAGAGAACCAATGCAGGTGTCACTATAGTTAATTATATTAATAGTCATATCTTAAACATTATTTGAGCAATGAATAAATATTCTGTTGTCCACAGGAAGCTTTTTTCCTGTTTCATATTTGCAGTTACACTTCCAATACCACCACTTGTACTTTATTGGTAATCTATGATGAAGTGACTAAGTTGTCATGATCCACGATGCACGCAGCGGGTACTATTGATTTGCTTTAATGAAATTACTGCACATAGGCTGTTAATCATACATGCATGAGTGTACTCAGCCGAACATATTGAGACACACACACACACACACACACACACACACAGATTTTAAATGCTGAGTCGGTTCGTCTCCTGGACTGGCTGCTGTTTTCTAACTGGAGCCTGCTAACTTAGTTTCCATTGATTTGACCACATGTCTCCCCTGAGACGTCAGACCGTCAAATGAGAGGACTCTTCACTGTCAAAGAAAGCAGGAAGTCCCCCAAAAACACCACCTTACATTCAAGGAAAGTAGGATATCTTTACAAAGCTCTGAAGAAAAGAGTTTGTGAATGTTTTGCAGAGAAAACTCTGAGTGTACATTCATTTAAAACCTCAAAAAAACTAAAACAAATTTTAATGAATTGAAACTTACTGTAGACAGAAGTGTCATCACTTACTCAAAATGGCTCGTGTCTCATTTTGGACACTTCTCATTTCACTTCCTGTCTCTATTTTTACCTAAAACCAGTGTTTATCTTTTGTGTCCATTCTTATTTCAATTCCTCTCTTTCATTGCTGCCACCTGGTTGTGCTTTATATCTCCTGCCTTGATCTCTACATGCTCCCTCTCTCTCTCCTCTCTGACCTCCGTCGTTCATCATCCCGTCCTTCTTCCCTTTCCTTTCATCCTGTCCTCCCTTCATGTATCCACTCTGTTGCTTGATATACTGCTTCATATGTGCGTCTCTAATTAGTCTCTGTTTTTTTGCCCCGTTTTTTTTTTTCTTACACACTTTCTTTCTAATTTCCTTACAGGCATGATAAGTCTTACTCACTTCCTTAATTTCATACTAATCTATGTCCTTCAGACCAGGGTGAAACAATACATGGAAGGAGCCTTTACTTACTTTAATCTTTCACAGATATAATACCAAAATATTTTTTTTACATCATTTGTGATGAATTAAATCAATAAAAGATGCTTAAAAACTCCCAAGATATGATTGAGACTCTCAACTCAGGAGCCACTCACTTGCTTGTTCCCGAGCTTTTGACCGTACCACAAGGGCTTCACCAGTCAATGCATTTGGCTCGGTCAAGAGGCCCTTAAAGCGCCAGAATAATGTAAAGTTTGAACATGTGCAGTTCCATGACAGCTGAGCAACCACCACCTGCTGATGAAGACCATGTTGTATGGTAGAAAGCTCTGAAAAAAGCGAGTAAGTGTATTCAAAGTCAAGAATAAACTGTCAAACTTAAAGTATTTTAGTTTAAAACATAAAAAAATTAACTAAGATTATCAGCAGAACGTGAAGAATGGACAGTTTTGACGTTATGTTAAAGACATCTATGTTTCTTGTTGCAAAGATATAGTATCTACTGAAGTTAGCATGCTAACCAGCTAGCCGTGGCAGTAGAGAGTCACTGTGTCTACTTTTGCAGCAACTTGCTGGCTAACCGAACTAGCTGCCTGGTGCAAAGTTAGCATGAACTATTATCAGAGTGGACGCAATTAAGAGAACCAGGTTGAAAGATCAGAAAGTGTTTCGGCTTCAGATGTTCGGTATTGACTTCAGATTTTTTACAGAAATGTCAGATTATTTTAAAACACTCTCACCATTATATAGTGTGTCCAGAATAGTGACATGTTTATTTTCAACAGTAAAATGTTCTGCCAAGTACATTCTTTGGTCATAGTTGTTTAATAAAAAAAAAAAAGCTTGTCAAAATGTGAATTTATATTATGGATTCTAAGAAAATTTTGGTGATATCTATGATATGTGAATCTGACATCTAATCAGGTTATCTATGGCAAAGAAAAGATTGGGCAAACAATAGCCAACAAAATGAGACCAATTTAATCCGAATATAAATGCTGACCGAGGGATCTGGAGTCTTGGGATGATATGTCTCTTGTTTCACTTCAGTTGCCAAAACTGCTTTAATGTCTTAACATCGCTTTGTGAACATTTTGTTTCACATCAAGTTGATGCATCTGTCAAACACTTTCTTTTCTTCCCTTAAAAGGGTCTCACCTCACATGTCACATCACAGGGACTGTCGCTGCACATGAACGTCTCAGAGAGTTATATCAGAAGCAAAAGGAGGGTGAAGTGACTTTATGTGAGTTTAGCTGCCTTTACTTTCCTGTATTGATCTGTTTTTCTTTCACTCTTCCAGTTTTAACCTGTTTTTCTCCTCCATCTTGCCCTGTCATTCCTCCTCCCTCCTGCGTCTGCAAACTCTAACCCACCATTAGGCTTCAGTCTGCAACACGCCATTAAGGAAAGTGTGTGTGTTTCAGTGTGTGTGTGTGTGTGAGAGATACAAAGTTGATGAGTTATCGGCAGCAGCTGTGTCTAACATAGTGACACTCACTTTGAAAATGTGCTAATGATGAGGAGACAACAATATCTCTAGCGTGTGTGTGTGTGTGTATATGTGTGGTCACTAATGAACTAATGTATGCTCTCAATCAAGAACAGCTGTGTGTGTGTTTGTGTTATCACTAATGAGCCAACACATTTCAGTCTTGACAGGTGTGCATTTATCTGTGTGTGTGTGTGTGTGTGTGTGTGTGTGTGTGTGTGTGTGTGTGTGTGTGTGTGTGTGTGCGCGTGTGTGTGTGTGTGGATATACTAATGTGCTACGTGTGTTATCAATCAGTGGAAGGTGTGTGCGTGTGTGTGTGTGTGTTCATGGACATGTACTGTTTATCACTGCTTGTCTCTCTGCTGTCTGCTGGCTAATGGAGACTGACAACACAAAGCAAAGAGCTCTGGCGTGTTTGTTTCATGGATCTGGAGTGAAATCCTCTCTGTGTCAGTGAGTGATGATACTCGCTCAGCTGGCTGAAGCTGCACAGGTTGTACTTTGTCAAAATAAGCAATGAACTACATCTAACGTTTCTTTCTGGTGTTTTGCATAATGTGCGTGAATTCACTCACTCACAGTTTGTCTTCTAACCTTTGTGAAATTTTTGTGTGTCCATCAAAGTGGAAACCTCTGGCTCAAGTGGTTAACTGTCTCTCTGTGCTGTCACAGTGCTGCACATCTGTGCACTCGATAATTGCATTTTCCTTCACCTATTATTAGGCACATTTTAATTTGGCTCATAAAAATTTGCATTGAACATATTGCAAAAAAAAAAAGTATACTTTAAATGAGGTGGAGAAGTCAGTAGCAAAATAAAAACTTCAGAAGTGTGGCGCGATGAGGAAACTGTGAGAGAAAAAAAAAAAAAAAGAGGAAACAAACATAAATACCACATTTCCATCATGTTTTCTACATCATCTTCTGTCATTTGAGGTGTGACTGCAATAGTTTCATGGTATTGGCGCCGCCAGCTGTTTGTCAATGAACAAACTCATATATATAGGATATTGGATTGAAACACATTCATTTGCATTGTGTTGTCGTCTGGAAATGTGGTTAAAACTGGAAGGAAACTTGACTTGTGACTCATTTCAGAGTTTTACCTACCCCCATTTTGGATCTGGCTCAAGTCTGGTCTGAGTTTATTAAGAAATTTCTCTCTTTATTTCTCCTCTTGTGTCAACTGTCTCTGGCCATGTGTATAATGTGCATCAAGTGGATGTCCAGTGTCTGATGAGAAAGAGACAGAGTCCAGCCAATTTGTTGCAGCGGTTGGTAATGAATGAAATAAAGTATTACTTAACGTCTCAGGTCTGATACTGGTCTCAAAAGTTGGGTTTAGTAGAGTCAGACTTTAAGTTAAACTCATAATATCCTGATCTCATCATTAGCAGATAGGATAAGCTAACTCTTACAAAGCTATTGAGAGCTATTTTTGGTACAGGTCACATTAACTTTATAAGAAAGAAAGGTTAGAGGACGCGCCACATGATAACAACTTCGAGACGTATTCGACTCGGTTGAAACGAGATCATTCTCTAATTTTAGATGCATTACTACTGAACGCTGCATGTTGTGCACGCTGCGCCGTTCACTCGCCATAACGTGTGTCTATTAATGAGGAACAGAGGCCACAACATTTCCTGTGATGCTCTGCTGCTGTAACTGGGTACAGTTTATCCTGTCAGGGTGTTGGCCTTTTAAAGCAGGACAACAAGCAGGAGGAGACACGTTCACACTTGTACTGTCTTCTCTCCTCTTTTTTTAATTTTTTTTTTTACTTTTTAAAAAGTAATTTCTTGTATTTCCCCCCCCATGTTTTGTTGTTACACACATCTTATTCTAACCCTGTTTGTCTCTTCATCTTTATCTCTCTCTCTGTGTCCAAAAATAGACTCACTCTGGGTTTTTGTCAGCCTGTCTCTCTTGAAACCTCTTTAACAGGAAGCTAGAGACAGTCACCACAACACACACACACACACACACACACACACACACACACACACACTCGCACACAAACATGTTGCTTTTGCAATACTGCTGTCCTGAGAAATCAGATAAATTTTATGATTCAGTTTATTCTTTGTGACTGCAGCTTGCAAAATCAGCATTTGTTTCTTTTTTTTTAGCTGCTTGCGTGTGTGAGAGTGTGTGCGCGTGCGTGCATGCGTGTGTTTGTTTGTGTGTCAGTGCACTCTCACACTGCCTGACTTGAAGTACCACATGAAGATTAACAGACTGAGTCAGCAGCATGAAAAAACACATCTGTTAATGACACTTGATGTAAAGACTGCACCCTGTGTGTGTGTGTGTGTGTGTGTGTGTGTGTGTGTGTGTGTGTGTGTGTGTGTGTGGCTTTCAGCATATGACAAAGACAGAGTCAGCTCTATTCACTGCTATTACTTCCACTAGAGCGTTTCCTACAATTACAGTCATTAGAATTAATCTGATTATTACAAGTTCTGCCTGTGTCTAACTGCTGCACATCTTTCACTGCACACACACACACACACACACACACACACACACACACACACACACACACACACACACACACACACGCAGGTGGCTCAGGGGTAAAGTCACAGCAACTGGCCACATCTGTGTGAACGAAGCCGGTGAGGTTCAGTCGTCTTTATGTGAGTTAGTTTGAACTTCTGAGGTAAGGGAGGCAACTTGGCCAGACGGGGTGAACGTGTGCACTGTCCTTCCACATGTGAACCGTTATCACGTCTTGCCCCTCTTTTTGACGGCAGGCTTCTTGCTTCGTGTGCGGCCAACCAGAACCTTCAGATGTGGTGAGATGGCACTTTGATAAGAACTCGTTTGTTTTGGTGGCCTGTTGCCCCGGCAGAGACAGCGGGGTATTAACCACAGGTGAACGGTGACTACAGTAGAAGCAGTAATGCCGATCTGCCGATCACGTATTTTTAATGAAAATAGCCGATAATAATCGGCTACCGATCAATCAGGGCATCCCTAATTGTTAATACTACCTTGACCTTTTCAACAACGTTAGAAACACTTTAATTACTTTACAACATGCTTTTTAAAAAATGAAGAACATGTTAAACATCTGAACATTTTTCAGATCAGTATTTCGCACCTTCTGATCTCTCTTTTTTTCTCCCTCATATGCCACGAAAAAAACGTGTGATCTCCGACCTTTGCTGGTACTGTACAAGTCAGTGCTTCCCTCTCGAAGCTACGACGGTTAAGTCAGACGGGGCTGAAGGGAAGTGTCTGATGTGAGAAGACACCTTTTGTATGTCATCCACCTGTGTGGGAGTGTGCTTCACTTCCTGCGCAGCGTACCGCACAGGAGGGTTCCCTGCTGATTGTTTTTGAAAGTAACAGTTGAAAATAGTTTGTTTTTATTTAGATGCATAATTACATCATTTATCATCCTGCTACTACTGCTGCTACGATTGCTGTAATTAACTGGTTATGATATAAGTGTTAAAGGATGGTATTTTTTCATTACGCGGTTTTATAGAGACCTGAGCTATGACTAAAAAACTGTTGCCAAACGAGGCCATTAAGTTTACCTGGTGTGTGCTACAACATGCAAATAATGGCCTATCAAACCCGCACCGTGACCACACGTTCTAACAGGTCCTAAAACAGGACATCCGCCCCGCCCAGACCCCTTACACAAATCGCTTGTTTTTATATTGTGTTGTAAAAGGTCAAAGAAAGACATTCAGAACAAGGAAACAACGCAAGACAAATATGTTGGTGGGAACAGAAAGCAGCATATGTTCAGCTAGAATATATTGTAGGATTTGATGGCTCAGATGTGACTGAAATCGTTACAGAAGTCAGAGAACGTCTCTGATAGAAAATTGAAACGGTCCTGAGTTATTAGTGAACCTTAGTGGGAACAGTAAACAGAGTAAAACCGAGAGAGAGAAAGATAGAGAACGAGAGTCGGGGTGACTGTACTGGAAGGATGTGGCTTTCCTTCTAAAAACAACACATTTTATTTTTAATCAGTGTGTGTGCGTGTGTGTGTGCGTGTGTGTGAGGTTTGTAACAGACAAAGATTTGTCAAAACAAAAGACAGATACAGATAGAGCAAGATAATTAGGAGACATATACATATATAGATCGATACATAGATTAGATAAGATAGCAGGGGATAACCCCTCTCTTTTCTATCTTTTCTTTCTTCTACTTTCTTCCCTCCATGACTTTGAAGATGTATTGACTGTTTTCTGAGTGACTGAATGAAATAGCAGATTTCAAGTAAGCACTCAGAGAAACCAAATCCTGCAAGGTTGGATGGTGGGTCCGGGTCGGTTGGCCTTGGGGAACGGCTGAGATTGGTGACAGCTTTTTTGTGACATCACAAAGTTACAGAAGTCCTGACGGCTTGTTTTAAGGCTCAGTTTCTGAATATAGGCCGTGTGTGTTTCTTTGTGGACTGAGCGCTTTGATACTTTTATAATATTAATAAAGACTTTGGACCTGCTTTATATTAAAAAAAAAAAGACATGGAAATCTCACTACTCTATGGGACCTTTAAAAGTTAACTGTTCATACATATATATATTTACTCTTTCATGGAAAAATCATTTTTTCTTCTTGCACAACACCACTACAAGTTGCAGTGTTGTGTTTCAGGTGCAGATGCTCAATGCAAATCATTTTAAAAAGAACATATTCAAATAAGGTGGTCCGAGCTTTTTCAGGTGTCGCACTCACCATCTTTTCACACAACTGTCTTTTTTTCTTAGTGTGTTGCTAATTTAGCCATCGATCGGTGGTTTATAGCTCTGGCAGGGTTAAAGGGAAGTGGTCGATGTGCCTGTGCTCTGTATGAGTGAGGGTGGTTGGTTGTTTTTATTTTTAGTGCCCATCACAATTTCTTCGTCTACGTCTCTTCATATTTCTTTTGTCCAACTAGCAGTCCAAAACATTGCTGTTTTAAACCGTGCTAATTGACTAATTGATTATTCAGCTAGTCGTTCGTCCTCTATCTGCTCCTTCTGAAAACTGAACGGCTTTAATCCGTTAGGAAATCCACCACTCTTCTTGCTTTGTGCAATTGAGGAAACCCAAGCTGACACAAACCATTTATTGAGTGTCATACTTTCTGTGCGTCAACTAACTGATTAATCGGCTTTTGTTGTTCCAGTAAATGTCAAAACAAGACCTTGGCCTAATGTATGGTCACAGTCAAGTATGCTTTCAGTTTCTGCAGATTCTGTACTTCCTGTGTGCGTCTGGCTTCCTGACTTCCTGCTGGCTTCTGTCACCCCCCCCCCCAACACCTTCATTTCATTTAAGCAAATCTACAGCATCTCAATTAGTGGAGATGGGACCGTCTTGCGATTGATCCAGCTCCACCTAGTGACTCCAGCTGACGAGGCTGCAGGATCTTCTCTCACAAATCTTGCTTTAGTCCGGCTTTTGAACGCTGCATTTTGTTGATACATCCTGTCGCGTTCACTCTAATGGCTGATGCCTTTTTCATATATTTTTTTTTTTCATTCAAGTGTCCGTTTAACCTCAGCCAGCAGTGCTTCTGTTTTCCTTTTTTTTTTCAACTGGGCACTTAGCTTAGTTGGCCTGCAGAGGCTTTTCAGGCTTGGAACGAGGCTTCCTCCCCCTCCAACTCGGGCCAAGGGCGCAACTGGCACAAAAAGATGAGGACAAGACGATTTATAATCATATTAGGAAGGAGCGCTTACCCGACCCCAAGTCGCACGAACGCCAAATGCTCTCCATTTCCATCTCTATCTCGCTCCCTGACTCGGCCTTTTCTCTCTCTCTCTCTCTCTCGCTGCCTCTGCGTCTGCCACTCTCTCTTCCCTTAGTCATCGAGCTCAACACTGAGCCAGACTGTGAATCATATCAGAGTTAGAGGTGCTGGCAACTTTTCAGAAACACAACAAATACCCCCATTTCTTTTTTATTTTTTCTGCTTCTCAATCTGGGTAATGAAGCCGCGCCATTAACTCAAACAAATAGGCCTCATATACATGGACACACACACACACACACACACACGTTCATATACACACCCGAAGCTCTTCACATGCACAGAGGGTTTTACCAGGAAAGAAACTGATGTTTGCGAGAGAAAAAGCCACATCCTTTGAAACGCAGAGCAGAGGCTGAGGGGGGCTCACTGTTTTTTAAACAAAGAGCTGATCGAATGTCACTGTAAAGGAGTACAGGACGGACAGAGAGAGAGAGAGAGAGAAAGAGAGAGAAAAAAGAAGAAGAAGAAGAAAGAGGAAGATGGAGAGGAGAATACTGGGGGTGGTGGGAAGTGAGTGTGTAAAATGAGAGATGTGTGTTTGTTGGGTGTAATGGAGGGAGGTCGCCGGTTAGTAAAGGCTTCTTTGTTTTTTTAAGTAGGTGTGTGTGTGTGTGTGTGTGTGTGTGTGTGTGTGTGTGTGTGTGTGTGCGCCGAAAAGAAATAAGTGTCCTACATACCTCTTGTGCATGCGTGTTTGCGTGTGTCTCTATGTCTGTGCATGTGTGTGTGAAAATGTGGGTACAACACTTCCTCTCTTAGACAGACAGACAGACACACACACACACACACACACACACACACCTACCTACCTTACTGGTACAGCATTGTGGTAAATCTGCTTGTGAACACAGAAGATTGCAGCGCGGGAATCCAACCTGTTTGTGGCTTCCTCGGTATGTTCACCATGGAAGTGTGTGTGTGTGTATGTGTGTGCGCACAGCATGTGTATGCAGGTAAATGTGCCAACATGTAAATGCCAACATGATTTATTCCTGACGTGTGTGGTTTATAAATAGCAGCATAAAGAACAATATGCACAGTGTACAACAAAGCAGTGTCATGGTTTCCGCATTAATCATCACACACTGGTATAATCACTGGAAACAGACAGACTTGATCAAGACCATCGAAGCCTCCTCTTAAACCTGCCATATTGCTGCAGCTTGGATTTAAGACTACATTTCCCATGAACACTTCTCAAGGTCTTTTATTTCAGAAACCGAAACCGGTCAGTGTGTGTTTCTTCTCCTTGACAATTGATTTCAAGTGGTGATTACTTATCAAATTGGTGATTGAAGCTAACGAAGCTCCGGCAGACAAAAACAAATGACCCCTTTACTTGCGTGAGCTTTGCTTTTTGGTTCAGCTTTTATTGTGAGCACCATAAGAACAGGAGTCCTCATGACTAAAAGGGGCATTCCACTGATTTTAAACACCAAGATCAAGATTCAGGTCATGATAAATAAATAAATACACTTTATTTATATAGCTTCGTCAGCCATTACAAAGTGCTTTACAAGGGTAGCAATAGATCAGACAGAATGAGTAAGGCCTCAACCTAACACCTAAACTTAATAGAAATGATTAATAGAAACATTTACAGTTGTTTCAAGATAATGTTTCATGTATAATAATGTAATTAAATGTGCAGATCATCTGTACGACCAGATTTTCTCTCATTATAATCAAACAGTCATGAATTACTGTAAAGCAAAAAGTGGGTGTTTTTTTATTTTAGTTCGTGCATGCATGTGTGTGCAACGTGTTTGCAGATAAATGAGTAAATGCGTGCACATGATAAGATCATGATAAACTTCCTCTCATTCACGTATGTATGTATGTATGTGTGTGTGTGTGTGTGTGTTTGCAGCAGTGTGTTATTGTTGCAGCAGCGCAGGATTCCCTTCAGTCTAAAGAATAGGCGGAGGAATCAGAGACTCACAGATGGGAGTGCTGGGAGTCTTCTGCTTCTGTGAAAACACACACACAACCACACACACACACACACACACACACACACACACAAGTTTGTCATGCTTTCTGCACCACCACTAACCACTCAGCGAACTCCTTTGTAGAAAGTCTATTTTTGTCGTCCCATGTCTATGTTTGAGAAACAGCTTATTCTAGAAACAGGCTGTTACTGTATATGGTAAATCCCCAACTGTCCTCTCTCTTTGTTTACGCATCAAGTTCCTTTTCTTTCTACTTCGCTTTTTTTTTTTTCATCCGTTTTGTTCTTTCTTTCTATTTCTTCCTCGCTTCCTTTCGTTGCCACTTTTTAAAAAAAATTTGCTTTCTCTTTCATTTATTCCCTTTTCTTTCTTGCCTTTTGCCTCTTTTGGCTCTCTTTTTCTTGTTTTTCTTCTGTGTTACTTGCTCTTTTTTTTCTTTTTTTTTCTTTTCTTCCTTTCTCACTCTTTCTTCCTTCCTTTTCTGCTTTTCTTTCACTGTGTTTTTCTGGTCGGTCACTGCAGAAGTCTGTCAGTGTGAGTGTGTAGGCACGCTGCGCAGCAATCTGTTGCCTGTCAGATTAACACACACACACACACACACACAAACTTGCTTTCTCATGAATATACAGGGATACACACTTTAAGTACAGCATTGCATTAGCACCCACGTTAGTACGGACACACATACACCCACCTGTTATGCAAGCGACGGAGAGGAACATATCATGTTGTTACCACACGAAGGAACTTCACCTCTCACACCTCTCTTTCTATCTTCCTGTTATCTGCTTGATGTTTTGAGGTAATTTGTACGCCCCATTCTCATGAATGCGATATCTCAGGAAATATCTGGTGGTCATGAGTCAGAGGTCAAGGTCACTTTGACCCCACAAACATGTTTTTGGCCATAACTCAACACATATGTCTAATAGCATAAAATGAAGTGGTGTTTGATATCTGAAAGGTCAAAAATGAACTTCACTGTGACATCATAATGCAATAATAACAATAGCTTTTATTATGTTCCTAAAAATAAAGGTCCTATATAGTATAAAGGTAGATGTCCATGTGTTGTTTGATTATAGATCAGGTCTAGGTTCTATATTAATACTGTGAAAGTATCAAAGCCTCAGTCCACAGAGAGAAACGCACACAGCCTGTATTCAGAAACTGAACCTTAAAATACGCCGCCAGGACTTCCTTAACTTTGTGATGTCACAACAAAGCAGTCACCGCCCTAACCCTAACCCACCTGGACCCACCATCCAAAAATTGCAGGATTTGTTTTCTCTGAGTATTTTACCTGAAATCTGCTGTATTTTTATTTTTGATTCCTCAGAAAACAGTGAGCCAATAAGAAGAGAGGCTCAGAGCCTCCTCTCTTCTGATTGGCTCACTGACCTGTTGTTACTAGAGCTCCAGAGAGAAGCCTGAGAGAGGAGATGTAAAACTACACTGAGATGGTTTTTGGTTCTTAAAACCACAAATATATCTTCTTATTATCAAACTTCAAATAAAACACTAGAAAAGTGTAAAATATGGAACCTTTTTAAGAGTGTAAAGTCAAAGAGAGCGGGAACCTGAGGGGCAGTTCAAACATATTGTGATAGTAATAAGTGCAATAAAACTGAAATAGTAATGAAATCATGCTTTATTGCATTTGAATGCAATGAAAATTAATTTCATATGCAACATTGTTTTGCATATGTTAAGTAGAACAGGCAGCGATAGTCGGATCACTTCCTCCTATGGTTACACAACATGTTTCCAGTTTACATTATGTGACCATGAAACGCTGATAAGACACAGACACCATCCCAGTTCATGTACAGCAGCCGCCCGCCCACATAAACACACACACACACAACATATAAAACACACACATACTGTAATCTGTAGCGCTCCACACCCTCCGCTGTCAGATCCAAGCACATGCGGCTTCACCTGATCCGCCGTCGGATTCTGTCGAAGCGTTTCAGCTCTTGAGATGTTCAGAGCCGCAGAATGATTCAGAACGGGTGGAGGAAGAAAAAAGGAAAGAAAAAATTAAATATCCATCTCAACAAAGGTGTAGTCATGACTGGTCTGTGGATTTGAAAGCTCATGTCCAGTAGTCTTTCGCAGTCTTACACACAAACACTTGAGCCAGGAGAGGCCTTTTTCTCACAGTCCAGTGTCCTAAAGATGACCACAGGCGCTGTTGTTGATTTCATCCTTCATAATAAAAAAAAAACTCCAACGCTCCAAACCAGAAGAATTTCTGTTGTAGCCACAAGAATTCAGACATGTACAGTACAGACGCACACTCATACAGATATAATAAAAGTAGCCACGCACACACAAAAGCCTGTCTCCATTTTTAGAGCCTCCTCGGGGATATGGAGTCTAAATTTAGAAGGTCATTTTGTTAAACAAATACAGCATCAGCGCGTTGGAAGATTGTCAAAACACACTGGCCATGTGTTTCCGTCAGCGTGTGTGTTTATGTGCATAGATTTATCCTCTTGTGGACACTACATGTCTGTGCAGAGTAAGGTTATTTTAACTTTGTGAGTTTTATATAAACAGTAAAAGCAAAAAAAAGAAGAAAAAAGGGGGGGGGAGTAATGGTGGGAGAGAAGGAAAGAGCTGTGGGAAGAGAGATGAAAAAGGTGAGCGAGGGAGGGAGAGAAAAAAAGAGAAAAGTGGACAGAGAGATGGAGAGGTGGAGGAGGAGGAGGAGGAGGAGAGGAGTTCATTTTCATTAGCATGACAGCCAGCAGAGAAGCCCTCGTAAAACCACCCTGAAGGCACACACACACACACACACACACACACACACACACACACACACACACACACACACACACACACACACACGTTTAGCAATAGTAGCTACTCTGCTTGTGCAAGTCTCTACAGGGAAACTTGTTGTCACAGTTCAGTATTTCCACATTTTCAGCCCTGTTTACCAGCCAGGTCGAAGTCCGTTGTTTCATAATTACTCTGCTCGGTGCGCAGTGTGTAGCAGTGTGTAGCAGTGTGAAGCAGTGTGAAGCAGTGTGAAGCAGTGTGTAGCAGTGTGTAGCTGCGGAACGTAAACTCCCTTACGTACTAATGTCTTACAGTAATGTTTTTTTTCAACGTCTCTGTAAATCCTTAGATACTAATCCCAGTACTTGACATCTCGGAGGTCGTCCTCGTCTTGTTTGTTGTTTTACTCTGGGTTTGACGCAAGTTGGATTTTAGTTTGGTCTCTGTGACAACTGCAGAACAACATTAGCTTGGCGCACTGGCTGGAGTTGTGGGAAGCAGTTTGATGTTAGCAAAAGACAGAAATGATTCAGCAACACTAGCCACTGCGAAACCCACATTCAGAGTCTGCTGGTGTCTGGAGGGTGTGTTAATCTTACGGCCTAGGTTTGAACTTGTAGCCGTTGCGGCTAACATTAAGCTAGCTGTTAAGGTCAATAAATCGCTACCTCCAAAGTTTTTTGAGTCAGAAAATAATGTAGCAAGTAAAGTCATTTTTCATGTAATTCTGATGATTAATAGTTAGCAAACTGTTTAAAGTTTAAGCTCTGTTGGTGATTGCGTATTAAACATATTGTTTCTTTTTCTATGATCAAATAATTGAATAATTGATTACATTTCTGTGATTAAATATAGAACAAACTCAGATACCATATAACAAATGATGTTATCCATATTATATAAATCATACAATGAGTTTTTGCTTGTTTTGTTTTATTAATTTTAAGTAGGCTGACCTTATTTTAAACCAGTCCACTCAGTTAAAAGTCATGATTCTCAGACAAAGTAGCTGTCTCCAGAGTTGATAATATTCCCACTGAGGGACTGAAGTTGATAAAAGTCAAACCTTTGTTTCAGTATCAAGACCATGATACAAAGCTCAGATCGCTAATAGCGTCCTCAATCCTCGAGGTCAGGCCGTTTAGACCACCAGACTGTGTAGGATGAATTTTATTGGCCAAATCACCACAGTGAAAAAGCAGATTATTGTAGTCTAGACATGCAGAGGTCTGCTCCATCCATCACATTACAAAACCTAACGGAGACAGAGGAGAGGGGCGGAGAAGCAGGGTCACCTCAATTCAGTTTACCTCCCGTTTTATGTGACAAATAGTCCACCATCCTTTAAGTCGGACACAGACTCATGAGAAATATTAAACTGATGAAGACGTATGAGTGCCCCACTTAGAGCAGTTTAAGGTGGAAAATGTCAGAACACGGGTGTAGGATGCATAATTCTCAGAAAGGAGAGACGATAAGATGAGGAGAAATATTAACGGGAGGGTTGAAGGAAATCGTAATCGACCGGGGACGGTAGGTGGTGGTGGAAAGAGGGTTAAAAGAGACGTGGGATGAAGAAAGAAAAAAAAATCACAGTTAACAAAAAGAAAAAAAAAAGAAGAGGAGGAGGAGGAGGAAGTGTTATCGATCTGGGCAGTAAACAGATGGCCTGGATAGAGGAGCAATGGGCGAAGGGATGAGATGGAAGAGTGATATTGATCCGAGGCAAAGAATGAGCGGTAATGTGTAGAGAAAGGAAAGGAGGCAGAGACGGGAAGAAAGAGATGAAAGACGGGAAAAGAGTAAGTAAGAAGTAGAAATAGAGCGATGGTGGGGAAAAAAGCAGATGGAGGAAAGGAAAATGTATGTTTACCAGCTTTAACTCCATCTTATCTTTACATACACAGGCTTGGGCCAGCTCACAGAAAGTGACACTACAGTACTATATTGTGCTAAAACATGCCATCCTGTCGCACTACCAGCTTGTGACTTCCAGAAAGTGTAGTCTAAATATCCTCATAGTGCTGGAGATTAATTTAGAAATTGTCAAGCACAGGGTTGTTTGCATATTATCGATAAAACAATGTGATACGCTCTCAAATTTTCACTCCTTTTTGCTATAGGCTACACCTACTTCAATTTCTCTCCTTTTTTTCCAGCCTCATTAACTAAAGCTTAAATACAGCAGATAAAGCGTGTAAGTGCTGACTTGGCAGATGAGTGTCTGTACTACATAAAACTAAAAAGAAAACGAAAAAATTCTAAAAATGTGTGTACTATTATAAAACCTCAGTAGTAACCCAAACGATTTAATTGATTCCATAGCTCCATAATTATCTCCGTTAAGGAGGTTGTGTTTTCACCCCGTCTTTATTCGTCAGCATGATTACACAAAAAGAAGCGAGCCGATTTTCACCGAACCTGCTGGAGGGATGGGTCGCGATCTTGTGGAAGAACCTGATAAATTTTGGGGCAGATCCGGATCATTTACTATAAATTTGAATTTTTTTCCTCCGAGGTTGTTTGACATTGACTCCAGCAGGGGTCTGTACTCTCTCGGTGCCCTTACTTAAATAGAACATCTCCCGTGTAAGTGCACCTCTCAGTAATTGGGGATTTATATGTAAAATGCAGCATATCTGTGCAAAGGTTATTAGAGTTAACTAACCTGACATTAAATCTCTTTTAAGAATTACAGTAGGTTATTATTTATAGTTGGACAGAATTGTATCAAAACACCCTGGCATGTATAAGATATGATTTGCAGGCTGTTGAAACGTTTGCTCTCATGAAACTTGAGCAAGAAGAACTGAGGAATAATATTGAACTTTAGCCACGTAAACTGAGCCTCTGTGAGACAGTGACGCTGCTTAAGGCCACAGTCTGTTGACCCAGTAAGTCGACACTGTACTGAACTGAAAACCTTGTATTCTAACCGGGTGTCTGCACACAGTAGTAACACGAGGGTGCTGATATCAGTTTTCATCAGTTATGATTCATGGAAAGTTTTAGGGGAAGTTGTGCAGGCTGTCCCCGAGGGTCTCGTGTGCAATGTTCAAAATGTATCTCTCAAAATTGCTTCTCTAACTGTTTACAATGACAATGGAGAGAAACACTAAATTAATTTGCTTTTATCATCTTTCATGATCATAAACGAAAGAGTAGAACATTAATAATTTAGATGTTTTTCATTTTAGTATCGCATGTAAATATCAGTAATATATTCCATTTGACTCATAATAGTACTTCATTTTTTCCATTAAGAGCTACTCCACAACATCCATTGTGCTCATTATGTTGTGTGTAGATGTGTACACCAAGTGTGTGTGTGTGTTTGGTGTGCGTGTGTACTGTGAATATACAGTATCTGTGTGTTAGTGCAGTTGTGTATACTTATGATATGATCCACTTTATCTTGACATCTGTGATTAAATGCTGTAATTTAAGTCCAGCTTCTCTCTGAATTACGTTCAGTTCACTTTCAATTGAAGTATTTTATATTCAAAATTCAAGATTGTGGATGAACTGTTTGCATCAACAGAAAGTTATAAACTTGGACAAGAGCAAATTAAAGTAAAGTAAACCAAAATTAGACACTCTCCTTGCAGACATTTTTAATATCTGACAAGCTGTTTTTGAAAAAATAAGCAGGTTTCTTTGCGTTGCAGTTACAGCAACAGTTTCCACAGTCCCACATCAAAACTGTCTCAGTCAGTGGAGCAAATTCATTCTGAAATGAATTTTTATTTAAAGCTGAGGATGAGGATGGCTGAGGGAAAGCGAGGTGTCCATTTTAGGAACCGACTCAGTTGCTACCAGCTGCAGAGACACACATGTAGCAACAGGAGACATCCTCTGATTCCTGTTACGTGATTTGATTCAGAGTGACCTGACCCCCGGTCTGCAGTCACCGACCCGGTCCCCCGGCTCCGAGCTCTTTAACACATTTAGCAGCGCAGAGGAGTCGGAGCTGCACAAACTCTCGAGCCTGGAGCTTCTTCTCCTTTCGGCTCCGATCTGTCAGCTCTCACAGCCTTTGTTTATGTCGCCGACCCACCTGCCAGTTCACAGCTGAAGGCACTTTGTATTTAGACAATGCATCTAAAGGACACGCCAACACTGACATCATACTACAGAATTTAAATACAGGTAATTTCACTGTAAAATTCAGTCTTTCTGCTAAATAAGTGCTACATCATTTGTCCCCATCCTCTGATACGACCTGTAGGAGCATCTTCTGAAATTGGGGCCCTGCGGCAGCAGGTGTACCGCACCTTTGTCGTCATAGTTACAGTGATAAACAGAAGTGTTGCTGAGTCCTGATTGGTGCTCATGGCATCACCTTTGTGTAATCTTTTGAGGGATAATATGTTTTAGGGGCCTTATTTTACACTTTTTCAGTGTTTTATTTGAAGTTTTGATATCCATAAGAAAATAGCTGAGACATGGCTGAGGGGTGGTGACTGTATAGTTGTGACATCACAAAGTTCCAGAAGTCCTGAGGGCTTGTTTTAAGGCTCAGTTTCTGAATACAGGCTGTGTGCATTTCTCTGTGGACTGAGGCTTTGATACTTTCCCCTGCTTTGTAATCAGAAAAGACATGGAAATCTCACTTTGTACAATATGGGACTTTTTAATGCTATCATTTGCTGACAGTGATAAAAAGACATCCCATAAACATCCTCTTCCTTGGGGCTCAATGTGTCAGTGCAGTGCAGTGTTGAAAGTCACAATTAATGGCGTCTCTGCTGTAACATTGAAGCATTTTGCCATAACAAAAGCTTAGCCCATGCGTTTCATAGTCACTGCGGCTGATGAAGCAATCCTCTGTGAAATGCTTTGTGTGTAATCTCGAGCTAATCTTGAGTAAAGGCGCGCTAATGTCTTATCACAGGAAGTATGTGTTGTCTGGGGAAGGCAACACACAAATTAGCGCATGAGAGGGAGAATTATTTCCCAAGAGAGAACTTTTTTTACCTTCAGGTTCAACAGGTGGAACATGTGATTGTATAGATTTTGTAGGAACAGTATATTTTTCGTGACCGTGCAAACAGAACAAACGTAGACACCTTCGCTCTCGCTGAAATATTCATATGCTCACGACCCCTCGTAGCGAGGAAGATGTGAGTGAAGTCTGTGAGGTGGCGGTGGTTATGGTGGTAAATATTTGAGTTTGTAAATGTGGTCGTGTGCGTGCCAGATTGGGGTCATGACATATGATCTATAGACCCAATAATAGCTCAGTAATTCATGGTGGAAAAGAGCTAAAAAAAAACTGGTTTAAAATGTAATTTTTGAGAAATATCACTCAGGACGTGCAAGCAAGATAACAGCTTCCCTTTCTAAAATTTTTAACAATATTTTCATCATTTTTATATAGTTAACTTTCCTAAAGTGCCAAGAAATATAAACAAAAATATTATTACTGCTGAAAGGATAAGAGAGAAAAATTAAAATGTACTATCGTGGCAAACATTATGTTCCCTGAGCTGTAATAAACTTTCATATGATGAAGAAGAATTCAAGAAATCCAGATCTCGGTTTGGATCCGGCCGCACTCGTGGAATTAAAGGGCTTTTTAATAAACATAACTGTCAGCAGTGTTTGCAGGAGCGCAGCAGGATCCAGTTTACCGCAGCAATTATGTTCTGAAGGAGGCTGTAGGGGAATGAGTGGAGAGGGCAGGAAAAGCCCCCACAGGTTGCCGTGGAAATCACTGATCTCCCATGACGACGACACAACCGATGAGGGAGAGAGTGTTTTGTTTTGTCTCCATTTCTGTCTGTCTGTGTGTGTGTGTGTGTGTGTGTGTGTGTGTGTGTGTGTGTGTGTGTGTGTGTGTGTGTTTGTATCCTAAGCTGTGTTACAAATTCCAGTGGGGAGAGACATTACAGCTTGACAGCACAGGGACATAAAAACAGAATATTGCAGAGCATGCACACGTGCACACACAACTCATTTCACTCACATTTCCCTCACACACACACACTCATGCACACTTACACACACACACTTACACACACTCATGCACACTTACACACACACACTCATTCATACACATACACACACACACACACACACACGAACACAATATTTTACTTAAATGTCTTAAAATACATTGAAATTTGTTTTAAATAAATCTCAGATAAATTGCTTCTGCATGCACATTAGGTCCTCAGAGACACTGAGAGAGACACACACACACACACACACACACACACACACACACACACACACACACACACACACAGGCATCCACCACATCTGATGAGTGTGGGGAGACAAGATTAAACAGTAGTGTGTGATCATCAGGGATAATCACCAGCCACAACACACACAAATACACACACACACACACACACACACACACACACACACAGGCGCACACCCATATTTCATCTTCGCTTATCTCCTCCCATCTTTCCTCTCTCCTTTTTCGACCCCACCTGCATCACATCCTCTCCTCTCCTCTCCTCCTCTCCTCTCCTCTCATCTCCTCTCATCTCTCCTCCCTTCTTTCCCTTCTCTTCCTGTCCTTCGTTCCTCTCCTCTCCTTTAATATTCTCCTCCCTTTTCCTTCTCTTTCCGCTCATCTCTGCTCTCATCACCTCCCCTCTCTTTTTTTCCTCTCCTCTCCTCTCAGTCTTGCTCCACCTTTTATCCTCCTTATCATCTCACCCTCTCGCCTCTATTTCAAATGTAAAACCTTTACTTGCGTGATTCTAACAACAGGGGCGACATGCTAATCACGTCGTCCCTTCCACCTCCTCCACCATCTATCTCTTTCTGGCTGAGAGACTTATCTGTTCATTCGGCAGTGTGTGTG
The DNA here is from genome assembly GCF_002814215.2 of Seriola lalandi dorsalis. Taxonomy (NCBI): domain Eukaryota; kingdom Metazoa; phylum Chordata; class Actinopteri; order Carangiformes; family Carangidae; genus Seriola; species Seriola lalandi. The sequence continues at coordinate 45,725 of NW_019525237.1, read as the reverse complement.
TGCGCACGTGTGCCAAACGGCGTGTGTCTATGTGTGTTTGTGTGTGTATGTGAGGATTATGCAGCATCAGAGCCAGATTTGGTCCGTATGCTCCGAGGCAGCCCCCCCCCCCCCCCCCCCCCCCCCCCCTCTACCAGCAGCAGCAGATTATGTGTCCTTCAGTGCACAAACCTCACAGGCAGCAGCCAAAAAACTGGATGATATTTCAAAAACACATTAACATACAAACATGAAATGTGGCTAAACTTGAAGAAATGTGTGTGTTTGTGTTTGTGTGTGTTTGTGTGTGTTGTGTCTGGCTGTCTCTATCCATCTGTCCATCTAAAGTACGACGGAGTGTCTTCAGATTCTCTCTGGCTGTTTCTGTTTCTTTCTTTTTTTTTGTTGCACATATCACTGGTGTGTGTGTGTCTATTAATAAACGCACAGAGGTACATGAGACAGGATGTGGTCGCCATGGTGCAAAGTCCGCCCACGCCTTGTTCTGACTCCGTGTGTGTGTGTGTGTGGTCAGACGTTGTGTTTATGCATGACAGATGATGCAAGCAGTTCCTATTTCAAACGATGCGACTTGCTGTGTTACTTGCTGTTTTCTGGAATAACAAAAGTTGTCAAGGACAATGTGGTGACATGTGCGCACACACACACACACACACACACACTCACACACACACACACAGACACACACAAGAATCCTTGTTAATTTCCTTTTCAATTAAGAAAATGTCCAGGTGAAAAGATGATAAATTCAACTTTTTTTTTTTTTTACAGTTTGTGTGTGTGTGTGCATTTGTGTAAGTGTGTTTCCTTACATTTTCCAAGCTGAAGGTTGATTCGAAAGTCTGACTGTTACCATGGCAACCTTGCATGCCTTTGCGTTACCAAGTTTAAATGTCAGGAGGCAAAAAGAGAAAATTTGTTATTTGTTAATTAACAGCTAAAAGATCTGGGTCAGCTATTATTTGCAAATGATACTGTGTTTGTTTTATCCACCTCCATGCTCCAGGTGGGTGGGGTTTACAGCAGCAGGATGATTCACTTGGCGTCTGCCTGTGCCTTAAGTATAAAACATGCTCACAGTTGTGATTTCTGTTCTGTTTAAATTGCTTTGGATGTGCTGCATGTTAAACCCCCACTTGTGTGGTGCTGCAAAGTGTGTGAAACAAATGCAAAAAAGATCATTTAAATGCTACAGACGTGACTTTTCTTATGTTTTAAGTGCGGAGATGGATATGTATGTTCACTGTATATGCTTCTGTTTATAAACCAACACACACACACACACACACACACACACACACACACCCCGCTGGCAGGCTGTGAAGAGTTAAAACCAAGCTACATCTGACAGATACAAACGACTGCACCGCTTTCTTTCCCTCTTCTGTTTTTCTTCTTACATGTTCCTCTCTAATGTTTCTACCCCCCCCCCATTCCCAAGCCCTCATTCCATCTCCAGTCTTGCTGTTTCACTCCCTGTGAAAACCACCATCACCCTGACCCTCTCCTCTGTTTTTTTCCCGCCCCATCTCTTTCTCAGTCTGCCATCTGCTGGAGGGAACGAATAACTGCAGCGTTGTAAAAAAAAAAATCACAGCTGGTGGTGACATTGAGGGATCTTCAATTGGCATTCCAGCGATGTCCGTCCAGGGACGGCGAGGCCTCATGATTACAAAAACATGGCCGTATTTGAAAGGTCAGGGGGTTCAGTGTCTGCAACAGCCAGCGTGCGCCTGCCTTAATTAGCTCTGGCACAGAGACACCTGAAAGTGTCTCTGTGCTGTTTCCAGTTACTCATGAATAAACAGCTGCTGTCCATTGTTTAGGAAAAACACTGGCTTTAGTAGTCTTAACATTTAGTATCTTCAGTCCTTAAAACACATCATTTTATTGATGATTCGAGGCAAAAGTTGTAAAGAATAATTCCTAAAAAATAAAAACATATAAACTTAAAGTCATTGTGATATATATAGTAGTACATAACACAGTGCGTAACATCATGTGCTACTTTCTTTCCTGAAATTAGGACATTTCTCATGCACCCATTGAGTTCCTCTCACAAAAGAGGAACTAACGGTTTCTTTGTCAATTCAAATAACTCATGAATAAATGATAGTTGTCCATTGTTTAGAAAACAGTAGAGGCTCTATATAAAGTCTAAAGGTTTAGTATTGCACAAAGCCAGATGGATCTGTATAAAGAAAAAAAAAAGAAGACAGACTTTTATTTTGAAAGGCAGAAATGAGATCAAATTTCCTGAACCAAATCTATGTATTTACAGTACGTTTAGCTTTTTTTCTTCGTCTTAAAAGAAAAAAAGTGGATGTATGACAAAAAAATACTTTAAAAAACATTATTGTCTGAGTCATTGTGGGATGTTGATGTGATGACTACGTTGGTGGGGGCATGTTGCTGCAGGTGCTGGCGAGGAAAAAGAAAGGACAATCCAGGACGTAACACTGCACATCCATGAGTTTTAAGGCTGATGAAATGTCGAAACACTGCACGGCTGTTCATAATGCTGCGAGTTAAGATTTTGCAACTCCATTAACTTCTACAGATGACTTGTTTTATCCTTCGTCTCAATGACCCTGGGGTAAACAGTTGACTAACCCTGGTCAGATTACAAGTTACTAGGAACGTTCGCTTGCTCATATTTTACTGGCCCGATGACGTTCACTTGTATTGCTGCAAAAGAGGAAGGATCAACTTTACAGCAGTTGTTTTGCCAGGGCTCTGTGTTTAAGGCCTTCCTGCAGTGCCCATTTTAGGGGACTGGAGATGCTGTGCTTAATGATGTAGTGGTAATGTTGGTCCGAACATGGCCCAGAGTTCTTAGATTTTTCGAATCCGCCCCCGCAAATCTTGGTACTTGATTGCGAGGGAGGGACAGTATCTCTTTAGCTAAGAAGGTGAAGGTTAGCATAGCATCAGTATAAGATATTAGAATAAGGTTTGAATGACTGCTTTCCAGTATTCAGACACAGGCATGTTAGTATTTGTCAGATAGGATCCACCTCAGGGTTAACTCTAGCTACTTTTGCTTTGCAAGTTTAAGAAAGTGTGTGGCGTGCGAATAAACTGGAGAAGAGGAGTGTATCTTGCTAAGGGCCAAGTCTTAATGCCAAATTAAAATGCAGAGGACATTTCTATCTGTCCGCCTTCTCCTGTGTGCTGTGTAAATTCATAACTTCGTAATGTTAAAACATATTAATTGAGACAGGTACGATCACTAATGAAGTGGCGTGGCCCACGTGTCCGCCCTGTCGCCCATCAGTGGAAACACTGCGGCACAAATAGTCTAGACAGAGATACCATGGCTGTTATCAAAGTCATTCCACATCAATAGCTCTGCTACATGACTCATTAAAGTTGCTAATGAAGCTCTTTGACCTGATTCAGAATTGATTTAACCACAAAGAATTTGGATGGAAACAAAGATGGGGGTGCTTTAAAAAACAAGTTTTGGAAAGAAAAAGCGACAAAAAAAAAAAAAAACTGAAGGAAGTTGAGGGGGCGAGACAGAAGGACGGAGAGAGAGACAGACAGACAGACAGAGAGAGAGAGAGAGAGAGACAGAGAGAGCTGGTGTCAGTGAGCGAGTCTGCAGGGAACAGCATGTTTCTGCTCATTAAAGACAGAATGATATGCCGACTGGCAGAAAACACACACACACACAGTAATGCACGCGCAAACACACACACACGCACATAGTAATGCACGCGCAAACACACGCGCGCACACACACACACACACACACACACACTTGCTGTAATTTGCCTTGGCAGATTAGACACTGATCTGACACTGAAAGCAGTCCGATGACAGAGCGTAGGCAGCAGAGCGTAGACACACACACACACACACACACACACACACACACACAGAGAGAGTCAGGACAGATCATACAGGCTGGCAGGACATGAGTTTTTGAGATCACAGTGACGTTTCCAGCTGCCACTATCCTCCCCATCATTTTGACACGACTTGACTGAGTCTGCACCGATCAGCCACAACATTAAAACCAGTCACCGGTTTCAAAGTTTTAACGTTGTGACTGATCGGTGGATGTTTGTGTGTTTGTGCAATCTTGTAAGTGTTGGTGTCTTTTTATGCCTTGAATCAGGAGCAGCCATTATCCTGTGTGTGTGTGTGTGTGTGTGTGTGTGTGTGTGTGTGTGTGTGTGTGTGTGTGTGTGTGAGTGAACGAGCAGTCAGACAGACAGGTTCTTCATGTTCTATTTATAGCCTCAAGGAAATAGGCTTGTTCTTACATGAACACACACACACACCACTCCTCTCAGGTGTGTGTGTCATGTAAGGTAGGTGAAGAGCTCATTTGCATGTACCAGGTTCTCTGTGTGTGTGTGTGTGTGTGTAAGAGAGAGAGAATGTGTGTGTTAAAGAAAGCCACATATGTAAAAGAGGTGTGTCTTACAGCACACCTGAGGAGGCGTGGCTACCTCACAAGGGAAGTTTGAGAGGGCGGAAGTAGGGTTGCATTGTTTGAGGAACTGCTGGTGTGGAGGGAGAGTTACTGCTGAGGTGGGGCAAGTAAAGGAGAGATATGAGAGAAAAGTTTATGTAGACAAAGCGAGAAGAAGATTTCAGACCTTTTTTAAAGTAGTAGAAGAAGAAAAGATGGGAGGAAACCAATCCAAATAGCACCAGACAAGAGCAAAAAGTTTGAAGAGCAGTTTCTCTCTCTACCTCCTCAACCCATCTTCTAGCAGCTCTACCCTTTTTTAAATTGTGTATCAAGTAAAGAAAGTGAGGTCACTACTGCGCCTGCTGCCAAATGCTGGGGCTGTGCCGGTCCAGTGGGTGCTGCATTGTGCCCCTGTTGTTTGGCTATGAGGGAGGAGGACAGGGGGACGACAGCCAGCTCAGCCATGAGGACCATTTGAACTCCAGTCACATCAAGAAGTTGCGAGAGAGTCGGCTGGAGGAAGAGGTCAGTGTGCGAGGGAACATCCAGGAGGAGGGGGGGGGGGGTCAGAATGAGGATATTTAGTGGTTAATCCACGTTTAAAGGGTTGAGTCGTTCCCTCATACAGCGATTTAACTTGGTTGATTCTAGTTTTGGTTTTACTCTCTTCCTCAGCTTGTAGGAAGTGCAGGAGGCTCCGTTAGAGTGTGTGCAGTGGTATTTACACTCTGTGTGTGTGTGTGTGTGTGTGTGTGTGTGTGTGTGGTCTTGCATGTGCCATTTTATTTTGCTTGCAGGAGGGTGACATCATATTGCATCAAAATAGAGACTTTTTGCACCTTTTGTCACCTTTCATATCTTTTCTAACACATTCTGTGCTGTTTTTATTTTCAACAAATCCCACAAAAACACTAAAACTCTCCTGCTCTATCCAGTTCATTCACACTGACGATGTGGATCTTTAAAAGCAAGGACGTTCTCTGTGAATCCCAACAATAGGGGCAGCTGTTTTCCAAGCATACAGATGTTTATTCCGCTCGTCTTGCAATTTAAAGTAGTAGAGAAATTAGTTATTTTAAACAGCTGAGTTCATCTTTTCTCTACCAGTGGCAGCTAATGTTCATCACAGGAAATAACAAACTGTCTTCAACTTGAAGTTCTGCTTTTTCACCAGCCAAACAAACTTGATGTCCACATGTCGGTCTGCAGGTCACTCGTCTGTCTGGGAAACAAATCGAAACCCCAGTGATTTTGTTGATTTGAGTGTTTACACCGAGACCACTGAAGGTCAATGAAGTCATCCACAACTGTGAGTGTTAATTTGTGGGATGGAGGTCGTCAGTATCGTACAGTGTGTGTTGTGTGTGTGTGTATGTGTGTGTGTGGAAAAATATAGCTGAAGGGGAAAAAAAAAAAGAGAGTAAAGGGTTGAATCAGTCAGATTCGTCTGTTGTGTGCATTTTGCAGATGAGTAAGTATGTGTGTTAATGCGCTCTTGTTTGAACATCCACTTCACGGCTTTTTAAGTGTACGCGTGTGTGTTTTGTGTGTGCACATCAGGTCTACTGGGGATGATTGTTGTGATGTAATTAGTCCTGCTCTAATGAATACACTGATCTGTCTGACAACATCTCTCAGCTGGGGGAGGAGAGGGGAGGAGAGGAAGGGAGAAAACGCCATCATGGGTGTGGCTATAGTACGACAGCAAGCTGGTGCAGAACCTGACCTTTGCATACAGTATACGTTGTGTTTATACAGCCATATGTCCCGTACACGTGTGCTGTTTGCTTTGCTGATATGCCTCTCCGCACAGTACAACTAGTCAATCAGGAGGAAAGCCAGACATTTTAATTAATTAGTCAACCGGGCCACTCGACTAAGAACACATTATTATGTACAGAAATGGCCTGGAGGAGGTGGGATGAGAAGGTCACATGTTGTTGCCCCGCTCGCATGTGCATAATAACGAGACTATTGCGAGTAAAAGAAGTGCGGTTGATCCCACATCACCAGTAATCCTCTGTGTGGGGTTAAATGTTGATTAGATGGTGCGAATAGTTCATTTGATTAATTGAAAATAAGGTAGATATAAAAAACCGTCTCATACTCCTATGCTAAACAGTGCTGTTTTTAAAATGCAAACTTATGCAGTTTGGTTTTGAAAAAGCTGCCCAAAAGTGAGTGTAGCTGCACCAATGTGCATGTAAACATAGCCTCACATACAGACACACACACACACACACACACACACACACACACACACACACACACACACACACACACACACACACCTTTTAATCTGCATCAGAAGTTTGGTTTTTACTGTAGGCTTGAAGTCCATTAGCAGTTTAAAAAAATCTGAATGCTTTTGAATCATTTATCTCATCAATTCCACTTTAGCTTTCACCAGCTTCACATTAAGTTTCAGGCTAAAACTCAAAGACTCCAGCAGGAATTTTAAACCTGAGGAAAGTCAATTAGACCCAGCTAGATATTCCAGATCACAGGACTTGAACCAGCAACCCTCTGGTTAAATGCAGCCACCACCCCCTCTTGGATCTAACTTCCAGTATGTCCTTCAGCTATATCAGCGGTTGCTATGTCATTAGCCGCTTTTGTCAAACAAAAACACTCTGATTAGCTTCTTGACTGACAGTTCCCCTTGGTGTTTCTGGGGCAACCAGGGATAAGCCTGATTGGTGGAGCAGGAGTGTTACACCTCGCCGTTATCTCCGACGTGTCAGGTGGTTCAGTCAAGAGACCTTTACACCTTCTTGTTTGTGTGTTTTTCTTCTTTCTTCTTCCTCCTCAAGGCATCGCCAGTTCTTTAATTATCTTTTTATACGTCGACTCTCCGGAGTCCCTGTTTGTTGTAATTCCCGCGTCTCACCTCTTTGTGTTGCGTTGTTTGTTTCTCTTCCAGTTGTTCGTCGCTGTCGCAGCTCTGTTTCCTATTCCTATCTCCTCTCACTAATGAGCCATGCTATCAGGCTATCTATCCCCCCCCCCCCCCCCCCCCACCATCAATCCTTCCCATCCACTTCCTCTTTCTTTCTCCCCTCTCTAACAGTGTGACAGTATGAAATTTGCTGTTCCTCAGGGTATAAAATCGCATTTATTCTAAGAAAGAAACATGCACTGTGAGAGCACAAGAAGCTGTATGTGCCATTACAAGGCGGGATATCTCATGGACGCACATGTACGCAAACGCACGCGCACACACATGCAGCTGAGCAATGAGATTGTGATGGAGCGATGAATTAGATTTATCGCTGGATTGGTGGTGCCGCTGACTTGTATTACTCCCTCTGTTCACACAGCCAAGGCCATTACTGCAAAGATAGAGGGGCGAGAGAAAGCGAAACAGAAACGCGAGAGATGGAGTGGAAAGTGAAAAATAAACCAGAAAGATGGATGAGTGACACTGAGAGAGAGAGAGAGAGAGAGAGGCGGTGAGAGTAGAGATGCACTTTACACAGAAATAATGCAGCCGAAAGTGAGACAGATAAACGGATGTAACGAAGACAGATTACAAAGAGATCTAAGATCGGTAGAAGGTTGTAAAACAGGGACTGTATGGGAAACCCACATCTAAATGCCAGTAAGGCCAGTTATACAAGATCTTCACTTTCCCTCCAGTGTAGATATCTATGAATTTATTCATCCTCTTTCCTTCTCTGCTGACTTTCCCTTTCTCTTAGCTCCACTCCTATATTGCTAAAAGGTATTGACCAACTGTACTGGTTAGCAACTAGATAGAAAAAGGCGCTGTGTGTCATTTCTGTGCTAAAACAATACCCCACTTCCTGTACTTACACCAACACAAGAGTTCGATACCTTCATTTTGGGAATATGTGTTTCTTTTTGTTTTTTTCATTTAGTCAAACAAAAAATGACTCCCAGCAAAACATTGTGCGGCTTGTTATGTGCGTGATTGATGAGCTAAATCAAACTAGCTAGTAAATTACTCTGATCAGATTCATGATATTTTTTTCTTTCTTTACGATCCCACACACACACACACTTTCAGCTTCTCTCTTCTACATTCAGAGGCTCACACACACACACGCACACACACACTTTCAGCTTCTCTCTTCTTGATTTGGAGGCTCACACACACACACACACACACACACACACTTTCAGCGTCTCTCTTCTACATTCAGAGGCTCACACACACACACACACACACACACACACACACACAGACACAGTCTGGTCCTGTTGGCAGGTCATGGGTTGTTGGTCGTTGTCATGCAGGTGGTGAGCCTCTCCTGTCTGAGTCTTGAATTCTTCCCTTGGGGCAGATTTCCCGATCGTGCGCTGATCTGGAGACCCTGCCAAGTGACTGCTGAGCCAGCTGCTCTCAGTCAACCACGTCTGGCCCGAGAGTTTACACTAGAAAAGCAACATACCTGTGTAATGGAAAGCACCAGAAAATCTTCTGCCCTTTTATTTTTATTACAGTAGACTCTCTCAATCTGCTGCTGATTTGGAGATAACAAAACCAATATCCTTTCCACGTCTCACTCACCTCTCCCACTTTCCCTCTAGCACTTCTTTGTCATTCTGTGGTGACAAAATTGTCAAAAAACTTCTGACCCTTGTGCTCCTTAAGACTGGGAGCTTTAGATGTTTATATAAAAGGTAATTCGGCCTGTTAAACTGTTAAATCCATGCGTAAACAGAACAATCAAGGACCAGTCTAAATTACTTGGATGTGAATATGATTGCTCGGAATTTTATTTCCCTGAGGGGCCATGGAAATGACCACTTAAAGTTATATTTAGAGATAGCATTATAATAGTCAGTGAAACATTAAAAACAGAGTTGCACCTCTTAAAATGAGTAATCTCATGGTAAAATACTGTTCTGCAGAAAGTCTATTTCAACATCTTTGACACGTTTGCTTACTCGAGGACGCCGTTTACCTTGGTTTACCTGGTTCATTACGGACGACGTGAAGAATCTTACGACTGTGATGAATGGATGAACTGATTCATGTTTGCCGGTTACTGCACAGGCATTTGCCCGAGAGGTTTATACAAAAGAGCTTCACGATTAGTCATCATGAGTAGTATGTAGTAATTTGGGACACATTTTCAGGTGTTGCAGAAACATATTGAATATGTTAAATTGTGTGTAAAGGTTATTTTAGTTGCTGCTTTCCTGTTCTTGAGGATATATTCTACGCTGCTACGCAAACATTTCCAGTTAGTCTGTTTCAGTTTTTATCTTACTGCGTGAGTGAAAAGCCCTGATACAGTAGACATTGGTTTCTGCCATGAAAATATGCGGACAACACACACATACACACACATGCTGATGGAGGCGAATGGTTATCTGATGGGATGGTCACCGGCTTGTCAAAGAGGCTGATCCAATGAAATGTGCTTGTGCAGGAATGTTGTTGCATTATGTGATAAAGTCGCAGGTATGCAGGGAGCCATCAGTAACGTGATCAGAGTCTTAAGGCTGTTTCCGTGTGTGTTTTTGTGTCTGTGTCTGTGTCCATCACTAGGCCTGGGTATCCTCTCGTTTGAGAAATCAGGATCTCCATGGCGACCCCCACCCCCACCCCACCCCACCCTGTCTCAAATTGATTACCCATGGTGCTCTCTGTCCTCTTAAGGCATCTACTCATAAATGGAGAGAGCGAAAGAGCGAGTGCACGATAAGCAGAGTAACAGATGAGGATAAAAGGGAAATAACAGCAACCACAGTGAAATCATTTGGGAGTTTCAGCAAAGCAAAAAGCCCTGGTATCAAATCAAATCGTGTGTTCTGGCCGTGTGTGTGAATAAATTTCCACCTCCTACCTGCTGCGTCATCTCATCCCAGTACAAGACATTACCTCATTAAGTCTCCTCTTCACACAGCGCATACTGACAGTCAGCCAAACTCTGCTTCCTTATTTCCTTATTTACCAAACGAGTGTGCTATTTGTGGAAGCACTGGGGAAATATTTACAGACGTCCTCTGACTTTCCCACATCTGATGATAAATTAGTAACAGGAATTTCAGAAAATCTCTGTTAAGTGGTTGAAAATGAACAAAAGCACTCGCTTAGTCCTCTAAGTAAATGTTCCTGTGATTGTCTGCTCACTTGACAGATTCAGTCAACACCTGAGCAGCTCTCTCTCCGTCTGACAAAAACGAGCCCTCCTAGTGGCACTATCCAAACTGATCTCCTTCTGTTGTGTGTGTGTGTGTGTGTGTGTGTGAACTCCACGAAGAATAGCTGTCACTTCAGTTATGCGGAGGATCTGGATGCAGTATAACGTCTGTTTTCTCTTCCCATTGTCCTCTTTCTCTCTCTTTCTTCTGACTCACCACAGAAAAGTGTGAAGGAGGGAATCCTGTTAAAGCAGACCAGCTCCTTCCAGAGATGGAAGAGGAGGTACTTCAAACTCAGAGGGAGGACCCTCTACTATGCCAAAGACTGCAAGGTACGGGAATGTGTGAAACTGCACTACAGCGGCATTTGAAAGCAACGCGAGTGCAGTTCAGCGAGCTGTGAAACCAACGTTACAAATTAGAAACTGTCCCGAAAGTATACACCTACTGTATTTACCAAAGCTACTGATTTACATGAATTACAATGTTTTCCATTTAGTTAAGAGGGAAAATAAAATGTGAATGTGAAACGATAAGCATCTTTTTTTTTTTTTTTACCCCTTCCTCGTTAGTCTCTGATTTTTGACGAAGTGGACCTGTCAGATGCCAGTGTGGCCGAGACCAGCACCAAGAACATCAACAACAGCTTCACGGTAAATAACGCAACAGGTCCCAAAAATGTGGATTTAAAGCATTTCAAAAAATGTACGTCATGTTGTATTTTCAACGGCAAATTAAAATGTAATATTTTTAACCTTAAAATACAAAACCACATCTAGCTAGCGGCGTGGGTCTGCGGCGGGCAGCGTGTAGCATTTAGCTCCAAGCCCTTTGAGCTCCTAGTCATGTTTCATAATAATGTGATACGATGTGAGTAATTGAGGTGTCAGGGGCAGGTTTTGGCTGTTGATCAGCTGTTTTGTAGCCCAGATGTTTCCTCACCAGCATAAGGGAGTGTTTCACTTCCTGGCTCAGATTATCAATCCCTCTTTCTACCTCTTTTTTTCCTCAGGTGATCACTCCATTCCGCAAATTAATGCTATGTGCCGAGAGCAGGAAGGAAATGGAGGACTGGATCAGCGCTCTCAAATCCGTCCAAAAATGGGAAACCTATGAGGTGGCTTTCTCATCTCTCCGTCAGTCTCTCCTTATGTTTCCACATCGTTATTTATTATCATGGCCGACACCAGTATAGTGCAAGAAATGGGTCAAATTGACGATCTATTCTTTACACAAAGTATTCACCTTTTCTTCTCTCTTGAAGGAAAAATACTGTCCTCCCTCTTCCACCTCTCTCTTCCTTCATTCTCTTCCTTTTCTCTTATCTGCTTCACATTTCAGCTCTTTGCAAGGAGATTGATGTCGCTTCTAAAATCAGAGCATCTGCTTTAATAGGCTATAAAGGGAACTGAAGACTGTTCGCTGCTATTGAAGCTTAAGTTTATATTCCCTCGTTTTTTAGACTTTCATTGTTCCCGGCAGTTCGCAGCAGTGCGTTTAGGGTTTTAATTTATGTCATTGCTTTATCTGATTCATGTGATCTTGAAGGTTTCAGTTGTACTTCAGGTGATGGATAGCATTTTCTCCAAATTAATCCTTCTTTCAGATCTGGTATTTTGGTATCTCTTGAGTTATGATCACTCTCTGAAAAGGAAGAAAAATGTCAGCCTTGTCCTGCCATCTTTTTAGGAACTGTCTCTAGGTGTGTTTATCCCAAGGCTGGTCGTGTGTAGCATCGATCTCATAGTCTAAACTTCTTGTATGTTTCCCTCCTGAGGCCACAGAGTTTAATATGTGCTGCTGATGTCATCATCTTATTCTTGTACCCGTGTTTCCTCTGGCTGTTTAGCACAGCATGAAATATAAAAAGTCACCGTCCCATCCTGCAATATATCTCCTTCCCCTAGGGCAGCTTATTTTGACGTGGCGCTCTCCTGATTCTTCTCCTGTCCTTTTGGTTGTTTCCACCTCCTAACCTCCAGCCAGTTTAACGTGAGAGCTCCGATGTCATCGTCCTCTCCTTCCATGTTTTCTGCCTTCCCCAGGCCAGCCAGTTCAACATGGAGCATTTCTCTGGGATGCACAACTGGTACGCCTGCTCGCACGCCAGACCGACCTTCTGCAACGTCTGCAGAGAGGCTCTGCCAGGCGTCACCTCCCACGGCCTGTCCTGTGAAGGTACATAGACACACACCCACTACACACAAATACACACATTTGAAGAGACGCTCCTTGGAAGATGCAACCAAATAGCCGACCAATTTCTGCAGATATTATGAGCAATAATCTCAAAATGTAACCAGTTTGTTACATAAATGACGAGAACCTTTTCTCTCAGATTGACTGACAGTCTTTCACAGTAGAAAAGCATTTAGAGCACGTGAATGTGAAAGTAAAGGAGCAGGTTGCTAGTAGGCTTCTCATTGCAGGGAGTGGCAGGGCTTGACGCACTGACACCTTGTAAACAGTTGAGTAAAATCGTTTCCTCACCTCTCTCACATCAGCAATAAAAAACTCTGAATGCACATGCAGGGTTTTTGGGTCAGTAATGAATCCACATTACTGGGAACTTAAATTTCTAAGCAAAATTTTGATGTTGTTAAAATACATTTGATGCATGCAGAATTAGAACAAACAGGAAATATACAAGGAAATGTATTAGTTATAACGAGGGAAACGTGTAGTTTTAAATACATTAAAAATAAGTATCATTTCATCTTTTATTATTAATATTATCTCTATTTATTTAAGCTTGTCCAACATGAAATCTGTCCTCTGCAGTTTGTAAATTCAAGGCTCATAAGCGCTGTGCAGTTCGCTCCACCAACAACTGCAAATGGACCACACTGGCCTCCATAGGAAATGACATCATCGAGGATGAGGAAGGGGTGAGTGACGGAAAAGAAGAAAATGAGTATAGAAAGCTGCAGTTTAAATATGAGATATCACTTCGATGAGTGAGTGATTTTAGTTGAATAGGAAAAGCAGAAAGATTGTGTTGTATTACTTTTTGAAATCGAATAATTCCTGACAAGCTGTGGTTCAGGACAGTTTGTGCCTCATGTTCTCAGTCTTTTTCCATCTTTTTTCCCAGGTGTCCATGCCCCACCAGTGGCTGGAGGGCAACCTGCCGGTCAGTGCCAAATGTGTGGTGTGTGACAAGAACTGTGGCAGCGTGCGCCGGCTGCAGGACTGGCGCTGCCTCTGGTGCAAAGCCATCGTAAGTGGGATTGATTTTAGCCTCCGTCCTGTCAGAAAACTGTCCTGTCGAATCAGTGTTAGCACAGTATTTATTTATTTAGGACATCGCTGCTAGCTGGGAGAGGTATTTCCAGTTCAGGTCTGACAATAGAAAGTATTTATTTAAGAGAAAGAGGAGAGGAGAGTCCGACCTGATGCTCTGACTGCCTGGAGCAGGTCCGGTGCGAGGCCATTAACAATGTTTAGTGTGGCCTTTACAGCTGGTAACTGACCCTGTAATTAAAACCCACATTTTAGGGCAGTACCACAATGTTTGAATCCTTAAAACTTAACAGAGGGGAAAAAAAATATTCAGATAAACAAAACTGTGTCACATTAAAGCGCATGTTTTTGCTGATTTTCTGTCCCTTTAGTTTTAAAGCTGCCACACTCAGTATTTCTTAGGAGGACAGTGGGGGAAATGACCATGTGCAATGTGAAAGGCGTCGAGAGAATTATCACCCATCATGCACTTTGCCTCAGCTCAACAGATAATTTTAGTATCTATCGGCTCGCTGTTTTGTTTTTATGGCACACAACTCTCCTCAGCTAAACCGGCTGCGCGCTGACTGACCAGCAGCGACGAGACGGACAAAGTTAGGACCAGAAAAGAACTAAAACACGAAAAGTGAACAGTCAGGTTTGTCTGAAACTTGACTCCAAATGAATGCTAATGTCGCTCTGCGTCTGCTAGACGTTTGAATAGGCAACTGTTTGCTACAGCAATGTTATTTGGTTTTTAGTAGATTTTGTGGCATCTTTAAAATGAATTATCGACAGTTTTTATATGGATGTTCTGTGACTCAAGACGTTTATACACATTTTGCCGAAGCTCTCGTTTGCATTCAGTTCAAAGAGGCGCAGAAAACAATCTGTTTTCAAGAGAAATGTGTCCTTCTTTTTCTCATTTCTTCTCAAAAACAGTCCACACTGCTGTTACACAACCAGAGGAGGAAGGAGATGTTGCTTTACTCCCTCTCACTGTTCTACTTAGCAAAGGCTGCATTGCTCCTGAGTGTTTACAGCCCATGAACACATAATGTAAAGTCCAATCCTCTATATACACACACACACACACACACACACACACACACACACACACACACACACACACACACACAGATGTCCACACAAATGAATCAGAGTGGTATTTGTGAAGGTTATAGAACTGACATTTGGTGGGTTTCAGAGGGATATAATGACCTTTCTGCTTCTACTGAAATATAGAATTACTAAGGAGACCACTGACTCTGTGTGTGTGTGTGTGTGTGTGTGTGTGTGTGTGTGTGTGTGTGTGTTTGCGTGCGTGCGCGTGTGTGTGCGTGCTCTTTCAGGTCCACAACAGCTGTAAAGAACAAATGGGCAAGGTGTGTCCCTTGGGTCAATGTCGAGTGTCAATCATCCCTCCCACTGCACTTAACAGCATTGACTCAGATGGTGAGACACCTCTCACACGTACGCACACAGTACATTGTGTTCAAGGTTCAAAGTTCAGATTTGCCACCTGTAAATCCTTTGTCTGACACTGACCCTCTAACGTTGCTGCTGTGGCACAAATCCTTACAGTCATGATGTTTTAACATGCGTGGTCAAAGCTTTTTAGCTTTCTACATGATTTGGATCCTCAGAAAAGACAGAAAAGTTTCTGTCGTCAGGAATTTACAGCCCTGACACAATCACAGTTCTCTAACGTTCAGGATCCATCACAAACTGATTTCTAAACATTTGAAAGCTAAAAATGTTTTCCAACACAACAACAAAACCTTCTCTTTCAGGCTTTTGGAAAGCCACCTCCGCGTCATGCTCCAGCCCTCTCCTCGTCTTGGTCAACTCCAAAAGTGGAGACAACCAGGGGGTCAAGTTCCTCCGCAAGTTCAAGCAGCTTCTCAACCCAGCTCAAGTCTTTGACCTGATGAACGGAGGACCAGAGCTCGGGTACTTGAGCTTTTTTTTTTTTATATTCTGAAAAGCTGCAGTGCTTTGGGGAAAGTGTTTTGGTTTTTCATGACATCTGCCTCTCTCTCTCTCTCTCTCTCTCTCTCTCTATCTGTATCTCTCCTCATCCTCCTCCCGTCCCGTCCCACTCGTTCCTCTCCTCCTCTCCTCTCTCAGCCTTCGCCTTTTCCAAAAGTTTGTGACGTTTCGTATCCTGGTGTGCGGAGGAGATGGGAGCGTGGGCTGGGTGCTCTCAGAGCTGGATAAACTCAACCTCCATAAACAGGTGAGAGCGACGAGGTGGACGAGGAGGAGGATGAGGGGATGATGATGTAATCCTTATGTGAAAAGCGACTGAGAAAACGCTGATGGCAGAGAGAAAGGCAGCGAGTTACCTGTTGTGCTAACGTTAGACAGCCTAACTTTTAAAGTAAATCATTCTTCATCTTGACTTCATTCAAACCAGACAGGAAATGGTTCGGAGAGCCTGAACTAATCTATTAGTGTCATTGAATTAATCAGGATTAATGAATGCCATGTTGGATAACAAGGTTTTTTAATTTTAAATTAGCATCTCATTTGGATAAATAAATGCCATATCAAATCAGTCTGAATAATTTTAGGTCATGTCAGACTGGTCCGATTAACCAGTGTGTCAAGAATCAGCCAGTCTGATGTTTCTTTAATGTCAAACATTTCATACTGTTTTCCATGACTGTAGATAGAAGAATAGTTTTTGTGCTTTAGTTTTTTGTAATATTTGGTCTCAGTTTATCATGTTTTCACTTTGATTGTTCATTATAACAATATTGTAAATACTGTTTGCTGAAAAATGAAGGATTCTAACAAAACTTTCATATATAATTAATCTTTATACCAAACATCAGGACCTGTAAACGTCATCCTGTGAGCTCCAATTACCCGTCGAAATAATAGAGCAACTTATTTGGTGGCGATTGGAACAGAAGACGCCTCCATGACTTGTGGACTGTCATCGTGTTGATTTTAAAACCACTAAGAAAAGATTTTTAAAGTGTGTCTGCAGCTTGTTTGTGATCCTAAATATCAGTATGAGGAAGCTGAATGAAAGTTGTATCCTTCACTGTGATCCAAACACAGTGCTGAAGTAATTAAATGTTTAATTAGAACTTCGGGTTTGGGTCCACACGTTTATTTGTGCAGACTAATCTGATGTAGTTGTTTTGATTAATTGGACAGGTGTGTTTTAATGAACAAAAACAACTGAATATGTGATTTATTGATTTGTTTGCGGATGATTTACTGATCTCTGCCTCTGGTTATCACATGTTGCAGCAGCGTCTGTTGTTGAGAAGTAACCGATTCCGCTCCGTGTCTGTCTCTGCAGTGCCAGCTCGGCGTGCTGCCTCTGGGCACAGGTAACGACCTGGCTCGCGTTCTGGGCTGGGGCGGCCTCTGTGACGACGACGCTCAGCTGCTGCAGATCCTGGAGAAGCTGGAGAGAGCCACCACCAAAATGTTGGACCGGTAAGACCATGAAGAGGGGAGCAACAACTTGTGTTCAAGGATTTAGTTTCCTCAGATTTTAAGTCGGTTTCCAGTGAGCTGAGCACTGAACTGCTTAAAGCTACAGTACGTATATGACTGAGAGCATCGATCTGTTTTTGCACCGTGACGAACAGGAAAACTGTCCACAGGGTTTTCTCACAAGACGCTGGCGGAGGACTTCCCAAATGGATGAATTAATGAATGCAGTGTCTAAATCTAATCCTTCTTGTGGTTATATTTCTTAAGGGAAGCAGACAGAGCAAGCAATCGTCAAAACAAGAAAGATAATTAGATAAAAAAAATAAAAATACCACAGGCTTTTTATCTTATTTACATCTCTGGAGAAGATGCATCAACGACTCAAAAATTAGCTTTGCACTTTTAATGACATGGAGCTTAGCAATGACAGGATGAACATGGACAGTATCGCTGCACAGTTGGCTGATTCTCCCCCAATATTAACAAAACATGAAATCAACGAGTGACTGCCAAGTTCTCTGTCTCGTTAATGTGATGAAAAACAATGACGCACTTCAGAGAATTACACTCACCTCTTGCCTGATAGTGAGTAAGTTTTACACGTTGCAAGTTTCTTCGCTTGTTTGTCAGGGACAGAGCTGATTTCTTAATTAATTTAACCTCTTGTCGCTACCTTCATCATCCACTTACTGTTTCTATAATCATTGTTGTAAATTAGGTATTGTGGCTCCATAGAGAATCAGGTGTAGAATAACCATGTGAAATGTATACAGACTCACTCATGACAAAAGACTTCCTGTATTTCATGCACAATGTGGGGTTTGTTTTCTACAACGCACCTTGAGCTTTGAACTGTTGCGGCGTATTCTTCACTCTGTGGTCGAAAACAGCCGGGGCGAACGGAGACAGAGAGAGAGAGAGAGAGAGAGAGAGAGAGGAGGCGTCGCTGTAGTCTAGGAAAAGTGTAATGCGTATTGGAATGTGAGACTGAAGTAATGTGCTGCACATACCTGACTGCGTGTGCAACACTTGAGAAATGTACTCTGTGTTGTGTAAATGTGTCATCAGCTGTTGTCGGTTTCATCATCTTCCTCATTTTGCAACACTTCCCTCTTTATATGGACGTAGGCAGTTGATAAGAGTCTTTTACAGCTTCATCCAGGTAATTAACCCATTTAGGGACATGCTCATTTTTGTGCAAAAATAAAGTACCCAAACTGTGGAAAACACTTTGGAGCC
This sequence comes from Seriola lalandi dorsalis, assembly GCF_002814215.2. NCBI lineage: Eukaryota > Metazoa > Chordata > Actinopteri > Carangiformes > Carangidae > Seriola > Seriola lalandi. The sequence goes on along the minus strand of NW_019525237.1, from coordinate 27,259 downwards.
AGAGCCATAAATCTGAACCAGTTCTGTGTCGGCAGCTGTTGCAGTTGCACGGCGATCCTGAAATGAATCGGGAGACTTGGTGCTTTCAAACGATGTGTAATTTCTCAAGGTTGAACACGTCAAAACACGGACAAGTAGTTGTACCAGGGCCAAGGCTTCCCCTTGGGTGGGACGATGTATTTCTGAAAGGCTCAGGTGCATTTTGGGGAAAAAAAAAAAAAAAATTACAACAGCGTGACTCTGTTTATTATCAACCTGTGAAAAATGCCATGGTCCAGCTGTGTTTTGTTGCAGTGTGTGTGGTTTCTTTTTTTTTTCATAAATGACATGCTGGTAAACTGAGTCAGAAACAACCAAACCACAGCGTGTTAAGTTCAAGGATTCAATGTCTTGCTCAAGGGCTTTTCAGCAGGGCAGATACATCTGAGAGGAAGTTAAACATTTGACGAAAAAGAATGTAATTTGATTTGGTAAGAAAAAAGTGTTAAAAGTTGTCTTTGTCCTTGGTTTGAACTTTGATCTGCTGTTTTTATCAGCAGTACAACCACAGACGGGGAAAAGGATATGAAGGCTGGTGTTTCGACTCCCTCCCTCCTGTGTCCTATCTCAGTCTGATTATCTGATCATGAAGCTGGTGCTTGATGTCAGTGTATGTTTGTGTGTGTGCTCTCAGATGGAGCGTGATGACATACGAGGTGCCCACCACCAACAAACACACGCCGATCGTGAAGGAAGACGACAGCCTCGATTCTCCTCTGCAGGTAAATTACTCCGCAGAACTTTCAGGAAGGCGTCTGCTTTTTTTTGGGGGGGGGGGGGGTTTGACAGATGGTATCCATAAATTACTTCCCCACAAAAATCAGATCTGACAAGCTTCAAGAAAATTATTTTGGAAAACATCCCCCTGATGATCAATTGAGCCCAGCAGCTGGAAAGCAAAAGCAATCAGACTTCAAACGCAGGGAGTGGTGGAGATAACATATAAATATTCCAAAATCACAGTCACTCACTCTTCATCTGCTCAGTCTGGTGTATACTTTAAGGTTGAATAATATGTTCCATTTCCCCATTGTGAGCGTGTTGTTATTTAAAGGCTTGTAGGATGTTTATATATGTATTGTGTTATAGCGATGTGTGGCCAACAGTGTCGGTTAGTCAGCTGGCCCAGTCTGAAATATGTTCCTTTCAAAGTTGATCCTCTGACTTCCTTATCCAGCACCTCAGCTGTTTGAGTTCATAGCTGATTAGCTAATATCAGAATGCTAACATGCTAAACTTAGGATGATGATGATGGTGAACATTATTGCACAAAACATCATAAGTTAAGATTTTCCTTAAAGTCTGAGTTAAAGTTTCCCAGGAAGAAGAAGATGATGATGATGCTCCACGACCTGGAGACGCCATTAATGATGCCGCATGATTTTACCGCTGTAAAATCTTTCACTGCTGCAAACGCCTTCGCTTTTTTCCTTAACTATGGAAACCTTTGAAGATATTCTGTGCAACACCCTTAAGCAACTACTTCAGCAAAGGAGAAATTACACCACCTGTTTCTTTTATAATTGTGAAGTGTTTCTCTTCCTCTCCCTCAGGTCCACATCACTCAGTATGCAGACTCCGTGGCCTCCCACCTCGCCAAGATCCTGGACTCGGACAAACACAGTGATGTCATTTCCTCTGCCAAGTACGTGCTATGAATGACTTAAAAAAAGGAGGAAGCAGGTGGAGGATGGAGAGAAGGAGAAGCAGATGAAAATAAAGATAGGAGGATGAAGGTTGGGAAGGAAAAAGAGAGGAGAAGAAAGATGATTAGAGAAAGAGGCAGACAAAGAGGGGCGAGTCAATGGCTATTGATTTTTTTTTTTTTGCTTCGGTCTCATCTCAAAGGACACACACACACACACACACACACACACACACACACACACACACGTACAGATGGGACAGTAGGTGCCGCCCGGCTTTAAGTGAAAGAGACGGATGAATCGGTGTTTAGGGGTTGTCCTCAGTGCATTAGTGCAGTGGTAGTCTTCCTTTGGGAAAAGTCTAAGGGCCATTACAGAGCACTTTCCTCCACTGATGCTGTGTGTTTTAAACTGCTGCTGATTGTAAGTGGAGACCTGCGGCACATTTAAAACACCTCGGGGACTTAAGGACACACTTCAAAGCATGTTTTCATCTAAACACAGCAGTTTTGTCAGAGTATTTTTTGTTGCCACAACAGTTTAATTTGAACAGGTTTCCACCAGCCGAGAAACGGATAGAAGAGAAATCATTTCAGAAAGAAACAAGATTAAAATTTCATTTGTGCGATTTTACAAGCATCAGAATATTCACTCGTCGAAACGATATCTCGGTAACTTGAGGGAAGTTCTTCAAATTTGGAACAAATTTTCACTTGGACTCAAAGATGAACTGATTTAGATTTTGGTAGTCAAAGGTCAAGGTCATGTCCTTACCTTTCTTGAGAGATGCAATTAGGAATGCATGGAAGCCATTTCATTACATTTAGCATAAATGTTCTCTTGGACTCGGGGATGAACTGATTACATCTGGTGTTCAAAGGTCAAGGTTACTTGGCCATACCTCAAGAATTCATAGGTTCATTATGATGAAATACATTTTATTAAATTCCTTTGCTACATATATTAAATGAATCTGGACAGACATGGATGTAAATTTCTCTTAAAATAGTAAAATTCTATTAATTTAGCTTAGGTAAATTGAATTGATTAAATGTTATATACACAATAAATTACATAATTAAATCTAATTAATGTAATTATTTTATCTCAATTTTCTTTCTTTAATTAATTGAGCTCAATGTCATTCAGTGTACTTTAATAGAGCAATTTTAATTTAATTTGAATGATTTCAAGCAATGTAATTTAAAATTAGCAAGCAATTTAATTAATCTTCAATAGATTAAATTTAATATAATCAAATGTAATCATTTACCTAAATGTTATTTATTTCATTAAAGTAATTTAACTTATTTTAATTCATTTAATTTATCATAACTAGTAAATACATTAAATCATCTCAATTTAATTCAGCAAATCACTTGATACTTTTTATTAAATTCCTTCAAATGTTCATTACATGAGTCCGAACAGACTTGCATGTGGAGGCATGAAACTGAGCCGGTAATACTAGTCTCTATATATTTTTCCATTAAGTGATTTGAATTTATTCCTAATATGCTGCCTCTTCAAGATACAAAGAGGTGACAGGTGCAGATAATTATTATGATTTATACTTTTATGGAAAAGTAGCATCAAGACTCAGGCCATTTAGGGAGTTTATGTCATGTAATGGGCCATAACTGATAATGTCATTCACTGTAATGAATGTGTTGTCACTTTTCCAGCATCGACACTGAACGCACATTAAGTAATGTAAGACTGCTGTCAGGCTCTAACGGTTCCTTTTAACCATTAACAGTTACCTGTTACTGATATAATAGGGTCACGCTAAGTTAAGTCAATAAAGGATGGATAAACTGGAGGCTAGAAATTAACACTTTGTCCTGCTTTATGTTAGTTTTTTTTATCAAATAATAAGAAAACATAAAGCATAACACACAGAAAGGTGGCAGACAGGATGTAAGGAGGCTTCTGGGAAGACTATCTACTCTTCCCAGAAGCCACCAGTTATCTAATTTAGAAATGAAATCTGCCAGAGTGCGCCTGCTGAGCCGCTTTCATAAGACTTTAATAAATAAGACTTGTTTTTTTAAAGTAGTATTCATTTTACAGGATCCAATAATTGCTAAATGCTCAAGGACTGTGTGAGTTTAGAGAAGCCGCCCTGCTGAGTCATACAGCAGTAATGTAACAGCTGTGAGTAAATAGTGACTGTGTGGAGGCGACGTAGCTGACAGGTAGGTAGGCGGCAATGAAACAGGAGTGTGTGTGTTTGTGTGTGTGTTTAATCTCCAAACACAGCGGCTGCGCAGTGAATCACCAAATCTGAAACGCTTTAACTTGATAATGTTTCATTTTCAACGTTAATCACGTTATCGTTCGCCCTCACCTCCTCTCATTCCCTCCTCTCCTTTGTCCCTCTGTGTGCGCTCTCCACCGCTCCGTCAGGTTCCTGTGTGGGACGGTGAACGATTTTGTGGCGGAGGTGGGGAAGGCGTACGAGAGAGCCACGGAGAACAAGGAGGAGGCAGATGCGATGGCAAAGAAGGTAAATGGTTCTGTGTGTAATTGTGTGTATTATATAAGCGCTTGTATAACAGTAACTAGTGGGTAAGTGTAGGTGTGTGTGTGTGTGTGTGTGTGTGTGTGTGTGTGTGTGTGTGTGTACGTACATGATAGAGAGAATGAGACAGAAATAGTTGTGTTGAAGGTTCAGTGTCACCATTCCCTCTCTCACTCCTTTGTGCCTTCGGCAGTCTGTGTTTTGTGTCTATTCAATAATGCGACTCTTCATAAGAATGTGAAAGAGACATTGAAGCTCGAATGCTGAACATGAGTGTCAAAGAGGATAGAGTGGAAAAATTGGGTTAAAGTCACTCCTCTGGCTAAAATTCTGCCTCTCCATTTCAGAAAACTCTTAACCCTTTGATTCCTTGCTCATTTTGGTTCAGTTCATACCCTTTAGAACCCCATTTAACTCTGGTATTAATATGTGATCTGTATCTGGATCCACAGGCCTTTGCATCTCTAGTTCACTTGGTATTAATTTGTGTTAACATTATCTTGATTCCCCCTACATCGTCATCTCAATATACAAATAAGTGAGGTAGGTCTCACGGATTTGTCAGCAAACACGGTGCGTCTCAGGTCAAAGAAAGCAATGTTAAGACTTGCAAGCTACTGTTACTGCTAGTAGCTTTAAGCTAGCAAGAAGTGGAGTTAGGTGACCTTTAACTTGCTGGTCTATGAGCCGATTGCATGCATTTACACCTGCATTAACATGTGCTTTTATCCAGACAGAGATCACATCTTAATGCTAGGGTTAGTATTGTTATTTGCAGGAAAAGAGATTGCAAAATAATGTCTGACATTAAAAGTTACTTTTAAAAAAGGGGAAAACTGGATTTCAAGGGGTTTTAAACTATATTGTTAGAGCAGTTGTCTGTCACGAGCAGGTCCTACATGTTTGAAACTGCGAAGAAAACCATGCTGAGAGAGGGAGTGCTTTACCAAGGTCTTTTTTTTTTGTAAAGGCTTTTGTGAGTTGTTTCCAGGAAAGAGAAATGTTCTCGCCTGGCTGAGGCGGCTCGAGCCTCCACCAAACTCCCCTGTCAGAGCGCTTCCAAGTTCCATCCTGTTTATCCGTCTTTCTCCAGATAATGCAGTGCTTTATTGATTCCCAGAAGGATCTTTTCCTATTGATTCTGTAAATATGAGACCTCTGTGTGCTGAATAACGGCGGGTATTGATTTAACGCTGGTTTCGGGTGTCATCGCACAGATTTTAGAATTTAAGTTATGTTCTGCCCAGCGTTGATGTTTGCTGTATTTACACGCCTCTCATTTGACTCTGAGCTGAGCAAGGGAGCAGCACAGACAATAATAATCTCTCTCTGTGCCTGTCCCAGTGTGCGTTGCTGAATGAGAAGCTTGATTCACTCGTCAAGGCCTTAAGCGAGGAAGCGGAAGCCCAGGTAATAATGCCAATTATAATCAATATGTAATAGTCAAAGCAATCAATGCGGTCTTACATGCTGATTAAAATCACAATACAACCGGAACAATTGACATCGAGAAACAAAATGTTACTTCAGGCTCCTGGAAAAGGTGATAAATGATGACTAACACAAACATTTTTTTAAAGGAGCTGTTTGTAAGTTTTGTTATTGATACATAGCATAAATGCAAAAATGAAGCTCTTGGCAAAACTGGTAGGTAAACAGCTGTTAAAGCTAACGTTAGCTATGTAGCAATAGCAACACTTACAAAGGATAGCAGTCAATATAATGACAAAGCAAGTTAAACTGATAGAACACTGTATGTATATATCACATTTGTTTAAAGTGCAGTCTATGTTTAATATGATGCTATTTGTTTGTTTCTTTATTTACTATAGAATTGACAGATATTATTTATGGAAGTGGTGCCGAACATATTTTTTTTCTCCATAAAACTTACATTTCTCTCACCTTTGCCGCCTCCTTGTTAAATGTGAGGTGGTTTTATTTCTTCAAGCCTCTAAAAATATTCAGAATAAAAAACCTTTATAGGGTAAAAATCTATTTAATCCAATCATTTTTTTTAAAGCTTTGGTTTTTCCCTCCATGTGTGTGCATGAATACATTTTTTTGCTCTTTATTCATTAATGTATGTAACTCGATGCTTTTAGCTCAGAGAGGAAATAAAGTTTTCCTCTTCAGTTTAAACATAAGACAGTTTTTAAATCCTCATGATTTTCCTCCTGCTCAATAAAAGGAAAGAGGTGAACTTTAGCTTTGAATCAAACATCTATGTATATTTTATATTTGATAAATAAAATATGGATAACTTCATTATCCAACATCTGATAAATTGATATTAAATGCTGCTTTCCGTTGTGAGAAATAAGAGGAAGACAAGATATCACACCAGTAAAGGGCTCCACAGGGCAGGAAGATTAAAAATGTATAAATGAGGAGACATTTTCTGGTTAAATATTGCTGCTTTGGTGATGCTGCAGGGTTCCCACTGCTCTTATAAGTGAAAGAAATCTTACGAGGAAGTCACTTAACGGGACAAAAAAGGTCACTTAACAGGATTATAGCAGAGGATATTTTACAGATATTGTTCTGCAGTGAAGAAGAAGACATTTTCCCTTTTATCTACCTTCATCCAGGTGGTGCCAGCAGGTTCAGTGCCCAGCCAGGAGAGCGGAGGCTCCAGCCCCGGTGAAAGTGGCGGTGAGTCGGGTTCAGAGGGCAAAACATACCGGTCCAAGGAGCAGCTGATGCTCAGGGCCAACAGCCTGAAGAAAGCCCTGAGGCAGATCATCGAACAGGCTGAGAAAGGTAAGAGGAAAGCCGTTTGACCTTGGTGTCATTTTATATAAAGCATCAAATCGGGCTTATTGCGTTAACATGATTGTGCTGTGGGAAGATCACCGATCATTCGCCGTCATCATTTCAGTGGTGGACGAACAGAACCGACACACGCAGGTCCAGAGGATGTCGTCCTCGTCCTCCATCAAAAGAGAAAACAGTGAGGAGCTGAAGGATGCTGAGCCACGTAAGTGTCCCTTTCATTCAGTCTCAGCAGGGATGTGAAGTGAAGGGACAAAATCCAAAATGCTATTTGTACATTTTGGGAAAAACACTGTCGGTATTTTAAAAACCCAAACCTCTGTATTTTGTCAGAAAAGGTTTGAAGATTGAAGAATAACCCGTGGAGAACAAACAAACTGTTTTTGTTTTTGGGCATTTTATAAGACATTTGTTTCATCAGACCAATTTTCAATTGGAAGACACTTCACTTACCCATCATGCCTCCTTCCAGGTCCAGGAGGTTTAAGTCCCACCTCGCCCATCGTCCTGGAGAAACCAGAGAGCCTCAACACCGTCACCTTCAACGAGGACTCTGTGTAAGTCTGTGTGTACACTCGTCTGCTCCTCTATTAATGCTCTATGATGTTCGAATGAATAATCCATATTGTACGTATCTGCAGACAATGTTCAGAGAAGTGTGTGATGAACAATTACTTTGGCATCGGCCTGGACGCCAAGATTTCCCTGGAGTTCAACAACAAGAGAGATGAACACCCCAAGAAATGCAGGTACGAAGACACACACACACACACACACACACACACACACACACACACACACACACACAGAAAATTACACTGAGAAGTTCTGTTTAATTTTGTGATTCAACAACTCTCGTGAGAAAGAATACCTAATATTAATGCCTGTTTTTTTTTATTCACCTAAGATCAGCATAGTTAGAAAACACATTTAACACATATTTATCTCCTCTGTTCATATTTATCTCAGTACTGCAGTTTCTGTTTGACTTAAATCTGTTTAAATATATATATAACGAATCAGCCCATAACATTCCCAATAATGCTGGTGATTTTTGAAGCTTTTTGAGTGTAAAATGAAGAGAGCAGGCTGCTGGTAACTAGCGATGCTTTGGTAATGAATGGATAGAAGAGAGTAAATAACATTTAAAGGCAACGCAGAGCAAGTTTACAACAAGCCCTAAAAGGCATTAAGACGACATATAAGAACGACACAAGATGATATAAACATAGAAGATAAAAATAAGATAAAAGACATATTAAACAGGAGAATATAGGAAGTGAGATTTGAATAAAATGACAGATATTGGAGAAAGAGTGATGACTGAAAACGAAGCTCGTTTAGTCAGAAGAAATAACCCCAGACATCTGAGACAGTGTTACGTGACTCACTCAACAGTTTAATCATCAGAACAAAAGATCAACAACCGTGTTACAACATATCTGATTCTCTGATGTAAAAATAAAAAAAAGAAAAGAGAGAGAGAGTCTAAGGTACGAGCTTTGTGTTCATACAATTTCTAAATTAATGAGACAATTATAGCATTGTGTTTTGTTTCTCCATGGCAACAGTGCCTGAGGCTTATGGGTATTGTAATATTTAGATCTATCCATCTATACAGCAAAAACCTGTCGTTACAAGTTCGTACATTATCTGGGAGACTCTTATGTTTCTGTCTTAAGTAAAAATTAAAGATGTTTATTTCATATAAAGAAAACACTGAAAGAGTCAGTCACCAGCTGCAGTGACTCAGCTCCACCTTATTTATTGATGTTGTTCTCTGATCCATAAAGTTTTAATCTAATGAAACAAAAACAGCGTTGACTGGTTCCTCCCTCCCGTCTCCTCCTGCAGTAGTCGCACCAAAAACATGATGTGGTACGGGGTACTGGGAACCAAAGAGCTGGTCCAGAAGACGTACAAGAACCTGGAGCAGAGAGTTCAGCTGGAGGTGAGAGACACGCACACACACACACACACACACACACACACACACACACACTGATTTCTCTGAACAAATGAGGAACAGAATGTAGCTGCTTGTGTTGTGGGAAACAAATAGCCATCAGCTGTTTTCCTCTCACATCCTGAACGTATTTTTTTCTTACTTCCTGTCTTCAGTGTGACGGCGTTCCCATGTCTCTGCCGAGTCTGCAGGGCTTGGCTGTGCTCAACATCCCCAGTTACGCAGGTGGTATCAACTTCTGGGGAGGGACCAAGGAGGACAATGTGAGTGTTCAGGAGATTGATCCACACATTTAAAAAAAAAAAACATGCCATCGAGCACATTGGAAGTGATGTGGCTGATGTTCTTCGCTCTCATCTTTCACGTTACGTTCAGAACTTCGGGGCTCCGTCGTTTGATGATAAGAAGTTGGAGGTGGTGGCTGTGTTCGGCAGCATGCAGATGGCCGTGTCCCGAGTCATCAACCTGCAGCACCACCGCATTGCGCAGGTAACACACACGTCCTCGCATGCATACAGCTACAGTCGGTTTTATTAAAACATTTCACAAGTTCCTCCCCCTCCTGCAAAGAGACATTTGTATTTTGAGACTCGCGTCTCTTTGCAACAAAAGTCTGAGTAAAAGAAATTATTATTTACTTATTTTTCATTTATTGACGTCTTAAAAAGCATTAAAATCAGAACCCGGAGAAGATACTTGGATGCACCAGTATTTATTTATTCTAAACTTGAAGTAAATGACAAACAATCGTTTCCCTTTCAGTCACAAAGACACGGTATGGGGACTGCAGCTTAATAGACGTTGCGTTAAAGCAGAACGTCACAATGGGGAAACGGGAACTTTACAACTTAGAAAAAGGTTTCGGGGGATGGAATAGAAGAAATATAAGTTGATTGATTGTGACGGACTGGGTTGCAAACCTCAGATAATCAGTTCTGTTGCTTTACTGGAAATAAGCTCCAGTGCACTTTGCTGACTCTGAGCCTGCAGAGGAGTCACATGGTTCAGATATACCAACTCTGAAATGTCCAACAGCAGAGGACACGGGAGGTCAAGCAGGGAATAGCTGTTTAAAAAAAAAAAGGACTCTGTGAGAAAAAACAAGGCGTCTCATCTGACAAGTGCTGTTTTCCACTCTGCTGCGTCTCAGTGCCGTCAGGTGAAGATCACCATCCTGGGGGAGGAGGGGGTTCCCGTGCAGGTGGACGGAGAGGCTTGGATCCAGCCGCCCGGCATCGTCAAAATCATCCACAAGAACCGGGCACAGATGCTCACCAGAGACAGGGTAATGTCCAACTAAAAATTGATTTTTACAGCATAGAAATGTGTGTGTGGGAACTGTGTGTCACTACATTTGCATGTGCATATGTATAAGTCTGTTATATGCATATGAAAAACAACAGTCCTGGCTCAAAACACTCTTCCTTTCATAAATATTGCAGCTGAAAATCCACTCCCAGGCTCCAGCTCTCTGCCCGTGTTGTTGACTCTTTCTATTCTGGGGATTTCTAGAATCACACTCGAACCCGCTGTGTTTGTTCTCTCTCTTCACTCTGCTCAAACCTTTTGAGAGCTCTCCTGAGCCGAGCACATTTGGGCAGTTTGTTTCCATGGTTTCCCTCCTTAAGTACCACAGAGAGACGAGATGTTGGCTCACCGGTTTTATCCTCCTCAGAAGAGGCTTTTATTTACTCAAATAGTGACAGTACAGTTTCATCCTGGTTGAGATTGTTGACAAGTTATTAAATAAAATTTGTACATTCCTTCATCCCATCAGATTTACAGATTAAAAATAGTTTTTTTCTCTTGTATCTCAGTCCACATGTGTTTACTGGAAACCTTTCTACCTTGAGTATTCTTTATATGTCTACACAAACACATAAAATGTGTCATGTTGCCCTTGAATTTGGTTTCTCTAGCAAGTGACTCATGCCTAAAACTAAGACCCTGTCTCTGTGCGTCCAGGCCTTTGAGAGCACGCTGAAGTCGTGGGAGGACAAGAGGAAGATCGACAGCTACCGTGCCACCAGGCCCCGCCTAAACTCCCAGCAGTCCATGGAGTACCTGACTGAGGAGGAGTGCGCTCAGGTTCAGCAGCTGGGCATGGTGGCCGACTCCCTCATCAACAAGTAAGAAGCTGGACACGGTGAAGTTTGAAGTCTTGTTCAAAGAGGCAATCCTAACTGTGCCCAAACTTTTGCATGCAACTGTATATCTACCATATATTTAATATATCGTAAAAACTTTCATTTGATGTTAAGCTGTTGGTGAAACTCGATACTCCCTCTACATGTTTCACAATAAAAGCCTACCAGAAAAGGGAGGGATTATGTGCTGGAATGCTCTTCTGTTGACGGTAGCTTAACACACAATGAAAGGAATGACAAAGCAGACGTGGTTGGAGTGTAATTACTGAATGAGAATAGTATTTTATTTAAAAAAGAGAAGCTAAATCCAGCTGAGTTTAGATATGACATCACTCTGTTGTTACTGTCAATATATTTCAAACACATTAAAACAGGAAGAGATTAGAAAAAAGGGAGATGTTTTACTGAAATATTGTAAAATTATACAGTATATAAAATCCATTAAAATTGGCATAAAGAAAGAATTAGACTAAAGAGAGACAAAGGATCATTTAGTTGTTTTGTTACAGCAACCAGGAAGTTATTTTGCATAAAGGCCTCTCTCTCATTAAAATCTATTTCAAATGCTTGATATGAGGATTTACAGTAACTCACTTCTACTATTACAGTTGTACACACGCAGTGTATTAAAGCAAACTTCCCCTTTGATGATCAGCATCTGAAGATGTCAAAAGGGAATTTTGCTCCACATTTTGGGATTATTTTATCCCACTGCAATCAGCTCGCTTATTTGCAAAGTTTTTCACTGCTGCACCGATGAGTCATTTTATTTCTCTTTTTGAACACTTCCAAACCGTTTGTGTCCCTCTGAAGTCTTCTCAGCTCGTCTCAGCTTGTCTGCTTTTATTATGATCTTTTCAATCATGTCTGCAAAACTAAATTCCCCTTTCAGGATGATAAGTATTTTAATTACATGTGTAAACTTATCTCAGAAGTTGAAGAATAATCATAAAGGGGGTTTTCTTGTGGTCGGGGAAAGTAAATGGAAAGAGATTTGATGTGGGGAATTTGAGAGCACAATAAAAAGTATGCGTGGTGTAATTTCCACCCTTTGATATTTCATAAAAAGACTCGATGTGGAGATGTTTGGCGATGTTACATAAATGATATGAGATGGATTTATTTTCTCACCTTAAAGTGGTTTAGGTTTTTCAGAATTTCTTCAAATTGACTTTATTAGTTGACATTACATCCCTGTTTTTATAATAAAGCTGTTGCAGTTGTGAAGTTTTGTCACAATTTTGAATAATTTTGGAGTTGAAATCCAAACATCTACATCTACTGAACCAGCAGGAGGTACCGTAGACGGAGAAAGGAATCGGGCTTTTGTCCCATCAATAGGCAGAGATAACTACTTGGAATAATCTCCATAATTATGCCCTTTCAGCTTGTTGAAATAATAATTATAGTGCTTTCAAGTCTATGATTTCCTCCCTCATCCTCCCCAGGATTCGCGAGGCAGCCAAGACCCACAAGCTGGTGGAGCAGGAGTTGGCTCACGCCGTCAACGCCACCGCCCTGGTGCTCACTGAGGCCAAACTGTCCAGCCCTGAGGTAAGACACTGAGGAGGAAAGGGTGACAGACGGGACAGACAAATGGGCTGATTTGACTGAGGAAATGGAGAATGCAGATTTTCAGCAGTACGCTTGTCAGTTTTTACAGGCAGTTCATTTTGTGGCCTGTTAATCTGAAATGCATCGGTGACATCACCTCAAGGACAGAGCAGACTCTCCTGTCTGACGCTATGGAGGCTCAACAGTGTTCAAAATTAAATGTAAAGAAGAAATATATAATATAACAATGAAATCGCTAACTATTATTAACTGTTATTTCATCCTACTGCTTTTCAATGTAACTGATTTTTTTACTGCAGGTCATTTTTTATTTCCAAGGTGATTTTTATTTTCCCAGTCTGCTTTAATTTCACGACGCTGTTTTTCCCAGTCAGCAGTTTTCAACCACTTTACAAAAAGTGTCAGTGTTAAATAAACAATTGTGGGACTGCCTGTTTTGGGGGCTGAATAAGCAGAGTCACATAACTGTCTCTCCTGTTTGTCTTGTTTGACAAGGGCTTGGGTAGCTTAAGCAGCGAAAACAGTCGTTAGGAAAAAATGATGTGAAATAAAAACACTTTGGAAAAAAGAGAAAAAGACACAAAACATTTTATAATAATGAGGTACATTTAAAAAAAAAAAGAGTTTATTTAGATATTTCACAGTTTCATGGTTATATGTATCTTGTCTGTATATGATTATTCATTTCAGGACTTGGTTATCTTTGTCTTTGTTTGAGAATAAATTCACTGAGTTGCAGTATTTAGTCATCTTTCTTTGAACTGCAGAATCCAGTCTATTGAAAGGCCGGATATTCATAAAGTTTTTTGTTTTGTTTTGTTTTGATTTTTTTTTTTTGACATATTCTAAATTTTGGATATTTTTTTTTTTTGTAAACTGTCACATCTAAACGTTTGTGTTGTTGTTGTAAAATCATTGCTGCAATATGTTGCACACTGACTGCAATAAATGAAGTGGTACATCATCTGAATCCTTAGCTTTGGGCCATTTATTGTACATTTTGTTTTTGGACACTTTCACTTATATGATGAAAAATCCTCATTTTGTTCATTTCCAGTGTCTGAGTCGCAGCACAGCGGTGGAAATTGTCAACAGCAGCAAAGTTCTCCAGGCTGAGACCAAGATGCTGCTCGATGGAAAACTACTGGTACAGCTCTGCAATTTCATCCACGTCTTCTCTCAGTTGTTTCCTTTGTTTCCATTGTCTATTTTCTCTCTCTCTCTCTCTGTCTTTCTCTCTCTCTCTCTCTCTGTCTCTCTCTGTCTCTCTGTCTCTCTCTCTCTCTCTCTCCCCCTCTCTCCCCATCTCTCCATCTTTGCTGAAGCCATTCAAGCCTTGAAGTCTCACATTTCAGTTTCTGTTGTCTATTGTCTTTGGTTAGTTTTTGTTTGCTATAGCTTTGTTTACCCAGTAGAGAAATTTACATTTTTTAACATTGGCACTTTGTGCAGAAGAGCAAATATAATGGCAACATTACTGCAAACCATCACATACTTTCCTGCTGCTCTTATCTGCTGTTATGCGCTCTTCTTTTTCATCTTCTTTACTCTTTTCAGACTTTAGTAATTGGGCTAAACGTTTACTGCTTTTATCTTCTGTGCCTCTTCAACACTGGATGTCATTTTGCTTCCCTAAACTTGACATGAGAGAGACAAGATTAAATGATTAGACACAGGGTGCATTAGCATAATATGCAAATTACCTTTAGTTTGAAAGAATTTGCAATACGACTGTTGACAGATAATGAAAAGATGTTCTCTGTTTACAAATCTTTCAGCTTGCATATTATATTACATATCTATTTATGCTTATAAACCTTTCAAGAACTTTGGACATTATCAAACCAAAACCCTTCCTCCTCCTCCTCCTCCTCCTCCTCAGTCGGATTCTCCACAGGAAGAGGAGCTGCGGTCGACTCTGAACAGCCTCAGTGCCGAGCTCCACAAGCTGGACGACATCCACTGGATTTGTCCGCTCATGCAGTGCTCTGAAGAGGTGGGGAGACAAACTGCATGTCTCTGTTTGTGTATGTGTTTGAGAGAGAATCCACTGTATTATCACAGTCTATCCAACAACCAACACACTGCCAGTGTCACCTCTGCTGCTATGTCCTAACTGATGACTCAATTTCCACAATCTCTGCACCTTTCGTAGGACTCGGTGAGAGGCAGCAGTAAGAGCAGCAGCAGTATGAAGCTGAAGATCATACCCAAGGTGAAGAAGGAAAGAGAGAAGCTCCACAAGCAGAAGTCCAACAGCTCTCTCTCAGGTAAAAGATCAGGACAGCATTGGATATGCAATCATGCTTCAAAGCCACAGTATGTTTGTCAGTGTAGGAATGGTACAAACAGAACCATATTAGTTCTCTTTGTCCAGAAAGGGAAACTATTTTCCAATTGTAGGAATGAACTGATCCAATTTGCTGGATCGGGATCATAGTGATTGATATTGGCTGTTTAGAGCATGACCTAGTGATCATGTATTGTAATCATGTCAGCTGTCAGAAACTACTCAGTGTGTTGTGCAACCCTGCAAGTTCAGCCGTAACTACAGCAGGATTGGGATTTGGCCCAATCCAGGCAGTTATTAACAGCTACATAGAGCCTAATCCATTTTTGATTATTTGTGTTGTCAGTTACAAACTCACTGTGTTTGACACTATAATCTAAAACAGGAAGTAATGATCTCGACGATCTCTGAAAGTGCACCTACTCTAAAAAAGGAAGTAGACAGCCATCTTGTTGTTAATCTATTCATTTTGGAGAGACTTTGGCATCTTTTTTTGGTATATTGGTAATATTTATCTATTTATCGTTGTTAAGAAAGGAACACAGGCTGACATTTTTATTTCATTTTTCTCTCTGTCCTGCAGGAACTTGGGAGATCAAAGGTGGGGCCAGTGATGCAGATTGCTCGGGCAATTGAAGTCATGCATGAGGTGCTTTATTACCACCCCGATTACCCTGCAAACCAGGGGTGAGGAACACCCCACCTGTTCTCCTCCCCTCTAACCATGATGCCCAGTGGCTTGACAGAGATGTGAGGAAGAAAAGGAAAACCATCTTCCCAACTTTTATGCCATTTCCTCCCTGTTTTACTTCTTTGTTCTCTTTTTTTCGCAAACAGGGAGGAATTTTTTTTCTTGTTTTTATCTAGTTTTTTCTGAAGGGGCTTGGCTTTGCATCGCATCGCTTTACCATCGGCGTTGTGCTTTTGGTTCTGTTAACCTGCTTGAGCTAGGAAGTGGGCGTGGCTAGCAGCAAATCAAACAGAGGACAAGGGAGACGTGGAAGGACGGCGTTCTCCTCGCAAACTTTTTTTTTTTTTTTTTTTTTGACAAAGAAATGTGTTTACGTGGTGCTCTCCTTGCATGTCGAGTGCGGCCATCTTATTTTATATCTATTATTATAAGTTACGGTTGTTTAATTTTTTTCTCTCTAACTTTAATTGTTTTATTTCTGAACTTATCCTTTAGACTTTGATTTTTCTCGAGACTATCTAAGAGTATTTATTTGTTGTTGCTACTGCCATGAGAACTCCAACGGCAACAAATCAACAAAATGAACAAACTGAAACATCTCAACCTTATGTCTACTGAACTGGAGAATATCTTAAATGTTGCAAAAAATATACTGAGGAATGTACTTGTGTGGACTTGTATTAACCTGTGAATAATGATAATGTTAAACGATAAATCATATACTGTATGATTTCACAAAGGTTCTATTGTTGTGGTTCTAAAGTGGTTCTTAATAGGCTGTTGTGTGACTAATGTGGTCCAAGGCTATGCAGCCGTGCTGCAAAAAATAATGTTCTTTATGATGAGTCATTTCATCTAGATTTCAGCCTCATGAAAAGATCCGTCTGTGGGATTTAAAGTACGGTACATCACTTAGTTGTTATCAAGGTCTAAAATGTGACTTGTGTGGGAGTCAAAAAATCTTTTCCGACTGTGCTTTTTTTTTTTCACTTCTTTTTTTGAGGATCATTTCAAGGTACAGCGCTAGATGAAATGACTCAATAAGTTAAGGTATTTTTGGCAATGTGTGGTGAGGGTGTTTACAGAAGGAGGAAGCATCAAGGACACGTTGACAAAACATTACAGCTACTCAGCGTATTACTCCTACTTTGCCATACTTTTGATTGTATATGTAATATAAGAATAAGAGTCAGTGGACATTTGATTTTTGCCTTGTCTGTGGTTAAAAGCTATTATTATCATTACTGTTATTACAAATATATATATCTATTTTTTTGTATATCTTATTTTCCCAATGGTAATCTGTGAAGCTGTTCTGGCTTTGCTGCTTCCCCCTTTGAGAAACTCCTCGGCCACTGTGCATATAATTGAAGCCAATTAACGCTGTTCTGTGTGTCCCTGCATGCATACTTAGCCTTCCTTCGCCTCACAGTGCGGACTGAAGTTGCCTCATAACAGTGAATTTTAGCTCGTTTGTTCCAGCCGGTGGCATTTGTGAGTATTTATTTTTAGTTTGTTTTAACCTGCTTCTCGGTCCAGGTTGTTGGGGTTTAACTGCAACAGACCACTGGAGAAACATGTAACTGAAACGTTTAAACTTCACGAGAGTGTTTTGATTTACACCGTTTCTTCCCACACAGTTCTCCAAGCAGATTACAACAAACTCAACTACTTCATATATCTGAATCTTAATTGCCCTAGCTACGGCTAAGACAAGTACGAGAATGTGCCACTGTTTTGACACGGCTAAAATACTGACGTTTACGAGTTCTAGAGACAATTTCTACCCAGGTTTTACAGTAATGATCCTTTATGGAATACACCAGTATTTGGGGAAATTCACTTTTTGCTGTATTACGTCAAGATGGACAAGAAGATATCTTTTTCATCTTTGTGCACTCAGTAAAGAGGTAGAAAGAGGAAGCTCTGAGATGCGATTAGCTTAGCAACAAATAAAAAAATAAAACAAACAAACAAACAAACAGAAAAAAACTGAAATAATTGGGAAACGTTTTCAAATTGGTTTTTGGATTTTCTTTTACTACAGGTGATAAAATGTGTGTGTATATATATATATATATATATATATACGGTAAAAAAAGAAAAATGTTTTATTGGAAGGTACTTTTGATGAAGATAGGCTAGCTGATTCCTTTGCTTTCAGTGCTTTGTCATAAGCTAAACTAAACAGGTCACGAAGCTAACTGTGTACTGAACGGACAGAGATGAATTATAGATACTTCTATCTAGCGCTAACACAGCAAAAATGTGGATTATTGTCAGCATTATTTTAAAAGTTTTAATTGTTAAGATGTAATGAAGTATTGTTTACCAGTCAAGTCTAGACTTGAGTCAGATAGAAGCTACAAATGTTTGTAAGCTGTGCGGAGTGCTAATGGTGGAGTTCGTTCCATCATCTAACGGTCGGTATGAACTATGAAGAACCACAGAGAAGTATTTTGTTTTATACACAACTTGCCTAAAGTTGATTTTTCATGAGCAACTCCAACACTAACATATCAACATCATCACAAATACACTTTGACCTAGTTCTGGTCAAGATGGACAAAGTTATTTGGAGCTTTAAATTGAACATTACAACCAAGAGTGAGGCTGTAAACATGTAAAGGATCATTTCTGTGCTTCTTCCCATTCACTGAAAGGGTTGGTTCTTAATTTTCTCAGTTATTTACACGTTTATGGAACTAACCCGAGCTAACTCTTGATAGGGCGGAGTTACTGTGAGGCGTTGTAGATGTTCAGATCTGGTAGGATTGTGTTACTGTATCCATAGTGTGCCAGCTATACGCTCTACACCTTAGAGGCTTTAGTAGTGTCGTGCCAAGTTTGTACTGAGTTCAGTGGGTTATGAGAAATGTGTGTGTGTGTGTGTAAGGGTGTGAGAATGCGTGAGCTAATTTGCGCTTCAGTTGCGAAAGTTGTTGTATGTCGTACATTTCAAAGTTTACTGTATCTTGCCTTGCACTTTACGAAGAAGCAAACTTAATGGGGGGAAAAAAAGACATTTTTGTGTATGTGTGCGTGTGTTTAAGAGTTCGAGTGGTTAAGAGTGATTTGTTTTTTTAAATTGATTTAATGACACAATATTTTATTTATGAGAAATGTATACGGACAAAAGTGTGTTGATAAAATGTAATATATCTAACCAAACATAAAAGAATGATAAATATATTGAGATGTATACACAAATGTTTATTACATCAGTGGTTGTACAATTACTCTCACAGCAGCTTGAGACCTCCCATTTAACACCGATGTTCTTATATGTGATTAATGTGTCATTCCACTGCCACAGCACTGTCTTTGAAATGTCTTTCCAATGTTACACCAATTGGTATTGAAATAGTTTTCTTAAAAAAAATTTACCAATGTTAAAGATATTCTAACCTTAAGCCAAAGTTCTAGAAATTCTCCAGTGTTATTACAGACTATTAACGAATCATTTACACAGAAAAGATGTCATGTACAGCCTGTGTTTATTCAATATTTGGGTGAAATTTTTGTGTATTACTTTTGATCTGATTAGTGTTCGTTGTGCTGTAAATGAACACAAAGGTGTTTTGGGGAACACACCTTTGTGGAAGCCATTTTGGGATGAAAAACTAGTTGCCTATGTTTAATGGTCTTTTAACCAATGATTTCATAGTTTGTTTGGTTTGGTTTATGTCACTTTTTTTGTTTGTGTAATTTTTTTTTTTTCAAGCAGCAAGAATGGACTGAAACTCTTCCAAGGAGTTTCAGCTGAGTTGAGAAGCTGAGAAGAAAATTGACAGCTGAGAAATGATTCCAAACACTCTACCATGTTTGTGCAACAGTTTTCCATAAGTCAACATTAGTGAATGCACCCCCCCGATCTGAACAGCCTATATATCGAGACTGTGTGCGCAATGCTGGAAGCCAGACTAGATGTTGCACGACCTTGTACGTTGCGAGGTGTTTTATTGTGTTATCGTGTGCAGTGTGTAACAAAGACAAAGTCAGCGCAACCCTTTGGAGATTAAATGAATTATTGAAGTGTGAAGCTGGTGTCATGTGTTCATACTTAAAAACCTCAGGATACATTTAACTCTGTCTGTGTTGTTAAGTCAATTTCAAGTACTGATATTTTGCTTTTTGTTGCTCATCACTTTTTGTTTACCTTGTGCATGGAGAGAATACTGTATGTAAAGGCCTCAGTATGCTTCAAATGAACTTGGTTGCACCATGTGTCGTCTGACTGCATCTAATGGTGAAAGTGTTTAAAGTGGTTTTTGAATAGCCACACTCGAAGGTTGCCTCTTCAATCTCACTCAGAGTTTTTTTTTTTCTGCAGATTTTTGTAGTCTTGGCTAAATGACTCTCCCCAAATCTCAGAAAACGCAGCAGCAGATTTACAAGGAGGTGTTGATAAACTTGACCCCACACTAGAAATGTACATGGTTACGTTCTTTCCTGAAAACATATTCAAACTTTAAATAAAGTGACGTATTAACAGTCCCATGAATTAAATGTACAACCACTTTTAGCCTGTTTTAAAATCCTGGCCAGTCTTCGCTGTTGCTGCCGGTTGGTGTGAGATGCATTCTGGCAGAGCTGGCCCAAGCCTTTATGGGGCCCTACGCAGAATTTGATTAGGCCAAGGGCGTAGGATTGGTCTCAACATTTGTAGGGATCTGTCTGTGTAAGTTTTCATTCGTCCAGGTCATAGTTATCTCTTTCTCAGATTAAATCGAAGGCTACTGGACTTGTATTTGTCTGTGGAAGACGTTTCGCCTCTTATCCAAGCGGCTTCATCACGACAGTCGTTAGGGACAACATAACAACAACATAACCTCAGACGACTCTCAACGATCGTCATCCACCAGGGGCTCACCTGACCCTAACGACTGTCGT
>NW_019525237.1:4002-6621 GCF_002814215.2 Seriola lalandi dorsalis | reverse complement strand
TGGTGGACCCACCCACAAGAGGTTAAATACCTGGGTCCTACTCCACTTTCTTGGTCAGACTAGTGCGGACTAGAGAGACCAATACATAAGAACTGATGAAGCCGCTTGGATAAGAGGCGAAACGTCTTCCACAGACAAATACAAGTCCAGTTGCCTTCGATTTAATCTGAGAAAGAGATTTGTAGGGATGCAACAACCCCGCCACCCCACAAAGAGATTGACTTTTTCATGCTGCCAACCAAATGGTTTATTAACACGTAAGATATGAATTTACACTGAGAAATGCCTATACTCAAATATAATATATATGTATGTGTTAAATCTACATATGAAGCCTTAAAAGTGATCAGAAGTGTTTTAAAATAGATCCTAAAAGACCCAGGTAGCCATTATAAGGAGGATAAAATTGGTGTAATACGATCAAATTATTGGGAACCAGTTCAGAGTCGAGCTGCAGCATTTTGTATGAGTTGAAGGGAATAAAGAGATTTTTAGGAGAGATGTGTGTGTATATAGGGAGTTGCAATAGTCAAGATGTGATGAGATGAATGCATGAATAACCTTCTCCAGATCAGTGAATGACGGAAATGATTCGATTTTGGCAATATTCCGCAACTGATAAAAACATGATCGGACAATGCTTTTTAAAAAAGGATGGGACCTAAGGTTTAACCCTGGGACAAGCTGCAGTGGATAGGAGCCAGGGAAGACACCGCATCTCCTATACAAAGTTAAAAGATTGTAAAAGATTTAAAAAGTCCCCAGCTAAAATATTGTTTTACCAACATACACAATTGTTAAAATGTCCAAGAATGATAACACAGTCATATTTTTAACATGGTCAATGACAAGATTTCAGAGAATTAAGTGACAAAGCAGCTGTTTGAAGAGGGCGGTAAGGAGAAATTCCCACAAGGTACTGTACAGCAGGTAAAGTTATCCATATGAATGGGAGATGATAGTCCGTGGTGCGAACCGGCGGGTTGGATCTCCATGTCCAGGGTGAAGTGTGGCTTAGAATGGCGAGTTTTGAGAGCAGAATGGCCAGGCTTGTCTGGAGCGGTGGACAGGTGATGATGCAGACGGTGGGGACACAGATGACAGCTTGGAAGTACACCCCCGACATATGGGCTAAAAACATCAAAACATAACATAGTATAGTATAGCATAAGAAAATCAAAAAACGACATAGTATAGTATGGCTAAAAAGTGAAAATAGTGACATACTATAGTGAGGCAAAGAACAACATAGTATAGTATGGCATAAAAAGTGAAAAATTGACATAGTATAGTATGACCTAAAAACATTAAAAAACGACATAGTATAGTATGGCAAAAAAGTAAAAAAAACAACATAGAAAAGTATGGCTAAAAGGTGAAAATAACGACATAATACAATGAGACATAGCACAATATAGTATAGAATGGCATAAAAAGTGAAAAAACGACATAGTATAGTAAGACCCAAAAATGTCAAAAAACGACATAGTATAGTATGGCAAAAAAGTCAAAAAAAACGACATAGTATAGTATGGCAAAAAAGTAAAAAAAACGACATAGTATATTGAGGCAAAGAACAACATAGTATAGTATGGAATAAAAAGTGTCAAAATGGCATGGTATGGTAAGACCCAAAAATGTCAAAAAACGACATAGTATAGTATGGCAAAAAAGTCAAAAAAACAACATAGTATAGTATGGCAAAAAAGTAAAAAAAACGACATAGAAAAGTATGGCTAAAAGGTGAAAATAACGACATAGTACAATGAAGCATTGAACAACATATTATAGCATGGCATAAAAAGTGAAAAATTGACTTAGTATAGTAAGACCCAAAAATGTCAAAAAAACCGCATAGTATAGTATGGCAAAAAAGTCAAAAAAACGACATAGTATAGTATGGCAAAAAAGTCAAAAAAACGACATAGTAAAGTATGGCTAAAAAGTGAAAATAACGACATAATACAATGAGGCATAGCACAATATAGTATAGAATGGCATAAAAAGTGAAAAAACGACATAGTATAGTAAGACCCAAAAATGTCAAAAAACGACATAGTATAGTATGGCAAAAAAGTCAAAAAAAACGACATATTATAGTGAGGCAAAGAACAACATAGTATAGTATGGCATAAAAAGTGTCAAAATGGCATGGTATAGTAAGACCCAAAAATGCCAAAAAACGACATAGTATAGTATGGCAAAAAAGTCAAAAAAACGACATAGTATAGTATGGCAAAAAAGTCAAAAAAACGACATAGTATAGTATGGCTAAAAAGTGAAAATAACGACATAGTATAGTGAGGCAAAGACCAACATAGTATAGTAAGACCCAAAAATGTCAAAAAACGACATAGTATAGTATGGCAAAAAAGTAAAAAAAACGACATATTATAGTGAGGCAAAGAACAACATATGGCATAAAAAGTGTCAAAATGGCATGGTATAGTAAGACCCAAAAATGCCAAAAAACGACATAGTATAGTATGGCAAAAAAGTCAAAAAAACGACATAGTATAGTGAAGCAAAGAACAACATAGTATAGAATGGCATAAAAAGTGTCAAAATGGCATGGTATAGTAAGACCCAAAAATGCCAAAAAACGACATAGTATAGTAT
>NW_019525237.1:2751-3982 GCF_002814215.2 Seriola lalandi dorsalis | reverse complement strand
TATAGTATGGCTAAAAAGTGAAAATAACGACATAGTATAGTGAGGCAAAGACCAACATAGTATAGTAAGACCCAAAAATGTCAAAAAACGACATAGTATAGTATGGCAAAAAAGTCAAAAAAACGACATAGAAAAGTATGGCTAAAAGGTGAAAATAACGACATAATACAATGAGGCATAGCACAATATAGTATAGAATGGCTAAAAAGTGAAAATAACGACATAGTATAGTGAGGCAAAGACCAACATAGTATAGTAAGACCCAAAAATGTCAAAAAACGACATAGTATAGTATGGCAAAAAAGTCAAAAAAACGACATAGAAAAGTGAAGCAAAGAACAACATAGTATAGAATGGCATAAAAAGTGTCAAAATGGCATGGTATAGTATGGCAAAAAAGTCAAAAAAACGACATA
Organism: Seriola lalandi dorsalis; assembly: GCF_002814215.2. Classification (NCBI taxonomy): domain Eukaryota; kingdom Metazoa; phylum Chordata; class Actinopteri; order Carangiformes; family Carangidae; genus Seriola; species Seriola lalandi. The sequence goes on along the minus strand of NW_019525237.1, from coordinate 3,566 downwards.
GAAAAGTATGGCTAAAAGGTGAAAATAACGACATAATACAATGAGGCATAGCACAATATAGTATAGAATGGTATAAAAAGTGAAAAAACGACATAGTATAGTAAGACCCAAAAATGTCAAAAAACGACATAGTATAGTATGGCAAAAAAGTCAAAAAAACGACATACAAAAGTATAGCTAAAAGGTGAAAATAACGACATAATACAATGAGGCATAGCACAATATAGTATAGAATGGCATAAAAAGTGAAATAACGACATAGTATAGTAAGACCCAAAATGTCAAAAAACGACATAGTATAGTATGGCAAAAAAGTCAAAAAACGTCATAGAAAAGTATGGCTAAAAGGTGAAAATAACGACATAATACAATGAGGCATAGCACAATATAGTATAGAATGGCATAAAAAGTGTCAAAACGACATAGTATAGTAAGACCCAAAAATGTCAAAAAACGACATAGTATAGTATGGCAAAAAAGTCAAAAAAACGACATAGTATAGTATGGCAAAAAAGTCAAAAAAACGACATAGTATAGTATGGCAAAAAAGTCAAAAAAACGACATAGTAAAGTATGGCTAAAAAGTGAAAATAACGACATAGTATAGTGAGGCAAAGAGCAACATAGTATAGTAAGACCCAAAAATGTCAAAAAACGACATCGTATAGTATGTCAAAAGTCAAAAAAACGACATAGTATAGTATGGCAAAAAAGTCAAAAAAACGACATAGTAAAGTATGTCTAAAAAGTGAAAAAACGACATAGTATAGTAAGACCCAAAAATGTCAAAAAACAACATAGTATAGTATGGCAAA
>NW_019525237.1:0-1137 GCF_002814215.2 Seriola lalandi dorsalis | reverse complement strand
AAAAAAACGACATAGTATAGTATGGCAAAAAAGTCAAAAAAACGACATAGTATAGTATGGCTAAAAAGTGAAAATAACGACATAGTATAGTGAGGCAAAGACCAACATAGTATAGTAAGACCCAAAAATGTCAAAAAACGACATAGTATAGTAAGACCCAAAAATGTCAAAAAACGACATAGTATAGTATGGCAAAAAAGTCAAAAAAACGTCATAGAAAGTATGGCTAAAAGGTGAAAATAACAACATAATACAATGAGGCATAGCACAATATAGTATAGAATGGCATAAAAAGTGTCAAAACGACATAGTATAGTAAGACCCAAAAATGTCAAAAAACGACACAGTATAGTATGGCAAAAAAGTCAAAAAAACGACATAGTAAAGTATGGCTAAAAAGTGAAAATAACGACATAGTATAGTGAGGCAAAGAGCAACATAGTATAGTAAGACCCAAAAATGTCAAAAAACGACATCGTATAGTATGGCAAAAAAGTCAAAAAAACGACATAGTATAGTATGGCAAAAAAGTCAAAAAAAGACATACAAAAGTATGGCTAAAAGGTGAAAATAACGACATAATACAATGAGGCATAGCACAATATAGTATAGAATGGCATAAAAAGTGAAATAACGACATAGTATAGTAAGACCCAAAAATGTCAAAAAACGACATAGTATAGTATGGCAAAAAAGTCAAAAAAACGTCATGGAAAAGTATGGCTAAAAGGTGAAAATAACGACATAATACAATGAGGCATAGCACAATATAGTATAGAATGGCCTAAAAAGTGTCAAAACGACATAGTATAGTAAGACCCAAAAATGTCAAAAAACGACATAGTATAGTATGGCAAAAAAGTTAAAAAAAACGACATAGTATAGTAAGGCAAAAAAGTCAAAAAAACGACATACAAAAGTATGGCTAAAAGGTGAAAATAACGACATAATACAATGAGGCATAGCACAATATAGTATAGAATGGCATAAAAAGTGAAAAAACGACATAGTATAGTAAGACCCAAAAATGTCAAAAAACGACATAGTATAGTAGGCAAAGACCAACATAGTATAGTAAGACCCAAAAATGTCAAAAAACGACATAGTATAGTATGGCAAAAAAGTCAAAAAAACGAC
>NW_019525236.1:383793-385445 GCF_002814215.2 Seriola lalandi dorsalis | reverse complement strand
CCATATGTCCTTTTGTATCCTGACTGCTCAGAGGTGGTCCATGTGCCTGGGTCAGAGAGGCCATTCAAATTGTCTGAATATAAAAAGGAATTAGGGAGGCCATATTGCAGGATCACCTTTTTCATTTGCCTAGAAACACATTTTAAAGGAGGTTAGTGGATCTCAAAACTCAATATTTTTATATATTTTAGATACTGTACTGAAGGATACATCTACAGTATCTACATGATCTGTTTAATTTTTTTGTTTTTACAGCAGTAGATGGTACCTCAGACTCTGATTCTGAAATTGTCATCGCATCAAGGAGCACAGCTGAATTCAATCGAGCTGACACTGTGGTACACCAATTATTTATTTATTTTTTCTAATATCTGTGCATGTATGAATATATTTATTGATTTATGTATGACAACACTGACAGCATTTCATACTGATATATACTGTATACGGTAAGGCAACAGTTGGAGCAGTTTGAATAAATGTATGTGTTTCCTCTTAGGTTTTTGAACCACAAAACCAGAGTACTCCCAAACACAAACCTGAAGATGAGAGGTCTGTACATTTTGGCATCTAGCCTTTGTCAGGGAGTTAAACAGATTTAATGACAGGTCCTTTGTAGTGGTAATCAACCAATAGGGATCTTGGCTGTACAGTATATGTTTACACTCTTAGATGACTATTGTAGGCCTGGAGGACAGTAATAATTAATGTCATAATTTTATCATGTTTCAGAGATGCACCAGGACATTCAGCAAGAATTCAGCCTGGACAGGTAATAGGGCAGACTGTGGGAGCCTGACGTTTCTTACTTTCAGTGTTGTTGTTTCAGACATTTTAATCTGTTTTTTAGATAGTAATATCTGATACCGAGGATATGGATTCCCCTGAAACAAACCCAGCCAAGACTTCTTGTTACAGGTGAGCAAAAATTATAGTGATTCATGTAATTTCAGTTTAATTAATCAGGAAGGAATTCGTATTTTGTAAGATGTTTTAACATGGAAATTGTAATTCCCCAACAGTAAATACACGGACCTGTATGCACCATGTGTTGAGGAAGAGGACGAGGAGGTGGTTGCCGTTAGTGTGGAGAATGCCCAACATACAGCAGTGTAAAATGAACTTCTGACTGTGGCATTCCAGTTTTTTTATTGTGCAATATTGCTGGTATCTGGAATATTCATTAATTAGATCACTTTTTGGTCATTTCAGGGAGGAGACGAAGATTACACTACCTGACATTATGGCAAATCTGTCGCTTCCTATTGATCACAAAAGGGTCAGCAGGTTCAACATATCAAGGGCTAATGTTTGGGATGGAGCAGTCCGAGGTTTCAAGCGTAAAACATATTCTGAAACCTGTGACATGCTGGTCAGATTTACTGATGATGCTGGTGTTTTTGAAGAGGGAATCGACACAGGTGGTCCACGACGAGAATTTTTAACTTTGCTTATGAAACACCTGAAAGACCGGCCCATTTTTGATGGACCAGAAGGACATCGGTACCTGGTCTATAATGCAAATGGTATGCATAGGGTTAGATGTGTACTATACTAATGGTTGGTTAATGATAATTAATATATCACTTGGCATATGCTTTTTGCCTCAGTATCCTAAAGTATATAACGTATTGTATGGTTTAATTTTGCAA
>NW_019525236.1:367373-381166 GCF_002814215.2 Seriola lalandi dorsalis | reverse complement strand
CGTGCTTGTCCTAAAGGTGCAGAACATGTGTGTGTGTGTGTGTGTGTGTGTGTGTGTGTGTGTGTGTGTGTGTATTCATGGGTAGAGATAATGGCACTCAGAGTACATGACAGATGTCTTATTTCATTACACTACAGACAACACCTATACAATCAGTACGATCAGTCTGGCCCTGAGGCAAACACAAGATAATGTTTAAGTCCCTCTTCCCAGTTTTCAACCATATGGACACAATAACATGAACACCTACTCAGATAATGCAGTAAAACCTACAAGAACTACCATCGTTAAAAAGTTTCAAAATGTGCGTAGACTTGTCAGAGAGGTGCGATTTGATTTTAAACCATAGTTTGCAGAGTTTGTGTATTCCATTGAATTAACTTCTAAAGGTTCAAGTTGTTTTGTCCCAATGAAGTGTTTTTATATTAATAATGGATTAAATAATTATGTTTAAAGTGTCAGGGGTCGCTCAGAGAAATATCACCCAACTCTGGTTTCCCTCACCTCCACGGAGTATTTTAATCCCCATAGGTTGTTGTTTTTTGATTTATTGCCCTAGATTTACTGTTTTGGTTTACCCTCACTGTTTCAGGTTACTGATTACTAGTTATACTGGTTAGCCAGTTGTTTCCAACAAACTAGAATTACTGCCTTGTGGCTGTATGCCTCTGCCATTCAGACTAGTTTCGAACTAGGGGAGCTGGCAATAGTGTTTATATATGTAAATCTGAATATTGCTCTCTGAAATCACTTCCTGTTTATAATATGGTGACCACAGATTATTTGAGTGTCTGAATTCGTGTGTAAATGTATTCACTATACAGTATAATGTCCTGTATGTGTACATGGCATGTGCACTGTACACCAGTGGGGAACCCTCAGGGCCTTCTAGGCCTTCAGAGAACGCCAAACATATCAGCATTTTATGTCATAATTAATTTCTTTCATTTAATAATTATTCTCTTCTAATTGTAATTTTATAATTATTCTCTTCTGATAATTTTAGCCCAATTTTCTCTCAAGTTTGTTTCAGACATGAAAGGGTTACTGTCCACTGAAAATAGTTATCCAATCAGATTTTTCTTTGTTTTTTTTTTGTTTTTTTTTTGTTGTCTCTAGGCAGAGTAAAGGTTAACTGGCTCACTCATTGGTTAGGGCTCAATTTATTGTGGGCGGGACCAAAAGTCACTGGCATAGTCTTTCCTTTTTTTTTATTTGGTTATTTTTTCGGGCTTTTTGCTTTTTTTTTTATAGTTACGGTGAGAAAGTGACAAGAAAGTTGGAGAGAGAGAGAGAGAAGGAATGACATGCAGCAAAGGTCGGATTCGCACCTGCACCGCTGCCGTAAGGACCAGGTCTAAACGGTAGCACTCTACCAGGTGAGTCACGAGTCCCGCAGCAGTGGTCTTTGCTGAAGGCTGAGATCCCGACAGCAGGTACAACACGGAGTGAAAGTGATGGATGCGGACTTCGCGTGACAATATTCACAACCTGGAATACTTTAATGGAAAACCCTTTTGATTCTATGAATAACTGAGGAACAGACAGACAACCGGACTTAATAACATCTTCAAAGGTAGGGAATATCCACCGTTTCTCCTTAAAAGATGTCACGATGTGTAGCTAAAGTTTAAGCATTTATGTCTTTGTGTGTGTAGCTACACTGTTTCGTACGAGCTTTAAACTGGTCGCGGGCCGCCGGCGTTTAGACGGTGAACCGTTAGCATCCACAGCTAGCAACATGGATCCGTCTAATCCCCGGGTTGCTGCTGGGTTGGTGATTGTGTGTTTTAAAAACGTATCGTGGGGGGGTGTAGCCGTGGTGTTTGTGGTTTGACAGCTCCATGCTGGGCAGGTGACAGGTGTGTTTACAGGAAAGACGTCACAGCACACTGTGTGACGACAATCAGCCAATGTTTACATCACTGCTGATCAGAGCCGATAAATACCTGCAACTATACTGCAGAGTCCTTTGACCCGGCAGTGAATGCAGTGTTAAAGATGCTATGGTTTTAAGGTCTCAGTATTGTATTTCTAAGTTTTATGTAGAAAATACCAAAAACAACAACATTATTTGCCAAAATACATGTGATTAGTCACAGTAAGTGAAGGGACAGTCATGTTGGGGTGATGATTACTGACAACAGGAAACTAGCTAAAACAGAAACAGGTAAACCAAAGAAAATCAAAAGCTATAGTGTATCCTTTCAGAAATATACAATATGGCTGACACCACAGTTTATGGTATATACAACCTTACATTTATCAGTATACTGTCAGTTTGCTGGGCCGAGCAGGAGCAAGAGATACTCAGATCATTTTTATAAAAATCCTGTATAATAATTTAATTATTATTAAAAAAAATTTGTGCAGCATTATAATGAAATAGATGGAAACAGGTTTGAACATGCGTGATTGTTGCAACAGAAGGTTTGAGACGGTGGTAAAAGAGCAGTAACTGTAAGTACCTGAAGGCCCAGACACCAGAGGCTTTGCAGTGTTTCTCCTCAGCCCTGAATCTACCGAGTCAGACGAACACAGGAATCATAAATTAGTTTTCCCCTGTAATCTCTACACCCTGGCTGGCTGTCCCAAGATGTCCTCCTAGATTTAAAAGCAACAGTGTAATGTTTATGTTGGCTGAAAAAGAGTATGCATCAAACTAAATTTGATGTATTAAAGACTCTGCTGGATGTTGTTTACACATGCAGGTGAAAGCTCAGTGGATGAATTCCTATTTTCTCCCTGTTTGATGTCAAACGCTTTGAAGGCAAGAATCAATCTTAAATCAAGATAAGAGTTTTTTGGGGTCTGGGGTTTGTGGAATCGCTGAATATCAATTGTGTGCTTTTTACGTATTTTAGATATTCGAGTGGAAAGTGGGCTCAAAAAGTCTTGATAGCATGTGAATGAGTTCATGGCATTTTGTCCTTCTGATTTCCCATGGAGCATTGCGTCTACTCCATGCTGGTTTTCTAACAGAAGGTCAAGTGAATGTTATAAAACAGAACAACTCACTGTATCTCTCGGATTCTCAACAAAAACAAATTTAATTTATTGGTAATTTGATAATTTTCGAAGACCTTGTCATATTATCAGGGACGAGTGAGTAATCCTCTGGCTGCCAGTGTTGTTGATAGATAACCCAGTAGAAATCCTCTCACTGCACTCTATTTCAGCAAAACCCTATTTCATGGGAAATGAGAGCATGCTTATTTTTGAAAGTCGTGCCTGCTGTAAGAAGCACACTGTGCCTCTTCTGTCTCATGTGCGACTCCAGACATTAAGCGTGAGGAAATCTATCCTGAACGCTCATTATACAAGTTATGTCATGAAATATTCATGTCCTTTGTGGAACGTACAGGTTTGCAATTGTTCGAAAAATTAGACTTTATTACCCCCACACACACGAGAACATGAGAATCTTAAAATAAAGGTGCTCAAAATGTCCAGATTACTGCGGCTGCAGACAGAAATGGTCTTAACATAAACACGGTGTCAGCGAACATGTTAACAGTGAATTCTTTCATGGTATTTAAAGAGTGAAATGTCGTTAACGTGATGGAGATGAACCGTGAAAAACAACAACACTCTTTTTGTGTGTTGAACATCATGGATGTTGACAATTCTTTGATTACACACTCATAAATCTGATTTCAAGCACCGCAGTGTGACACCGTCTATAACCTGGAAACATGTGTTTGTTATTGGATAATCCTCCTGTGCATACAGTGCGAGGCTAGTGAGGATGAAAGGCATTTTTGTGTTGAACTGTGAGAACATATTATGCATTAACATACAGTGGGGCTGCTTACTATGCAGCCTCACCGTCAGGTGGGTTCTGAAGGAGAACCTCTGCCGAGGTCCGTCGGTGCAGCATTTGGATTTCATTGGTCCTCCCTTGAGGTGGGGGTAAATCAAACAGAGAAGAGCAGAAAACAACAAAGAATTTCCCTCCACAGTCTTTGATGTTTTCTCTATATTGTTTTGATGTTGACAGAGTTTGGGTTCTTCAGGAATGTCCCCTCCTCCTCCTCCTTCCTCTGCCAGTGTCGTTGGAGCTGGTTTCAGTCCCTGCTAAAAGTATTAATACACACTGCGGAGAGACTCTGGCATCTGTGTTTAGTTAGTGGGTTTGGGTCGAGTTTGTGGGAGGCAGCGCGGCTCAGTCGATGTGAGGAGGAACATCAGGGGTCCAAAGCCACACAGCTTAAGAAATATTCTGATTTATTACAAGTCATTGAAATAGTTTTGGGCATTATTTCTACCGGTTGTGATAAAACTGCTGAGACGAAGGAATGCAGCAACATGACGGTCATGAAGTTTGTCAGGGCGAAAAACACAAGTAGTCAGACGTGTAAACGAGCTAACATTTTAACTAGTTTATCTAAAACACAAATACAATGAGTCAAAGATGAACCAGGAAGTCAGTCTGTAAACTGTGATGGATGTTTACAACAGGCAGTAAGACGATTAATAGAAAGTCATTATTACTGATAAGAATGAAGGCCAAAAACTAAAACATAAAGTTGTATTGAGCGGAAATCATCACTTAAATCTACAGTGACTGATTTTTTTTGGCCACTTGGGGGCAGCACAACAAGCTGTAAACACATGATCACCTCATAAAGCTGTTCTGGTGAATGTGTTAGCACTCTCGCAGACAGTTAGCAATATTAACATTCATTTTCACTCATGTGAATCCAAGTTATCCTGTGCGTGTAAGTCCAATAATCACTTTCCTTTAGTCTCCACCAACTCAAGACTAGAAAAACAAGACCAGGTCAAAACCTAGTCCATGTCTGGACCACATCTGGTCAGATCCTGATTTTATAACTGCGACGTCGTCTGACAAAATCACCAAACACATGAATGAAAGACAAAGACTGAGCTGTGATTTCAGCTGGATTTACTGTAACGTGATCTCACAGAGAGAAAGTTAGAAGAGACTGAATATCTTTCTTTTTTTTAGTTTTTTTTCAGGCTCTTGCCTTTATGAGAGAGAGAGAGAGAAGCAGGTTTTTATGTCCAACTCCCTCTGTTTCATATGTAGAGTTGGTCATAGCGGTCAGTACGACGCCTCTCTCTGCTCGGTGTGTCTTATGTGTAGAGTTTCCTCTGCCTCCTTTAGTTATAATGATACTTGTGTTCAAAGTAGTTTATTTGCTGTAATGAAGGCAGCGCTCAGTGTATTGGAAGTGCTCCTCCTCTTCCCTGCAGTTCCCGAGCAGCCGGGAAACCAGAGCGGCTCAGTAGACTGTGGCTCGGCACTCTGTTGACCATTGGTGGAAATATCATCAGTCAGTCAGTCAGTCTGCGATATTTGCCGTTGCGGTCCAGCCAAAAACGTCTCTTTTGCTGCTAAATCATCCCGTGTGTTCATCACCTTGTTGTCTGTCTGTCGTCTTTTTGCGGAGTAGTGAACAGCAGGTGTATCAGAGGTTTGATGAGAGCAGGAAGACTGAACCAGAACATTAAAGCTGCAGATCATTAAACCAAAACAATGAGCTGAAAGACACTAAAACTTTCCATATTCTTTTTAAAGAAGCTATTTCCAATTAGGTTTTTAGGTTTTGTCTTTTCAACCACCACAAGCCCAATGATTTATGAAATTTATACTAAAGGTGTACATCATCATCTCCCCTTTCTTTCTAATCTTACATCAACCTACAGTTTATAACATGGACCTGATGCACTGAGCTCTTTTCACAACAACAAGATGTGTATAAGAGACAGCGTCACGGCTGTGGCTCATAGGCAAAGAGGTTCTGCGGTGTCACATTTTAGATGCCTAACGTCAACGTAATGTAATCAACAAAGTTTAACCCCCCCCCCCCCCCCCCCCCCCAAGTTCTGACATCTGCGTGTTTCTCTTTGTGCTCGGCCCGACCGCTGAACGCAGCCTCGGAGGTTCATCGCTCATCCTCCGAGTGTTTTGATACTTTTGCCTTGATCTGAGGTGAATGATACGAGCTTCTGGTAAATACAGAGCTCGCTGTAAAATATTAGCCCCTCTCTTACAGGGTATCACATGAGCCCGCCTCGGGGCATCACTGAAAGCCCTTAATGCTTTCCACCCTGCTGCAATGCCACTTTTCCCAGGAGCTGGACTGTCTGTCAAACCGAACAGTCAAATTATAAGAGGAAAAGTTTTTGACATGGAAAAAAACATTTTTAAATTATATGTTTATTCAAAACAAGTTAAAATACACAGGCAGATTGATGAATAGATAAATAGAACACTTTATTAATCCCAAAGGGAAATTTCACTGTTAAAGCAGCCGAGTCTCATAAATCACAAAATTAGTGAAGGACACTGAAGGAGGAGGTTTTGTAGGTGAGCACTGAGGATACTGAGGTCATGTCCTCAATAATGTTTGGGGTGTTTTATTAACCTTGGCACAGTTAAAAACGTACACATATTTTATAGGCTGAGCCCAGTCATTATATACTCAGTATTTTTCCACCAGGATTCAGTAGTTTCGTTCCTGGCAGTGTGGAGGGGGCATTCAGACTTTCATGAAATAGGTCTAATCATTCCTAATAGTTTTCCAGATAGAGCCATGAAATCTAGTGGTAATTGTAGAAAAAACAGAGACAAAGTTTAGTTAGAGTGTAGTTAGTTGTTCTGGGTTTATAAGCAGTCGTTGATTTTCAGATACGCGCTTTAAATAAAACCTTCAATACATATTTACACTGTGTTCAAAAAGTATTCAGACCCCTTCAATATTTTCATTTCATTTGTGTTGCAGTTTTATGCTAAAATGAAAAAAAAATCATGTTTTTCCCTCATCAGTCTCCTCTCAATATAAAACACGACTGCACCGACAGCGGCGTACTTACCTGTGTTGCCATGGTAACTACAATAAAGGTCATGGCTTGGTTAGGTTTAGGAAAAGGTCGTGATTTGGGTTGAAATAGTAAGTACTTCCTCAACATTACATGGCCTTTGTTGTCATGGTTACAGTATAAACAGCCACTTTCACATGGGAATCGAACACACCACTCTCCTGTGCCACATTCATCCGTCCACCACCGCCTCCTCCCGACGTGGACTTTGTCTCTCTTTGTACTACGTCACCGACACTTTTGCCCCTGTCATCATTACTAACGACCACTAGATGTTGCCTAGCAACAAGACGTATCTATGGCCACATAAGTAACTGCTGCACCGACGACCCGTGGACTCGTTTTTACAGGACGGTCGCCCATGACGACATCATGAAAACAGAATTTTTGAAATTTGTGCAAATGTATTAAAAAGGAAAAACTGAAATATCACACTGACACTTGACATTTAGCTCAGGTGCCTCCAATGAATGGACTGTATTTCCTGTATTTGTATATGTATTAGAGAATGAAAAATCCAAATATATTATCAAATGTAGAATCAACTAGAATAAAATGAAATATGTAAATAGAAACTAATCTAAAAACTAGCACTGTACTCAAACTCTCATGTATTATGAGTACACAGTGTACAATGATAATGCCCTGTAGTACAAAGTACACGAGTCGTCCAAGTCAAGTAGGTAATGTTGTGAGTTACGTAGATACTAAAATATTTATGGTGTTTAAAAGTTTAAAGCTGCTCTGATAAACGTTTCTATCCAAGTGTATTTACTGTCTTCCAGGTCTTTATTTAATGTTTTGGTTCAGTCTCGCTGCTCTCATCAGCCCCAGTCTCTAGCTGCAGTAGGCGGCTGTTTTCAGCTACCTGGTGAACATAGAGGAGCGTTTAGCAGTTAAAGTGCTGGATCATTTTCTCAGGAGTGGATTGGAGACAGGGTGAGGAGCTCGGAGTAAAAGTCGCTGCTCCATCGCGTCGAAAGAAGCCATTTGAGGTGGCTCGGGCATCTGATTAGGTCGCCTCCTGGGCGCCTTCTTTTGGGAGGCTTTTCAGGCACGTCCAACTGGGAGGAGCCCCCGGGGTAGACCCAGAACTGGCTGGAGGGATTACATATCCCATCTGGCTTGGGAATGCCTCGGGATCCCCCAGGAGGAGCTGGAAAGCGTTGCTGGACAGAGGGATGTCTAGAACCTCCTGCTCAGCCTGCCGCCACCGTGACCCCATGATGGATGGATGGATGGATGGATGGTGAACACAGAATAGCTTTTAGCAGCTAAAGTGTTGGATAGTTTTTCAGGAGTGGATGAAAACTAGAACAGAGCAGAAAGGCGAGAAAATAAAGCCAGAAACATGCTAACGTCACTCTATTACTGCTGCATGTGTTAACAGGGAACAGTTTGCTAACACATGAGCTAACACATTAGCCGTGTCAACTTTAAAAGTCTGTGGGATTTGCAGCCTGTTGCTGTTTTTATTCAGAACTTCTGCCAAGTGGCTGAAGAATCAAAGCAGCTTTAATTCAGTTTCATTAGTTCTGTCTGTAAATCTCAATCTGTGGTAAATCAGTAGCACTTACATTTTAATTTATCTAGTGACACTAACTATTGTCTTGTTACGGATCAGGGGAAAATCCCTCAAAATGTCAGGTTTAACCTACACGAGGAGTTCCTTGAATGGCGACAGAGAGGTAGCCGTGTCTCAAACAGATTCACAAGGAAACCAGTAGGATGACAGAAGGGAGAACACGTATGATTGGTGAGTCCAGTTCCCCCGTCTTCCAAACCTGAATTATCGCGGATGGGTGAACAAACGGTTCGAGATCAAGGCAGATAAAATAAAAGAGTGGTTAAGCCTGTCTGAATGATTACCAAGCCACTGAGCCACTGGAACTCATCAATTCCCAGTCGCCGCATGCTCGTTTGGTGGAAATCACTCTTATCCAGTGACCTCACTACTCTATCAAATAACTCCCAGATAAGCGAGTGGAGGTAACAACGCAGTCTGCAAACAAAAACCCAGATTATAAATAGCCTGACGGAGTGCTTCAGACTGCTGGGAGGAGAGAACACGTTGCTTTATACACACACACACACACACACACACACACACACACACACACACACACACACACGGTTAGAGTTGTACATGTGGAGCAGCAGCAGGGCCGGGTGAGGACACCCCCTTTGCTGGATCAGGATTACCCCGCTGCTGCATCAAGCCTCCACCGACCAGTCAGTGTGAGTTATGCAATATATCTTCTCTCATCTTCCCCAGACTGAAGCTAATTTATAACTGGAGTAGAAAACTCTCTCTCTACGCGTTTGGCTCCTTTTTTTATTCCGATTGGATTTTATAAAGCGAAGCAATCTGGAATAACAGACCTGAAACATAAATAACAGAGGAATAATATTGTGCTGTGTCATTCATAAAGGATTGCAAAACTCTCCTGTCCTCTGCTTGACTCGTCCAATTTTCGACTTCTTGTAACAGTTTCTGTGCTTCACTCCTACTTAGTGATCAAAGTGTGGTAGAAAAGGATGAAGATATTTCACTAAAGTATGCATTGTGATACTGGCTTCAAAGGCATGCAGTATTAAGATTCATAACTGCGGGCTTTGGTTAGGTAACTCAAGAAGATGATAATAGCCTGAGCAGACGTTTGGGGTGATAATGCAGAGGTGAACTTGTTTTTCTAACTCAAGGGGAGAGGTGGCGATTAGTCCTGGTGCAGAGGAGAGAAGGGGCAACGGTGGAAGTGAGAGAGTAAGGGGGGGGGGTGGTGGGTGGAGAACGAAGGGTAAGAGATGAAGGGAAGAGAAACGAGAGGCGAGTTAGACAGAAGCACGACTCTGTGAAAGATGACCGTCCTGTTACCCAGTTATGATGCAGCGTTTCTGGACTCCTGCTCTTAACATCTGTTGCTTACCTCCAGTCCAGAGTCCAACAAAAACTATGGAGAAAAATATTCACCGACAACCTTTTATTATCAACAAAAACAAGAATAAAACGAAATAAAAAGTAAAGCTTGAAAATGAAGAACAAAAAGAAAAGAATTACTGACTGAATTAATCTGCAGTACCTCTGAAGATCAGACAAGAAGTGGTGACGTTGTGTTAACGTTACAGCCCTGTAGCCCTCAGACGGCTATGCTAGGTGAGCGAGAACAGAGAGTTAGCGGCTGTGTTTAAACAGTTCAGGAGAGGTTGGAAATAAGTGGATTTACTGAGGTCAGTGTGTGTGTGTGCTGCAGCTCACAGGGCGTGTGGAGGCTGCAGTTGAAATGTAAGTGCTACTTCTTATTATTTTATTCACAGATATTCCTGTGTAGCATGTCACTTAGAAAACATATCGACTGTGCATTGTTTCTGGAAGTTTTGGTCAGTTGTTGTGCGAGTTTCGGGCAGCAGCCGCACCAGCTTCCTTTCACACACGGTGAAACCCTTACGGACCGTCCACAATGTCTGGTGTTTGATCTGCAATTCATCGACCTCCACTTTCTACCCATGGCCGTCCGAGTCAAGTTCAAGTCGCCTTCACAGTCGCTTCTGGGTCTGCACCGTCCACTTGAACTCAGTCATTCAGCCTCGTGCTCCTTCTCGGCCACAGGAACGTGGGCTGGCATTGTCATCTCTCAGTCCAGACTGTCCCTCTCTGTTTCAAGAATCTGTTGAAGACTCCTCTCTTCAGAGAGCACCTCCTCTCCTGACACCTTTAACTCCCGAACATGTCTAATGAGCTCTTACTATGAACTCTCACTGCACTTCTTTACCTGATCTCCCTCACTTGTTGAATGGGGTGTAGTACAACACCTGTAAATATGGTGGCAGCTGTGTATCCTCAGGATGCTTTCAAAACATAAAAATGAAACTGAACTAAGACGTCTTTAGTTTTTGTCAACTAAAACCAACAAAAATGAAATTGGAATTAGCCACAAGTGGCGATTCCAGGAAGCAGCTCAATTGGCCAAGATTAAAGCTACAACAGGTTTCAGGTTTACAAAGCTGAGCAAGTCACTTCAGCCGGTTTGATTAAAGAGTGAGACCAGTCACACGGTTTTCATCATTACGAATAATTACACACTCAACGTTCCACCATTCGTACCCCCTTCACTGTATTTTAATGAAGCACGGCGTGTTTGTCCAGGAGATCGTGCAGGACTTCTCTGGTGCGTTTTGATCAGGATTCCTCAAATACATCTTGAGTTCTGAGCAAACATGCGATAGGCCACGCCCACTTGCACCAATCAAAATGGTGGAAAATCCATCATGGTGAAACTTTATGGTGCAAGAGGATTTTTTGTAGAACACATTGAGCCGGACTTGTGGGTCAAAGTTCAAGACAGTCACACTAACACTGTGAGGGGCGTGGCTTTTCCAAAATTGCATTTTTTGGACCTTAATAACAGCGCCACCAACTGGCGGTAATTTGAGCTGGAGCTGAAGACAAATAATACTAAGTTTAATAATAATACTAATAATAATAATAATGAATGTGACTCTAATAAATGAATGAAAACTAATAGAATTTTGTCAAAAGACTGAAGCTGAAACTAGATCAAAGTCAGGTGATAAAATTGATCCTGATCTACTCTGGTAAAATGGTGTCAACAGTGAGGATTTTTAAAAATCTTCCAGATATGGTTATTATAATTAAAAGTGCATCAGGCAGTGAGGCCTAGCAGACTTCTTGGCGGAGTCGAGCGTTGGGGTCCAGGTCTGAGGCCCCAGTCAGCTCACGCTCCAGAGGAGGGTTGTTTATAAAAGCAGAGACGTTCAGGAGGAACGTATCTTCTGGGCTGATCCCAGGAGCCGGACCTAATTAGAAACAACTGCTCTAAATTCACTTCAATGGCTGCACAGATCTCTCTTTTTATGTTGCTTGGCCGGTCCTGCACGTTCATCAGCTGCACCTCGAGGCTCATCTCCATCTCTTAAGACTCCTCTGGCTGCGCGGTGTTTCTGGATTTCATGGATGGTAAAAAGAAATTTGAGGCCCGCCACCTAACTCCCCAGCACTGTCTCTCTCTCTCTCCTTCTCTCTCTCTCTCTCCCTCATACACACACATACACACACACACACACACACACACACACACACACACACACACACACACACACACACAGGTCTCTTGTCTTGAAACAACAGGCTACAATCACACTTGTCAGGTCAAATCTGTTTCCAATTGGCCCTGGTCTTTCATGTGTTTAGACCTCGCCCTGTTGCTTTTGAGAAACATTACATCATGGACCTGGTTTACTGTAGCTGCACTGTAGGTACCTCGTAGCGTTTTAATCTCTCACCCCGTCTCATGTTTGGAGTTGAGTCAGTTATCATTAGCGATGAGATCACCGAGGGATCTCACTTTAGAGCGAGAAGTGCCACTGCCGAGTTAGTTCCGATCTGGCGACGCGGCGCTGAACCCGGTGCACAGCGTCAATTCTGCCGCGATGTAACATCCATGCAGTGATTACACCTTTTGGCAGTATCTGGTTTTTGGCACAGGCAGACCCAGACGTGAACCCCTCCAAGCTTTCAAGTCAATCTAACCCTGTCATCGGACCATCTCGACGGGGAGTTCGTCATTCGACTGGCATCCGAACGGTCTTTTCCAGACGAGCACTGGCAGAGGCAGGCGCTCATATTTGAACCAGGTGATGGAGTTTCAAGTCAATATTTCTCATAATATAGACTAAATAAACACGGAACGTGCTGCACCAATTCGACACTACGGATGGTGTTACTGCTAAAAAATAAGCTTTATTTTCTCAACTGACAACTTTATTAATGAGGAGACGTCTGCAGAAACACATTCGGAGAGAGAGTGGAAGAATCTGGTGTGAAGATGTATTAAGAGCGTGAAGGATGAGATTGCAGAAGACACATATACAGTACATAACAGTGCAGGGCTGCGCAGATCCTCTTGTTATTTGACTCATGAAAGAAAACAAATGAGGCCTCAGCTGAAAATAAACTCCTCACTATTGACTACTGAAATGGTGAGACATCGTCGTAACCATAATCCCTGGAATTTACTCGTTATTCCAGCACAATCACAGACAAACTGCAGCTACACAGGAGTCATTTCCTTTGGAGGAAATGTGTTCTCTCTGACTGGATTACCCAAGAAGCATTTTGTCATTGGCAGCAGTTTCGTGGCAGATGGTTGGCCATGCAAACCAGGATTTGTTGTAACATTTATGCTGCTAAAACACTTGGTTAAAATTGCACTGGTCAAAATGATGGATCAAATTATCATGTGTACGGTAAAAGGTCAAAATCCTTCATAGTTTGGTTTGTCTGAACAGGTGAGCCAAACCCAAAACCAACGGCAGAGCGACACAGCGGCTCAAAGCCTTTCATTAGGATGTGATAAAGAAATGTTTTCTTATTTTCAAGTTGGCTCAAATGTGAATTCTTTGTGTAGGTGTTGCCATCAGTGACAAAAAGAGAATCAGCACCCACTCTGTAGCTCTACGGAGCCTTTTAGCTCCTCATGAACCTTTAGCTTATTGTTTTGGTTTTTCTGGCCTGTAACTCTGTTCAGCTCTGTTTCGGTCTCGACCAAAACCAGGTGGAAACAGTTGATTGGGAGAGTGTTGGACTCAGATCTTTGACTTTAAATGGATGCTAATTCTCCTGTTTGTCAGCTGGATGTGTAAATAGGAAACTGATTATTGTCAAACAATCCCACCAACCTGAAACTCACAGATCTCAACTCCGTAAATGTCAAAGTTAAATGAAGGTGATACAAATTCCTGGAACTGCCCCTTTTTAATGGTGCAAATAGGTTCAGTTCTTTTTGTGTAATCTCGCTGACGAACAAACAAACCAACAAGTGTGTCAACAGTGTCAAACAACATTCACATTTCATTACATTCAAAATTCAAATTCAGAGTATTTAATCTGGACGTGTCCCAAAATATAATGGGTTTCCTTCCTGCCC